>NC_056588.1:17231063-17553906 GCF_018340385.1 Cyprinus carpio
AAATGCCTTTGTTAATATCTTTATACGAGAGAGTAAAATAATAGTGCTTCTCCAATACTACAAGAAACAATCAGAAAAAACAAACAAAAAAAAAAACAATCATCAAGACAAGTTTATTTATTTTCCAAATAATATATTTTTCTCAATTAGATAAAATGTTTAGCACCTTAGGAAACTCCTACAATCCCTCTCTTAGTACTTAAAAAAGAATTAAAAAGCAAATCGAAACACACTTTTGTATGTAGGGCTGTGCAGTAAAGATGGGACTGTTAAAATCACTTAGCGAACTCATTCTTTAGTTTTATCCTCTGTTCGACATATATAAATATGAATTACAAAAGACACCCTGCTGCTTTATAGCTTATGTCAATTAGCCTGTTGCCATTTTGTCAATTACCCCCCTCTTGCGATTTGAGTGCTGTTTTGATTCTATGATATATATTAGCAAAGAATTATATTTGTACATCTCATAGGCCATTAAAAAAAGCAACAGACAATTTCTATGTACAAAATGTACAAAAAGAAAAAAATCTGGGCGTCGATTAAATTGGGAAAATATGAAACAAAACTTTGCCGAACATGAGAAATGTAAAAGTATGTAAGCAGTGCAATGCCTTAATAAAGATTTCATTAGAGCCCGTTTCTAACCAGATTCACAAATTTAGCCTACATAGCGTGCGTGATAATTAAATTATTGACATGGTCAACATCCACCATTGGCAAACATAATAATGTTTTCAGATCTACGCTAGGGACCAGACGTAGTTAACCCCATCCGACTACTTTTCCTACAGAGATATTTCACAAACACACTCACTTTGGGATTATATAGCAGTAAGAACCGTGAGCAGACACTATTTCTCGAAGCGAGTTATGATAAAGCGACTCCGTAGCACATGGAAACACGAGAGGGGTGCTATTCGAATTCGGCCCCTTCACCACCGGCACGACAGACGGATTTATTCTATCCTAGCTCAATCGTTCACATCTATTGGCACAGCCCTACTGTACACAACAAAGTATTACCTTATATAACGGCAAGAAATTCACATCATTAAAAATAACCCCAACAAAAAACAATTCACAAGAATCAAGGTGAAAGATTTAAAAAAATATCAAAGAAATAAAGAAGTATACATATACAAAAGTGCTCGATACTGTTGGTAACAGCACAAAAAATTGCTATTAAAAGGTAGAAGAGCATTGTGAAGCCGCACCTTTAAAGTTTGCACCTGACTGAGAATAGCCTACGGACGCCGCAGTTGAAGGCTAATCGAACGACGCCATCCGTCCTGCGGCCGCCACGCATGCTAAGAGTTGTACAGTAATGATTCTGGCCTGTGTGACACTAGAAAAACGTAGCTCACCACAGCCTTTGATTTCAAGGTATGGATGACAAAAACATCACCGCCCATGTGGCCGGTTTCATGCGTTCGGATTGCAGGCATACTGAAGGAAGCAGACCTCAAAGATTGAAAGGCTGAGGCGTGTGTGTTTTTTTTTCTTTCTTTTTTTGAAAAGAGCACCAGAGAATATTGTACAAAAAGGCTGTAAAAGATATAAAATGAGATGTGGCAGACCTGGCTTGACCTGTCGTTTTTTTTTTTTTTTTTTTTTTTCAAGATTTCAGTCGTTCGTTTTACCTGGCGACGGTACAAAACGTGACCCCATGATCTTGTTCCGAGTAGTAGCACCACATGAGTTGCAATGTTTTTTTTCACCTTGTTGAAGCATATTGTTGTCTATTATTGTAGTAGTTTTTTTACCTTCAGTTGTGTATAGAAACTGTAAACAAAGAGGTATTTGTGATCTGGTGTTTTGGATTGATTAAGACAGAACTCCCCTGACACTAAGAGAAACTTAGGCTTTTTTCCCCGCTCTTAACAAGGCTCAGACGCTGGAGAAGAGGAAAGACGCGCACCATGAGAATTACATCGTTCCGCGACCCGATAGTCGAAATGCGATTTGCGTCTCATCGAATTTCTGCCTTGAATTGTTACATCGTTTCTCAGTGCCTTAAAAGGAGGCCTTGTCTCAAGTATAGCTTGCACACATAAATCAATTAAAATACTGGATAACACTGCTAAAAAGTAAAATTAATAATAAAAAAAATTAAATAGAATTAAACAGAGTCAATCATTCCAAACCAGAAGAAAAAAACCAAAACAAAACATGAAATACCTTTTTTTTTTTTTTTTTTTGATGTCGAACTTGCAAATAACATACGAGAGCTTGGTTTCAAAGCTCTTGGTATAAACATCGGTTTTGATTTTTTTCATCTGTACTGGATTTGAGTTCAGACGCAGGCGAAATACTCTTTGAGTGGTGCAAACAAGTGACGGATGACCGGGACGCTCCAAGACCTTCCCAGCAGCCTCTGCCTGGCCAGACGACTCATGTTTGACACGTCTGTGTAATGGACAGGGAAGCCGAACACCCTAATAAGAGGTGAAATGGGCAGAAATTTAGCTCAATTATATTCACAAGAGCAACACTCTTGTAATATAAATAGACAGATTATGAATAATCTAGAACAGTTTATTGCAATTCTTGTTTTATAGATACAGAATATCATACAGGATGAATTAACGGACATTAAATTGATAAAAATTGATACCAAATAAAAAAATTATATTTCAAAATAAATGCTATTCTTTTATTCATCAAAGAATCCTGGAAAAAATATCACAGTTTACACAAATATAATATAAATAATATAATATAATATAATATAATATAATAATATAATATAATATAATATAATATAATAATATAATAATATAATATAATATAATATAATATAATATAATATAATATAATATAATATAATATAATATAATATAATATAAACTGCTAGTAGTTCGCCGCTAAAAGCAGAAAAGAAATTAATAAAAATGGACCAAAAAAATTGGGCCAAACATATTGATGACCCATCTTGTGCTCAGGGACATTATACAAAGTTTTGTCCAACAAAAAGCCCTTTTGAATAATAATGTCAAGTGGGTGATCACAAGTGGTCAGCGCTACATGCTGGTGTAGACAGGGTACAAAACATTTTGTATTCCAATCATTTAAACCCCATCTGAAGGTCAGACACATGTGGCTACATTGCATGTGTAGTATAATTGCTGATCTGTACTGATATCACCTCTCAACTATGTACTGTACTAAAACAAGGGTTTTATACTTCACTGGTTATGTGTGGCTTTAAAAGAAAATACTTTCTGTCAGCAAAATTGGGAAAAGTTTGTATATACACACATATACAGTCCAGGTCAAAAGTTTGGAAACATTACTATTTTTAATGTTTTTGAAAGAAGTCTCTTCTGCTCATCAAGCCTGCATTTATTTGATCAAAAATTCAGAAAAAACAGTAATATTGTGAAATATTATTACAACTTAAAATAATAGTTTTCTATTTGAATATATTTTTAAAAAATAATTTATTCCTGTGATGCAAAGCTGAATTTTCAGCATCATTACTCCAGCCTTCAGTGTCACATGTAACATCCAGTCTATCACATGATCATTTATAAATCATTCTAATATTCTGATTTATTATGAGTGTTGGAAACAGTTCTGCTGTCTAATATATTTGATGAATAAAAGGTTAAAAAGAAAAAAAAAATTCTAATAATATATATTCTAATAATATATTTTCTTTACTATCACTTTTTATCAATTTAACACATCCTTGCTGAATAAAAGTATTGATTTTATTTAAAAAAAAGAAAGAAAATAAAATTACTGACCCCAAATTACTGACCAGTAGTGTATATTGTTATTACAAAATATTTATATTTTAAAAAAATAACTTTTTTTTTTTTTTTTTTTTTACTTTTTAATTCATCAAAGTATCCTAAAAAAGTATCACATGTTCTGAAAAAATATTAAGCAGCAGAACTGTTTCCAACTTTGATAATGAATCATCATATTAGAATGATTTCTAAAGGATCATGTGATAATGATCCTAAAAATTCAGCTTTGCATCAGAAATAAATGATAATTTAAAGTATAATAAATTTAAAAACAATTATTTTAAATTGTAATAATATATCACAATATTACATTTTTTTCTGTATTTTTGATCAAATAATGCAGGCTTTATTTTAAATTGTAATAATATTTTTTAATATTACATTTTTTTCTGTATTTTTGATTTTTTAATTTTGTTGTATATATATATATATATATTTCCAAACTTTTGACCTCTACTATATATATATACACATATGTGTGTGTATGGTGTTGTTTTGTATCATTAGGATATTATTATATTTTTTAATTAATAATTGAATTAGTTTTTTACTGTTATATTTTCAGTTTTCATTTTTATTTTCATTAAAATTTTGATAATTTTATTGTGTTTTGGTCATTTTAATTAGTTTTATCTTTTTTTTTTATTATTTTAACAAAACTTTAGTAGTTTTAGTACATTAAATTAAAGTAAATGAAGCAACGTGTCGGCTTGCTTTTTCTGTCTTAACTGACAACTTGTGGTCAAATCTCCAAAAAGGATTTTAATACCAGTCATAAATATAAATATAATCAAGCCATGTTAAAATATACAGAAACGGGAAGAAAATTGTGTTTGTCAAGCCATTTCCTGGTGTATATAAACGTTTATATCAATGTGTATCAATGTATTACATAAGCCATGTCTCATTATGTAGTCATATTCTGTTCTACTGAGTAAGATATGATTTTAGTCAGCCAGTAAATGACTGATGATTCAATCAATATGAGATAAAACTCACTGTTCACTGCAGCAGGTCCCCGAGATCTCTCTGTTGAATAAATGTCAGTGTGACATTTTACATTTACATTTGGGCTTATAGCTTAGAAGTTTTTAAAAGGCGTTTGGTCATACCTCTCCATCTCAGTGCACCACAGGATGTCCTCTTTGTCATTCATGAAGACAGGGAAGTGCTGGTCTTTGCCTTGCTTTATAGAATTAGACCGAGTGGTGATGGTCCGCACTTTATCAAACTGTAAAAGATGCGAAAAAGAACTGCTATTTGTGTTGCTTTACAAAGCTTCACCAGGAAATCAATCGAGGGTTGGTCTAAGAAGCACCTTAGCTGTCCTGCCATGCTCCAAACAGTCTTGAAGGTCCAGTTTATCAGTGCACATGGCGGCCAGTGGTCTGAGAGGAGAAGGAGATACGGTGGTAAAATGATAAAGTGAGAGATTAAATAATGAAATGAATGAAGGGTCCACGTCTAACTAACCTGTTCATGCCAGGCAGGTTACCCCAAAAGTAGCGAGCTCTGTGGGCAGCAGACACCTCCTTGGCGTCAATCATCACTGGGTTGCACTGTGATACAAAAACAAATAAATAATACAAATTTAAATAAACTTTATCCCAAACATTTGTAATATTGACCCTAGCAAGCATATGAGGGGTTAATTTGTTTCTACACAGCAGGTCATTGTACCACTAGGTGGCAGCAAAACCCAGTGGTTTATATTAAAGTCCTACTGACAGTCTAAGACATATTCAGCCCAGCTTAATCGTCATGTTTAAATGGTTAATTGCACACCTCTAAAAAGCGAGAGATGTCCCTCTTGTCGCTGACGCCCATGGCCACCACATTCTCAAAAAGCCAGAAGAACGGCCTGTGATCTCCCTCTTTAGGTCGGGCTTCATGTAACAGCCGGTAAAACTCGAAGAAGAGTCGACCTGTGCCCTCTGAAAGACATAAAACAAGATTGAAAAACATTACGGAAACTCAATATGACAATCATCATAAAAATGTGCAAATATGTAAGCTGTGTTATAAATATATACACTACCATTCAAAAGTTTGAGGGGTGGTAATATTTTAAAAAAAAAATAACTTAACGCATTATTATTATTTAAAGTAATTGTTTCCTGTTTGAATATATTTAAAAATGTAATTTATTCATGTGATGGCAAAACTTAATTTTCATGTGATTTTTTTTTATTGTGGCATGGTCATTTTTAATTTATTCTAATATGCTGATTTGGTACTGAAGAAACAGCTCAATCTTATTATCATCAATGTTGAAAACAGCTATAATATTTTTGGTTGAAACATGATACATTTTTTCAGGATTCTTTGATGATAAAAAAAACAGCAAAGTCTATACTATAACTTTAGATCAATTTAATGTGTCCTTGCTGAATTTGGAAAAGTTATTAATTATACATTTCTTTAAAAAAAAATTAAAAATCTTACAGACCCTAAACTTTTGAACGGTTTTTGAAAGTATAAACACTAATCCTTATAGTCACATACTATTGAAAAGACTAGGGCTAGACACACAGCTGAATAAACTCCTACCGTAGAGACCTTTTCTTGCTGGATTCACTATGGACAAGTCATTGCATGGGCTTCCACCGATGACGAGATCAAAAGGACCCCAATCCAGGATCTGTGGATGAACCACATTAGACAAAAATTAGACAAAGGGAAAAAAAAAACTAAGGAGAGACTGATCAATATGAAGTGTTGTGGACGTAGTTAAGTATGAACCTATCTCCTCCTGACTATAAGAAACATAAGTTTTGAGAATGTAGTATTTTTTCATTCATCACATTGTTTAGAGCATAAGATTTTTTTTTTTTGCAAAATTATATTTTATTTATTTCTTATGCTATGGCCTCTATAAAGGACACCAGGACTTAAAAACACATGAATAGACATGAAAAGGCAAAAACAGTGGATTTTTTAAAAATCACCAATTTTTATTTTTATACCAAACTTTGTATAAAGATGATTTTCAACAATGTAATGAAAGATATAAGAGAATGATTTTATAGACCATTTTGCTTTATGCAATATGTGTGTAAAATCTCCATAAACGGGTTTTCCCAATATATACAATGTTTCTGTAGTATACACTGTATCTAATTTGCATATTAATGTGTTTTTAGGGCAACATGTAATGAAAAAAGATGTGTAATAATGGGAGTAATAATTGGCAAGATTTTCATAATAATATCTAAGATTTCATAGGAATATTGATATATTATATCTTTCCCTATTCACTTGTTCCGTCTCCCAAAATGTGTAATAAACATGCTTGGAGTCCTGGTGTCCTCTACAGTGGTCTGAAATCGATGTTCTGATTTTATATTTAATGTTTATTTTTTGATTGTAATCTTTTTTTTATTAAATTTTTTTGATTTAAGGTGTGATTTGTTAGGTTTTATTATATAAAATATAAAATATAAGAGTATATGGTTCAAAGACAAAAGAGACCATTCATTGGAAAACAAATGAGAGAAACTGCCACACTGATATAGTTTTAACCTGAAGAAGCCTACTTATGATACCATTACTGTCAAAAGTTATTGATAATGGCCAATAGTTATGAAAATTACAAGTTTTTGTACAGTAGACAAGAGCTGTACTTAAAAACATTGCTGCCGCCAAGTTACCAAGATGGCCCAAATGTACAGACTTGCTTTAAAATAACTTGACCAGTAAACTGAATTAAAGGATGTTGCTTACGTTTCTCCGGGTGACGTTTCTCACATCACCCACATACATGATGCGTCCCTGGTGCCGAACGATACCCACAGTGATGGAGTCCTCGCACACTTCTGAGGCCACGTAGCGCTCCACCTGGATACCCAGGTCCTTCAGAACCAGCAGCCCTGGCATAAATTCACAAACACCATGACAATCTACAACTAACTTGGTTTTTTGTGCTAATTGGTGGACAGTTTCATTGTAGCATGCAAGAGCGATTAGTCACATGGCATTTACGGCTCATGTGATTGGCTCAAAACAACCCGGCTGCAGAACTGAGCGCCCATGAACAAAGATGGCGGATTTCAAATCACATTCTTCGATGTGCTCCTGAATCTTCAGTTATAATAGACGTCCTTGCTTCGAACATGCTTATGATGGCCAAAAATCCCGCAAGGTTTAAAAGCTAGGTCAACGTAGTTTTCCTGGCCAAAAAGTTCACTGTCACTTTCAAACCGAGAGTCAGTTTGAACCCATAGCGAAATCTGCGCGAGGAAGTCTTTTGCCCTCATGCGAAAATCCCGATTGTGTAAATTCCTATTGAAATGACTGGATTTCAAATGTGACCGCAACTTAGCAGCTAGTTTTTGATGGATTCAAAATGATATTATAGTGAAAGCTTCACCGAGTATTTAATGACCAGATAAATCATTCTCTTGTCCTGCAAATATGCATACGCCACATAATAATTAGGCTTTAATGATGAACATGGACCATCTGGAGGGTCGAAACTGCGATTTGCAGTTAATCCTCATAGTAAAATCACACATTAGTATGTGAGCAGTACAGCAGTATCGACGGGCGGCCAGTATAAAAGTTAAGCTAAGTGCACTTTAAAAGCCAGGATGAGTGTAATGTGATCAGCACTATTTTCTGCTGAGAGGATAAAAGGAAGGGCGGACATTCTTCACTAACCTGTTGCGATCCCATCAAAAAGTGACAGGACGCGAATGGGTTTTCTCTTCTCTGCCAAAACCGGAGGGTAGAGCTTTGGTGGTGCCTGAAAGAGAAGAAAGAAGACAGAGTGAAGAAGGGAGGTGGACGAGAGACGGACAAAACAGACAGAGAGAGCGAGAGGCCTTTAAAGCACACTGCTCTGGTAATGAAAAGAGAACCTGTCTGTACATACTGTCTGTAACTAACAAAGAGGCCTTTACGTTAAAACAGTCCAGTAACAAGGAGTTATTGTTGAGCGCCTGTACAATAAACGTAGTATCACCGGCCAGTTTCATTAAAGGTGCAATAGGTGATTGTCCCTAGAAACATTTTTTGTTATGCTGGTTGAAAGTCTCTTCACATCCCGATAGTAATCATTAAGTTAAGTGATCTAAATGTATTTAACTGTATTTATATATTCTGTGGAAGGCGTAGGACCAAGAAATGTACGTCCAATCAAAATGCTCGGTCTGAGCGTTTTAATTGGCTTTCCTGTAGCCCAGCGGTTCCCAATTCCAGTCCTCACGCCCCCAGACCCCCCTACTCTACTGCACCTTTAACCATATTCTTGTGATTAAGTGGCCTGTGACTGTCCCATAGACTGCCAAGTAAATAACAGTGTCAAGGTTCAGGAAAGATATGAAAGTCGTCGTCAGAATACTCCATCTGCCATCAGATGTGCAATCTGGGTTATATGAAGTGACGGGAACACTTTTTGTAAGCGAAGAAAACAAAAATAACGACTTTATTCAATAATTCCTTTGTCAGCAGTCTCCTCTGTGTCTCTCCACATCACCGTATGCCATGTTTGCTCTTCTGTATCATCCTGTTTCTGTTTCTACGTGTATTTAGCTTTGATTTGAAAGAAAACAGCGCATCCTTGTGGCGCGGATGATACAGAAGAGCATACATTTTATGGACCTTGACGCTGTAATTTACTTGGCAGTCTATGGGACAGTCACAGGCCTCCAAGTTTTCATCCAAAATATCTTAAATTGTGTTACAAAGACGAACAAAGCTTTTATGGGTTTGGAACGACATGGGGGTAAGTGATTAATGATAAAATTTTAAATTTGGGGTGGAGTATCCCTTTAGCCTGTACTGTAATTCATTTAAAGAGTGGAGTGTGTAAGCTAAAACGCTATGATGTTAAGATGTGTACTCAACACACAAAGCACTGGGACTTTAATACTCTCTGGCTGCTCTTCAGCACACTGGCCGTCAGCCAAGCTGCTCTTTCACATGGCCTGGAAAGCAAATGGTTTGGGAATCATATAATTACATAATAAAACTCTCAAACCCTTTCTTTGGGGCTTCAAAATGATTTCACAATGTGATTCCAAAATGATGTCTACTGACCCTTGGTTTCCACACCTTTTCAACAACACATTTCCATGACGTCATTTTTGATTACTGGATAGGGCTTTTCGAAAATCATTTTATAGAGACTGAATTCTAATAGAGTCATTTACAGCCAATGTCACTTCTAGAGCTGAATATAAATAGAAAAATCTATATTCACTACAGATATTTCCATGACTTTTCCAGGCCTGGCAATCACAAATTGAAAATGGCCTTATATTGCCAGACTTTCTGCGAAAATCCTGACTGTTATTCAGATTTGTCTTCACAGGAATAAATTACATTTGAAAATGTATTAAAACAGAAAAAAGTTATTTTAAAATGTAATACAATTTCACAATGTTATTGTTCAATGTTATTTTAAAATGTAATACAATTTCACAATGTTATTGTTGTTATCTTTGATCAAGTAAATGCTGAGACTACTTTCAAAAACATAAAATTAATTTTATTAAACCAAAACTTTTGAATGGTCATGTAAAATACACAGCCTAAAATCAAGTGTGACATCGGAAAATGACTTTTTTTTTGTCTGATATTCGAGCGCAAGAAACACCATTTATGAGACGGTTGTTGTCAGATTTCATTGTTGATTTCAATTAATTTAATTTAATCGTAAACTTGGTGAACAGTTTTGGAGAATTTGATGTTAACCCATTCAAAGAGATAGAAGCTGCGTTTTCAGAGATGGCTGCCGAGTGAAATGACTTGCCTTAAAGGGACTTTGATGCTACTTACAAAATCCTGGTCATGATTGTTGCCAAAGAAGCGCTGCAGTCTACAAGGCCAGTCCATCCGGCGCTCCAGCAGACCGCACTGATGCTTTGTCCCACACATATAGCAGTTCCACGGGTCTTCTTTAATAGCTGCCTGCGCCGCGCCGGGGCCCACCAACAGATCCACACACTCCACACAGAAACACCTGCAGGACACCGAAGATAGAATGGAGGAATCAATGCAGGACTGAAGTAGAAAATGGAAAAATTACATCATAACTCACTACCGACAATCTGTCTTACCTGCAACAGTTACTGTTTCCGCACATGAGCACTTCCCTCCCTCCACAGCAGATAGTACAATAGGACTGGTAGCCATCGTCATCATATTGATACGCACATTCTAGGAAGCAGTTCTATAGAAGGACATACACATCAAATATTACTTTGTTTTGTAGCGAGGAACACTGGGCATATGTGGTTGACAAATAAAAAATATTTGCCATTACAAAACTGTTCAAGAACAGAGGAGAAAATTTTGTGGTAATTTATAATTTTTTTTTTTTTTCATTTCATTTGCTTAAAACAGAAATATATACAACATACATATTAGCTTGGAAGGCAAGGTCAATACATAAAATATTTAATCTCATTTAACAAAATTTAATGCTATAGGCTATGTTTCAATTCAAAAATTGTCCCAAAATGCCTAAAAACAAAAAAGGAGAAGTTGCTAATGCACTTCAAGCTCTTTTTGCCTCACACAAGGTTACTAAGAAAAGATTAGAGGAAATGAAATCTGAAAACAAGTTGCTAAATTCTCAAGTCAGTGACTATGTCATCTCATTGAGAAACTGCAAGGCTGAAGAGATCATTTTGAAGGAACAGACTGAGACAAGAAATTTGAGATCAGAAATTTCAAAGTCTGAAACATTTAGATGTTTGTACGAAGTGACAATTACACAGTTGGAACATGCCCAATCCATTTCTGAATATTGCGAAAATAACTGCAAGGAAGCCTTTAGTCTACAACATTATTCTTTAGATGATTCTGTGAGGTACCCAACAGCACCAGTGCGAACAAGACAGACTGGAAATGGAAATAGAAATGAGACAGTTCTTGAACTTTTTGTTCTTGTTTCAGATAACAGCAATGAGATTTTTGTCTGAAATTTGTAACCTCCTGGAGAAAGATGATCATCGTTTGAAGGACAAGAAACAAGAAGGCCAGCAAAACCAATGGAGCCAAGGGATTCTCTCAAGAAAAAGAATAGAGTGATCATCAGAAAAAGAAAAAGAAAAAGAAAGAAGAGATTTCCAGGCCTAAAAGACCTAGAAACCCTGAGACCCACAATGGGATGTAAGGACCTGATGGAATGGCACAGACTGCAACAACACCAGTTACTACTTCTTCTAGAAGGACTTTTTCAAATTGAAAAGAATGAACAATAGAAAAGAGAAACAATGCGAGATCAAAACATTTCAGAGACTATGGATAGCAATGTTTCCACCAAGATGGAAAACAAGTGCACACGTGTGGATAAAGGATGTCCAGACTAAGAAAACAGACACAATGCACGTGACAAAATGAAAACACACACACACACACACACTTTATGTTGACTACTGATGGATGTTTTTGTTCCTTAGGCTTTGGCTATGTTTGTATGGTCCTAATGTTTAGTACATTTAGAAAATTGATTTTGTTGTTATGGTTCTCATGTGCTCCTCTCCCAAACCCAAGAAAATGTTTGCATTTAATTTTGCCAAATGTTAGAAAAGTCTCTATGATAAATTATGCCTAATTGGATGGAGCAATAACCAGTGTGCATGAGGTAATGACCCAATGACAGGTAAGATTCTCCAGTGGCCAGAGGGGGACAACCTAAGGCAGGACTTCACCACCACTGGGCACCTTCCCAGTGTAACCTGTGTAACGGGAGTGAGTGTGATGCTTCTTTTGGGCCAAGAGCATCAAAGGGGGGACTGTAAGAAACTATCGTCTGCCCCGACCCAGATTCCACTCCACAATAGATGTTTGATATGCTTAATTCCCAAAATGGCTTAATTATTATAGAAAGGATGAAAGTCAACAGTTATGTTGTTTCTAGATCATTTGGGATGATTACATCTTGAGCAAATGGTGACCAGTTATAGAATAGGAACGGGTGTGGGACACCGAGAACTTCATTAACATACAGACTACAGCTGTTACGAAAGGAGCAACTTCATTGACATTAAGGGTAGTAAACTCTAACTGTTTAAAAAGGTTTGAGTTTAGGATGTTCGGGGTTCATTCCGACTCTGTTGAACCCAAGGTACTACATGTACTTTGTCACTGCTGTGCTGCAATAAGCATCTTCATAGAAATCTTCAATGTCCTCATCAATTTTTCTTACAGGGGTGTCAAAATTAATTCCTGGAGGGCCGGAGCCCTGCAGAGTTTCGATTTAACCCTAATTAAACACACCTGATCCAACTAATCAAGTCCTTCAGGCTTATTTGAAAACTGCATGGTATGTACGTTGGAGCAGAGATGGAACTAAACTCGGTAGCACTTTATTTTACAGTCCTGTTCCTCATCTACATACTATGTACTTATTTTAGTAATTACAATAACTATGTAATAACTAGGTACTAACCCTGAACCTACCCCTAAACTTAACCCTAACCCATGTAGTTACATTGTATTACCATAACTTTCTTAGATAAATACACTGTAAGTACACTATAAGTACATGTAAGTACACGTACTGTAAAATAAAGTGCAACCCTAAACTCTGCATGGCTCTGGCCCTCCAGGAATTGAGTTTGACACCCCTGCTTATAGATGCAACAATATTAAAATTCTGGCCAATATTATTATTGCAACGGTAACAGACTTTTTGTCGTGTTTCTCTTTCTTCCTGTTCACCTGCCGTGTTTAGTTCTGTGGCCCTGGTTTCCAATTAGTCCTGATTTATTTCTATGTTTACTTACGATTTGGGGCTGCCACTCATTCATTAGTCTCTTTATTTATACTCCCTGTTCTGTCAGGTCCTGGCCGGTTATTTGCCTAACCATTGTGTGTGTGCTACGTTTGCTCCTGCGATGCTCCTGTGTATTCCTTGTGGATTTATAATTTAAAAGACTCTTTTTGAATAATACTCCTTCACTGTGTGCTTTAATTAGCACAACACGTTACATTAATGATGTCTGATAACCGTTAAATGCTTGATATTAAAAAAACTATTCTCTAAATGCATAGAACAAATAATTTTGTCAAATGTCAATTAAGGAATCACAACATTATAATTAATGTACAGTAAGAGAAATGTAAATGTAATCTATTTTGATTTCTTTTATTTTAATGAAGTATGTTTATTAATTATGTGTTTGGTGGAGTAAATCTAAATAATCACATTTAAATAAAAATAGGTATGAACAAGTGTCTACAATTAAGCATATCTAAATAAATAAAATACTAATGAAAAAAATCACTAATATCACTTGGTATCTGATATGCTTCCAATATCTTGTGCATCCCTACTTAACGCAACGAGTTCCAGTAAAATTATTTATTTTAAGAAAATAGCTTCAATTAACTTAATAGTAGAATATATATTGAGAGTGGGATTAAAATGATCATACTCTAACTTTAGCATAACTTAAAGCCAAGTTTTTTTACTCCAATGTAACAAACAAACTGCATTAACTAACAAATACTATTTATGTGACTGCTTTATACCTAGTTTGTCTTTGTACTTGATTTTTTATTAAATGTTTTGCATTGCAAATGATGTACAGCATACAGTATGAAACATTTGTTTTTTTAGAAGGCACGGACAAAATAGCATCTGCCGTTAGTGTAAAAGAAGCCCGCAAGGAAGTAGGAAGCAGGAATTTCCTGGCTTTTACCTTACAGCTTTGGCACATTCCTCCAATGAAGAGTGGGTGCTCCAGGGAAACATTAAGGCTGCCACAGGAGATGCAGATGTCTGGAAGTGTTCAAAGTGAGAGAGATATTAGCAGAGGCTCTAACACTGTCAGACAGCCTGTTATGAAACACATCTCAATCTGTATGTGTAACACATACCTTCAATGCTTTTACATTTTTGACGAACTTCGTATACAAGCCTCTCTGAAAAACAAAAGACAATAAACACATTAAAAAACTGAACAGCCTCCCAGTGTTTCAGACATTTGGCCCATTTTTAACTTGACATCCCATTGAATGGAAATGTTTACATTTACATTACTTTGACGGTTAAATTATTTAATATTCAAAACATTAATTTCAAAGCATGCCATACATTTTATGAACTAAAATAATGCTGCTGATTGTAGTGGTACTACATATTAAATATATTAAATGTCAGAAATAAGTTATGATGGACAGCTGAATAATTGAAAATCTCGAGTGCTGAACTGAATTAAAAATTAATTATGCAAGGCTCTGAGCCAAATATTCCAGTTGCCACATTGACATTTGTTAATCTCAAGACATAACAGTTCATCATACTAGTCGACATTAGTTCAAAAGTGTCACCCAAACAGCAATTACTAGATTTGCTTGACCTATTTCTTTGTCCTTTTCTGGATATTTTGAAGGTATAATAAAGCATTAAGTTCAATTACATTTTTTTTTATTTTAAATTTCAGTTTGTATAATGCCTTTTGTAATACTCATTGATTATACCAAAGCAGCAACAGTGCTGTGGTGAAGAAAAAAACTCATTGATTATACCAAAGCAGCAAAATTGCTTTTTTGAATGAAATTGAAGAATGTATTTATATATGTTTATAATTCAGCTCTAATAAACTGCATTTTAAAATATATTTTTGTAGAGTACAGTTTTTTTTTAGTTGTGTATAATAATAATTATATATTTTTTGTTATGAGATTTCTATTGCACCACTTTTTAATAGTTTTTTTTATTACTATTAAATATTAAGCATGTCTGATAACTAAGGTAAAAAATAAAGCCATTTGTAACTACCAAACTGTTGCAAGTGGAGTGAAGCTCTTGGCTCTACATGTAACCCACAAAGGAGATGGTGCAAGTCTGCTCCAGTCTTCCTCTGTTTGATTGTTTAATAAAGCTCCCTGCTGATTTAACAGCTCGTCTCTTTACTACTGTTAGGTTTTCCTGCCCTAAAGCATGGGAAGTTATTTTGAAAGCTTTAGCATGTATTACAGAAACAACAAATGGACAATATGTAAGTGAAAGCTATGTTTAAACATGTGCCACAATTCAATACAAAACGTGTCTCTTTAAACTTGCAGGATTAGACGAGACCCCTGTCATAGATCCAGACACACCCTCCTGTGTTTACTCTGCTAGCAGAGTAGATGAGAGTGCTAATCCTGATTTAGCATGTGTGGGTGTGTGTTTACCAGCGAGAACTCTTTGAACTCGCTGACCTGGTTCGGTTAGAGTATCCGCTCACCTCGAGTCCGCTCGTCGATGATGTCTTTGACCTTGGGTTTCTCTGTGGCTGTGCTCTTGCGGGGCCTTTTTGCTGGTGGGGGCGTGTAGGCCGCCGCCTCTGGTTCTGCCCACATCTCTGGATATACTTCCTTGTAGGGGATACGCTCCTCTGAAAAAGGCACAATGGTACGTATTCGTCAATGGATTATGTGGTGTGTCTATGTAAACGTCCGGCGGTCAGGATTGTTTTGATTTAACCAGTGACAGAGCTTAATTCCTGGTGGGCTGGCATGTGTATAGGCTTAATGGATAAACATCTACACCTGTACTCATAAGCCAAAATTCTCAAAAAACTCTGAAATAAGGAACTGTGACCATCAGAAATCACACCAGGTTGCACATATCTGGTTAACAACATACAAAAAAAATTCAACCTTTCCTTTAGAGACAGGATCAACTAAAACTATTATAACACGGAGAAACCTGAACAACATGGAACAATTTCAGCCAAAAATGAAAAGTGATTAACAAAACATGATATTTTGAAGAATCTGCATGTGTGTATTTTCCTGTATCTGTATGTTTGTCATTGTATGACAGTTCATAGTAACCATGAATGCCAGCAACACACACACAAAAAAGGGTTAATAAACATGGTCCATATGAATCGTTCGCTATATTAAAAATGTTCTGAAACCAATAGAGCTTTGCGGGAAAACCAGACAGAAATTAAATCAGTGAAATCAATGAAAACTTCCCATTCAGTGAGCTGTTGACATGAGAATCGGTGAGACCTGATTGTTGTGTTTTTGATTTTCGAGCCCAATAAAGTGTTTCTTTGAGAAGAACTAGAACTAAAATGAATGATTCATTCACTGATCCAGTTCTCAAGTTCAACTCATCTGAATCAGTGATTCAGTCACTGTGGGTCTTAAGTTAGCAGCTCACTGGAGGGGGGAAGTTATAGCGGCTTCAATTTTATTATGATTCTCACACAAAGCTATATTGTAAATTCAGAAGATTTGGAATATACTGTATCACATAAATCATACAGACCAGTTTTATTGTGTTTTTTGTAATTTTTGGAGCTTAACAAATTCAGTCATTATAGATTGTCATTGCAACAGAGTTGCATGGAAATACATACTGTAGGTTTGTGTTCCACTGAAAAAGAAACTAAAGCTGGGCTCACACTACAGGAGATTTAGGCAGATTTATCCCAGATTTTCCCCTCCCGAGAATCAGAGAAAAAATACTCGAGGATTGTCTCGTAATGTGAGGCGTTTGCAGATCGAATCTTGCAGCACCTCCCGATCTGCTCTCACACAAAATCGGGGCCGCCCAGATTAATATCAAACATACATGTTTGATATTTAGGATTTTAAAGTGGGATGATGACGGCTATGATTAATTACATCAGTACTTTCACAACAGCCAATATGTGACTGCAAAACAAGCTTCTGTACGGATAGGGGAGGTTGTGAGGGTGCTTTTGGAGGTTGTTGTTGCATGGAATGAGTGTTTGTGTATTTTTTTTAATAAAGTTACTGTATGTGTAATTTCAAAGAGTGTAAAAGCTGCTAGCACACTAGCTAACATATGTAAACATCGCTGAAATGTCAGTGATGATCTGCTGCATGAGATCATGTGAGGCACTCCCTTGGGCATGAAAATCTTTATAAAATCTTGTAGTGTGTGATGCGCTGAAATGTCAGTGATGATCTGCTGCAATAGATTCTTGTGGTTTTTGATGTCATGTGGTTTGAGCACTTTATTTATGTTTTTGTGTTATACTAGGATTTAAGTCTCTGTGTTCTACTAAAAAAATAGCAGCATGTGAAGGTGAGTAAGTGACAAAATTTTAATTTCTTGATGAACTATCCCTTTCAACAAGCTTGACATTTTTCTTAGACAAGCAAGCAGATATACATGTATGTATAACAATATGAAACAACAGCAGTCTTACCTTCAGGCGGCTCTAGACCTTTAGGTCCTGTGGGTGGAAATCCTGTCATGGCCCATTCAATCATCTTTTTGATTTGCATGTCTACTAGTTTGGAAGGGTCAGTGTCGTCACTCACTGTACACATGAGGAAGTTTTGGCCTGATCTAGTGCCAGCTACCTGCAAAGCACGGCATTCAAACATTTTCTTTAGAGAGATTTTTGCTGGTATGAGATATGAATATGTAATATATAACAATAAACTAGAGAAAATGAGATTTGTGTAATCCTCAATCTGTACCACAAACAAATTCCTACCTGTAGCACCTCAAAAATGGCTTTCTTGTACATTGGTTGTTTATTGTAGGTTGGCTGGTGAAAGGCGTTGTGGAAGGAACTTAAAGGCAACAGTTTCTCAACACAGACCTACCAGGTAAAAAAATTAAACAAAACATTTCCAACATGCTTCAGGTTACAATGCAACCCCTGTCAACAGCAATGGTAGCATAATGTTGAGTATAGAAGAATACTGCCAACATTATTGCACAAATTCTGTGACAAAAGCTTAAAGGGGTAGTTCACCCCAAAAAGGGTTGCTGGTAGCTATTGACTTACATAGCATTTTTCATAGAAGGAAAAAAATTGTATAGAAGTCAATGCAAAGCAACTATTTGGTTACTAACATTCTTTAAGGGTGCTTTCAAACTTGGTTCGCTTGCCTGGTCCGAACCCGAGTTCGATTGCTCCCCCCTACCCCTGCCCCTGCTGGACTGCGTTCATATTATTTTATTTGGGTCCGAACCGCGGTTCATTTGCGTCATCAAGCCAGCAGCTGTTTACCCCGTTGCTTAGTAACGACAGTGCAGGAGAAGGCGGCAAATGCATAACATTGCTCTCTGCACTTTTATATATTTACGTTATTGAACCGTTCTTTTTGTTTACAAAGCTTCAGTACATAATATCACTTATATCTGTCTTACAAATGTACTGCAAATGTACGGTTTGCGGGTGCACACCCGAGTTCAGAAGACAGCATTCACATCATCCAAACAAACCGAACTCTAACGTCAATCGAACCCGGGTGTGCACCAAAAGCGCTAGTGTGAAAGCACTCCAAAATATCTCTTTTTTTGCATTCAGCAGACGAAAGAACCTCATACAGGTTTGGAACAACCTGAGGGTGAGTAAATGATGACAGAATTTTCATTTTTGGGTGAATTATCGCTTTAACATGCATTGTTTCCTGAACATTAAAATAATTCCCTTAAGAATTAATTTGTTGTACACCTTCTGCTACAAGACTGAATACAAAACATACCACAGAAAACTTGCAGTCACCGAACCACATGACCCATCTGGTTCCTTCAGCCGCCCGGCTGCGTCCAGTTATTAACCAGGACACAATCCGTCCAGGCCACCAGGAGAATCCTCGTAACTTTCCCCAGACTAGCTCACCAATGCCGAAACCTCGGCCATCCTGCAATACACAAACAAAGGATGGATGATTTCAATCACATTACATAAATACATTAAAATCTGTACTGGCCATAACATAACCTGTGTCTTTTGCATTATCTTTAATTATATTTATTTTTAGTGTCTTGACTTTCAGCCTGTATGATAACTCTAAGGTGATTGCTATAAATTGCTATAAACCTTTAATCCTGACAGTTGAACTACAGTAGCTGTAGTAAACTGATGTTCTGGTGTAACCACCCTCACAAGATGGTTTTTAACTCTGAAGTCTAAAGATGATGTCACATTTACCGTTGTTTGTCAAATTTTTGTAAGTGATAAGGGTAAAATGTTTTCTTACTCAAATTTTGAAACAAGTTCGAGTTGGTGACGTGGATTCGCCAAGATGATCAAAAGAAAGCTGCTTGGTTTGAAAGTGTCTTCTATGTGAGAGGTGCTTCATCTCTACACTACTGACTATAGACAGTGGACCTTTTTTGCACACAAAATCTTGCAGAAAATGTGTTGATGTGACCGCACCTTAAGGCAAAGAGCTGTACTACAATAGTTTCAAATTACTCCCAAAAGTCATATGAAACAAACTCTCTAGCAGAAGACAGGCCCCATTATTTAAACCTAGCTTTCAAATCTGGTTAGCCGGATAAGTTCCAGGATAACATGGCATAATCCTGGGATTTCTCAGAGAATAATTGGCCTTTCAGCAAGCAGTTGTCAAAGTCAGTTATTTTGATTTGATAACGAAACGAAATAAACTTTAAGCAGTCTTTGAACAACAGGAAATCCTACATTTATTCCAGAACTTATCTGGCTAACCAAATAAGCTACAACTGTAGAACAAACCACCCAAATCACAAAATTTCTACAGGATTGTATACAATATTTCAAAACAATGAACTTCAAACCACCATGAGGATGAGGAAGCTACTCGTACCTCGTACTCCGACTCTGTGTCAGTGGACTTGGGTAAGGTCTTGTCTCTGTCCCCTATAGATACGGGCTCTGGGGTGGTGGCAACAGTTGGAGAGGCTGGATCTGTAGGCTGCTGCTGCGGTTGCTGTTGGAATGGTGGAGGTTGCTGTTGGGGTGAAGGCAGGGGTTTGAGGTTGGTCTGAGGTTGAGCTTGAGGCTGTGGTGGTTGCTGCGTTGGTGGAGGAAAGAGTAGTGGGACGTTGATTATGGAGCTGTCTTTTTGAGGCTCTGACTCTACCTCGCCATGGTCCTCCATTGAGTTCATCACAGACACCAGTTTTGCCTTCTTTTCTGCCTGCAATGTAGGGAACAGCGGGACAGGAAGAGAAGGAGGTAAAGCACATGGAACAGCAGTGGCTTTCCTGAGAATAGCACAGTTCAGCGCTTGAGTAATGGTGACAGCTCGGTTTGTTTATAGTACTTTAATCCCACGTGCCAACACAAATATCCCCATCCTTTCGATAAAGCACAAGTGCCCCCCTTTTGAGTGTGATAAGTGGCAGAAACCTGTGAAAACAGTACCCTTTTCATTGCAGTGAAAGCTGTGAGCGATTACTTCGTAACAATGAGAGCTCCCCCCGTGGCTGAGATGGATGCACGCTGGAGAGTTCAGCGAGTTTGTCCAACCTGACTCTAAGCTATTAGGTCAAAAACAGAGGACACGAGCCAAGCCATGACTTAAGCAGCTCACAACAAATCCCCAACAGCTGCACCTCTCTCATCCTCTCGTTCTCTCTCACTCGCACGTGAATCTCTTTCACAGCTGTAGTTTCTCTGCTGCTGGGGTCCAACTCCATCTCCAATTTCACTCACACACACGTAAACCTGGCAGAGTCACCTGTGTGTGTGTGTGTGTGTGTGTGTGTATGTATGTGTCTGTGTGTGGAGAAAATGGTTGGAACCGTCCCCAAAAAGCTCTCCCTATGTCTCTCTTTAGCTCACTCCCTCCATTACAGTGACTATACATTCATATAAGCCCACAGAGGGGGGAGTGAAGCTCTGGAGCCAAGAGCTCATGAGTGTGCATGAATAGACAGGATAAGTGTGGAGTAGAAACATGTGGCCTCAAATTAAGAAGCCCCACTGTAGTTTATAAATATCTGTATAGCTTCACTGGCTGCTTCGTTGAGCTGGGCCATATGTGCCAGGCTGTTTGTCCTTGACAGTGGTTAACTGTGGAAAGAATATTTAAGTTTATGAAAGCGGTTTTATGTATATATGCATATATTTATCTCTGCAGTACTGGGCAGTATGGTGGTATATACCAGTGGTTCTCAACCGAGCCTGAGTAAACTTCCAAAGGAGCTGCAAGATGTCTAAAAATAGTCAATTTTAAATTTGTATAGCGCTGTTCGTAACCCATGTTGTTTTAAAATGAACAAGCAAAACATGTTTCGTAACTTAGCAATGTTTGTAAGGTTGAAGAATACTGTACTAAAAACTCTATTGCTGTCAAGTGTACCATTCAGGTCCTTAAGTGTAGAAGATGATCATAATGAATTTTTCCAGGTGCAAATTGCATTTGAGTCGCAATATTTATAGTTCTATGTCCAATGGATATAAGCTGTTTGTCAGAATTTATTAGTAGGAAATTGCTGTCCACTGTACCCACTCTTCAATGTCCTTAATTCAACTTGGAAAACTGAGGTATGTGGTATAGAGGAAATATTAAGATGCATCATAAATATAACAATGAAAGCTAATCCCATGTTTCCTGATGTCTCCAACAGAATGTTTTAGATGTCTCATTAATTAAAACACCTGATTCAACTCATCAACTTATTAGTGTGTAAAATAGGGAGACATCTAAAAATTCTCGGAGGTGGCTGTCAGCTAGGCTGTCCTAAAGGAAGACCCGCAAAACTTCAGAGGACATAATACAGAGCCTTGAGGGACTCCATACTGTACTTAACTGATATTTGTTAGATTTGACAGTTTCTAATTTTCATAACAAAGCAGTAGCAATTAGAGTGGCAGCAGTATTTAAAATGCTTTTAAAAAGTAAAACTTTGTTTTACCAAAGTTATTTCAGAATACAAATAAGTTACAAAGAATGTCTAACAAATTCTACATCAATGTTTCCTTTGTTCAATATTTATTGTTTTTTTTTTCCTTTAAAGGAACAATGTTTTAAAGCTTAAAATCATTAAGTTCTATTAAATATTTGGATGTGACAAAGCGGGGACCTCAGAGTCACAAAGGCTGAGATCGAATGAAATGGTAATAACATTGAGATGTTGCTATACTGTTTATACCATATTAGATATATTCATGAGGCAAATAGTTTCACACAGTTTTCATAGTTATGCATTTTTTTAATTAATGCAGAATTTTTTATTTCAAAATTATTTTTAATCACTAGATTATTCAGTACTAGACATTACATCATGGTCATTCAATATAAATCTTTTTTTTTTTTTTTTATTCTATCAAAAATAACTACATTATGGTGTCTACTGTTACCATGATGCTCAATTACTTGTACCATATATAAGATTTTCTGTCATACACCAGTGGCTTGAGTTAACATTAATGTATTCTTAGTCCAATCATTTAAAGGCAAGCATATAAATAAGATTAAATCAGAGTATAATTGAAATCTGAAACACTTATTTAAAGAAAATATTATCTTGAGCTACCCACGACTGATTTCATCTCACATGCTCTGTTAACTTGAAAGGTACACAATTTACATTCCACACAACAAGCCAAACTCACCCTATGTGACTGATGAAGAGTAAAAATGCCTGCTTTTGATATAAAACCCACACATAACTTCTGACTTGAAAAACCCCCTAAGCTTTCAAAGCTATCATAGATACTACAGGACTGTCAAAACCGATAAATAATGACAGAGGCAGCCAATACTGCAGGCAACTTAAGTGTATCAAAATGTACAGTGACAGGGAGAGAAGAATGTAGACTCAGGAAGAGGAAAATGGCTACTTATATATAAAAATGAAGAAATCAATATAAAATTGACTGCCCAAAAACTGGGGGAGGAGAAGAAAGCATTGCGGCTATAAGTAGAGATTTGCTTCTGGACGTGTTTTTTTCCCCCCAGCTGTAAATGCCCCTCTTCAGGGGCCTCACTGTAGCAAGTCTGGCTCTTGGAATTGAGGGAGGGGGAAACGAGAAGGAAGGAAAGGGGGAAGGTTCCAGGAGTACAGTACTTTACAGTCTTTGTCAGCCACAAACACATGCCCCAGCTCAGGAATAACAATATATATCAGCAATATATCATGCACAACAGAGAGCTTTAAATAACCAGTGTTGTTGTGTATGAGTATGAAAAAAAAACAACAACTGAGACTTAAGTCTTAGTTTATATAAAGTTTTGGGTGTATATGATAATACAAAGAAAAAAGCAAGCTGTACTGTTGAAATCACTTGAGCTTTGCTATTCACTGAATAAATACATTTATAAAGATTTAGAAAGTTCTCCATTTATTGGCATAGTTTGCAGTATGGTTATCCAATACACAGAGGAAGAAATATTTGATCAAAAAAGTTTAAAATATTAAAAACACAGATCTTGAGATGTATTTTGAGAGAATGGTTCTGATACTAGTCCAAGTCTTACATTTCTAACTAACAAAGAATATCCTCCAGCCACTGAAGTAATGAGATGTAAATCTCAACATCAGCACTAAGAAAACTTACTTTTAAGCCACTATGGGACTAAAAATGTGGATGTACTGTAATGCTATCTATAGTGCAGTACTTTCATTTAAGTAAAAAAAAAAACGCCACATAAAAAAATATAGAAGCTTACAGAAGTGATAAACTAACATATTTAGTTAAAGCTCTTATACACAGGGCACATAAGTCCAATTCTGAAATTTAAGAAGGGTAACCTTGTAAGAAAGTGTTTTTTTTTTTTTTTTTTTAAGTTCTGTGTTAAAGCTGGTGTGTTGTATTATAGGACAGCTCAGGCTTTAGGAGCATTACCTATATCTGAAAGGAAACACCCATAGCCTTAAGCTGCTCTCCACATTACAATGATCAACCAAGCCTTTTTTCCAAGAAAGCTCCTCTAGCAATTTTTTTTTTCCCAACCTTATTGTAATTTATTATATACCATGATGATTCAAATCAATTCCATGATCAGCTACTGCAAATTGATGCCTGTAGGCCTATTATTTTGCATGTTCAGCCCTTTGAATGTGTTGCAGTTCATATGACATAAGCATGAAAAGACAGTATTACTTATATGCCTTACAAATTTAACTATTCGCTTTCTGTGATAAACTGAAAATTATAGTTGCTAATAGAGATCATTTAAATATGTCAACAAGCTAACATTAGCAAGCTGGCTAACACAGATGAGTTTTTTGAGCAAGAATGAATGTGGTAAGAACGATAGTCTTGGAATCATTAGTTTGGGTTGAAAATTACAAACAAAACAGTATTGTGTCACACCGCATGCTATACAGTTACAATATAGCTTCTTTGGGGTAGAAAGAATCATAATTACCCATACGAAAAAGAAGTTTATTCAAGTGTGCTATTAGTATACTTATTTTAAACTAAAAATAGGAAAGTATACTTTTAGTTTACTTTTTATGTACTTCTCAGAAATTGGCTTTATGTACTTCTAAGATATATACTTATAATGACAATTAAGTATACTTGACTTATACTTATACAAAAAGTCAAAATATACTTGAACTTTACTTAAGTATACTTAATAAAATAAACTTGAAGTATACTACTTTTTGGTAAGGGTTTTTGATGTACTTTTTTGATTTTTTGGGGTCGTTTATGATTATTTTTTTAAGAATAACTTATTGGATGATTCAGTTGGATTTTTTTGTCACTTCCTCTCTTATTTGAAATTTTGGGATCAACATAGATAGTATTTTGATCATGTTTTAAATTATCAAGTTCAAATTATACTAACAGTTTTATTGTGCATCATCAAATAATTTCTAATAAACACGGATTGGATCCATTTAACATTCAGCAAGCCTACATAAATACAACAGAACAAAGATACATATTAAATAAACAGTGCTTTTTAGGTAGGTTTAACAGTTTTCAGGTACAGAAATAAAGTAAACAAATTATAAAATTAAATACATATTAATCCTTCTTTGTTGTAACAGACTTTATTATGATTAATCTTCTAATTTGTTTTTGTATACATTTTAATATTTTTTTGTAAGTTTAAATAATCCTTTACTGAGACGGGACTCTTATTTTGACGGGTTTTCCAGTCTAAGGAGCTATATGGGTAATGAAAGTGTGCAGTTCTTCGGATTTAAAGTTTGTCAATTTATTAAGCACCCCCCGAAAAGGAATGATATCTGTATATATTTGTTTACTGTTAGTTGTAATGTGTTTTGTGTAATTTGCTGTAATTTGATGATAATGCAACTGAGAGAGAGAGTTTTAATGTGCACTTCTCGTGCTGTGTTTTGTTTAGCTCTTATGGGGACTTTTTTGGAGTGAAAAAGGACGCAATAAACTTAATAAAGTATATAGCCTTATATAGCCGATATGCCGATGGTTGTAAAATTGTAAAAAAAATCGGGCAATAAATATCGGCGGCCGATACATTAGTGCATCCCTAATCATAATCAAATATAAATTAATATTAATATTTTAATAAAATTATAAAAAAAATACATTCATATTATTTTAATTTTTATTATTCCAACAGCTTAAAAAATAATATCAAGCAAGAATTTAGTGAATCCCGCGTTGAATTTAAGATTTTTTTATTTTATTTTTAACTCCCCGAGATTAGAGAAGCAGTCATAAGTAAAATTACGTTTTTGTGGGCGTTGGCAAGTCCGCTGCCGGCCAACGTAGAACATATGTGGAAATTATGCAAATGTTTTACCCAGTGACGTGTAGCCGTCACGGATGTGGGATTTGAATTACTAACGACTCGTTTAGGCTGCAGAGAGTTGATTCTTTATTTTAGGAGTCAATAACTTTATTTATCATGCATTTTCAACTTTACAACTTTGCTGATCATTTACATTCACATACAGCTACGTTACACACTGCATGAAAGGCAATATTGGAAATGGCATAATATTGGCACTTTAATGATAGATTTGTTTATAAAACACAAGTCGTTGTGAGGATTATTGTGATGATTTTATCAGCTGTTTAAACTCTCAATCTGAGGATCTCTTGGTGAGCAAGTGATGTAATGCTAAATTTCTCCAAATCTGTTCACACGAAGAAACAAACTCTACATTTTGCATCTTAGATGGCCTGAGGGTGAGTACATTTTCAGCAGATTTTCATTTTCAGGTGAACTATTGCCTCAAGGTATATTGCATTAATTATATCATACAAAATGCTAAAACAATAATATTATTTTTAATAAAAAAGAACATATGTGTGTGTATATATATATATATATATATATATATATATATTATATATATATATATATATATATATATATATATATGTATATATATACACACACACACACACACACATATTATTTCTTTTTTTTTTTACTGCATTTTAAATGTTAAAAACCCAAGCTTGTTAAACACTGCTGACAAATGATATGTCTGTATGTCTGATGTAGCACAAAAAAAAAAAAAAAAAGGAAACGTGGAACCGTTTTCAAATAAATAATGTTTAATAAACAATGTTTCCCTTAAACTTTTAACAATATGAAGAATCAGTTTGAATTAATTCAAACGTCGGCAGCACAGCAGTGCACACTATAATTCCAACAGGCAGGGGTTGAATGGGTATCGCCACTGTGTGACAATCGCATTTATTTTGATGTGACTCTGTGAGATACCGAACAAAGTCTGTTCACTTTTTAGCCTCCCAAGTCCAGAGAATAGAGGATGCATTTAGTTTGTGATTGTGCTGGGTCCATTAAAGACTCAGTAATTAGTAGTGCAGCAGAGGTCAGGCATGCTAAATGAGTCTTAGTCTAAGTACCCTAATGTTAAAACTTTTTAAAGCCTTCTCTTTATTTGTTCGCTTCAAGCTGCTTAAAATTATTTTAGTCTAAAATCTGTTATTTCCTTAAATTGCGGATGAATCGTCAAAAGCTGAAGTGCAAAAGTCTGCCTGCTTCAGTCTGTGCAGCCTTGACTCAGAGTATGAGCGAGTGCTGGCAGTGCACTAATCACATGCGGTTCCTGGGTTCACTCGGTTCATTCATATTTGCATATCCTTAAAAAGACATGCACCGCATTTCCGTTTCAACACAAGCGGCAACTGCTGACAGTTTTATGCGTTTACGGTACTGACCCAAATCTGACAGACGGAAAAAAGCATATCATCTTTGTTTTCAAGCCCAAAAGCACAACTCTCCTTTTAAAACAAGTTTGAAAGCATTAGTTTGAGCTTAAACATGCTATGTCTCTACAACCCAACTGTATAAATAACCACAAAAAGCACACTGTCATATCATGGCACACTTAAAAACTAAGCATAAACTTTCAAACGTGAACAAAGCCAAAGATTTGCCCTGTGCACAACATCCTGCAGAGGTAGTAAAACAGGAAATACATTCAGCTCTCTGCAATCCCCCTTTGATAACATAAAGGCTAGAGAAAAAAAAAAAAACACTTTTAAGCAAACCATTTTGTCTTGTACTTGCAATGTTTTAAGCTCGGTCCGGCACTCTGGTTTTAAAGAGATGGGTTTCCTTTAAGCTACCCGGGGCAGATGGTCCGTAACAAGTCTCCTGGAAATACCTGAAGTCAGCATATTCCTCTTCCAGCAAGTCTACTCAGACATGCACACTGTCCCCTGCACTATCAACAACAAACATGTCAGCCGACCTACCCATACACGCCTGCACTCGGCACTTTAAATCCAATGTGTGAGTCGCTTTTTTTCTAACCCCACTCTTGGCTCACTGGAGACCGCTTCAAAAAAAAAAAAAAAAGAAAAAAAAAAAAGAAAGCATGAACATTTCTTTGTCTGGGAATTCAGGGTCAGGTGGTTCCCAAAAGGAATTCTGGTTGGCTAGAGAGGACTTGCAGAATGTTTGCAAGCTTGTCCAGGAGGGCTGTCTTGCAAAGCAGCGCTGGAAATTCGCTGTAAACCTCATCTTCACCCTTATATCCATAGTACGGAGTTCATTTCCACTGCAGAGAGTGTAGCGAGGGGAGTGGGGGAGGAGTGAAGGGAACGGGATGGGGGTGGGAAAGAGGAATCTACTGTAGCGTTGGGTACTTCTTTAAAAAAAAAAGGAGACATGATACCCCTCACTTACAGAAAGTGAAAGCAGGCTGGGTTTTATACCCCCCTTAGGGCCAACGCTAACAAAGCTCTGCTGACTGTATGCGGCTCAGGCCTCATAGCCAGAGGAAGGAAACATGTCAAGGCCCCTTTCAATAGGGTTTCCTGCTGCATTGTTTTGTCCGGTGCAGAGTGCATCCAGAAAACATGACTGCACAGACCGTCGGAGAGCAAACAGAGAAATGACATGTTACGATCTGGGCTCTTCCACAATGTGCCTATTCAGAGAAAAAAAAATTCCCAGGCTCCCAGTGGAGGATTCCTGCTCTGTGTGTGAAGAATGCGAAACGCCCATTTCTCTGGAATTTTACGACGTCCACTCACGAGACAACTGTGTGTCCGGCTAATTTGGCCGTATTTCTGGGATCTCTGACACTTTTATGGCTTATCCTCAAACACAGTGTGGCGAGGGCCAGAGAAAAGAAGATGGGGGCGGGGGGAGCTTGATGTCGATTGGTCAGCTCCCTTTGGTTACCGAGGAAAAAAAAAAGTTATGTAACATAGCAGTTCTCACCATGCAACACAGTACTGTTAGAAGAACTGTCAACCACCTGTACCTGCAATGATATTAGAGATTCACCATAGTGGGGGATATTAGAGATTCAAATGAATTATCCAAATCTGTGTTTCCCAACCCCCATCAGTAAAGGCTTGTTCAAACTAAGGACATTAATGATAACTACTATATAAAGCTTTATTAATTGTCCTAATTCTCTGAGAAAAGTGGAGTCCAACTATAACCATAACAACACACATGAACAATATCGATAGAATGACTTACAGAATTATTTTTTTCCAACAGTTGAATGATAAAAACATTGAGAGATAATCAGAATACACCTTACTTTAAAGAAGTCGGGCATTTAAATCATCAGATGACACTGATGATTATGGTCTGTTAGTGTGAACTATACTGTAGTTATCGTTCTTGTTGTGATCTGACCGTAATGGTCAAGTACCCCATAATTTGTCCCTTAACTCATATTAAACTGGAAAAATAACTCTAGGGAGGGACTACCTATTTGAAAGCCCAATGTCAGACAGGAGTAGTGTTCTGGAAACCTATTTTGGTACAACTAGTGGAACAGAAATCTGGCTGCATGTTCAAGTCAAGACACATCACAACAATTTCAGCCCTGCATGTAGATGTAACGTGTATAAAGATTCAACATGACACAGACTTACTTGACTAAATTAAAAAGTGAAATGGTGATATGATGTTTTAATTTTTTTTTTGTGTTTTTGAATTATTTATCATTTATGATTTTGGATTTTTCTAAATTTATCAGATAATTACTTCAAAGTACTTTAATAAGTATTATAGTTAAACAGTACAAAGGCCAACTGGGGCTGTTCTTGGGGTGGTCCAACCGGGACAACCACACCAAACCCCATTCTTTAAGAGGGTGCCACATCCTCTACTTGCACTTGGCCCTGTCTCATGCTAGGAATGACCCTGGTCCTCACCAGGAGCTACAATGGGCTGGTATTTTATTATTTATTTTATTCTTTTTTTGTCCACACAAAAACGCTCTGTCAATCACAACTAGGTATACACCAATACCGAAAAGTTGATACAATTTTCATTTAATGGATATTACAACTCTACTATTTTGTATAAATTCTAAAAAAAAAAAACATTAAAAACGAATGCAAAATACACTTAATAAGCATGCAAATATATAAATAAGCAAAATAAATATTTACAATACTGATAAAATACAAACTGACATTACCAATTTTAATGCCTCTGATTGGCCACTTCATTCATAACAAACATGCCTGTGCACGGTTTTAATGAGGAAACCAGTGGAAGAAGCCAGCAAGATGTCTCATGAAATAAATGGTACCTTCATGTGAGATCAAATGACTCATCAAATACACTTGGTTTACGCAGAATTTATTCGGCACTCTGTCGCCCTGGCAAACGTTCCTGGCTGCTATCATAGAAATGCTGACAGGCTCCCTATCGCTCTTCCTCTGGGACATTGGTGAGCAGTGGTACTCACCTCCAACTTCCACTTGGCCAGCAACTCCTCCCTGGTCCTCTTGCTAATGTAATAAGGGTCACCGGCCTGGAAGGTTACTCTGGGCATGGGTCTTTGACGGAGGCTGACTTCCCAGCCCACTCCCCCACGAAGCCTCCCTCGAGCTCCCTGTTTAAAGGGACAAACCAAAAAAAAAAAAGGAAAAGAAAAAAATTAACGACCGTTTCTCACTCTGTTTTAGAGTGCTTATCTATCTGTGCGATCCTAAATGAAGGAAGGAAGTAGGTGGTTTGTCTGCGAACGATTTTGGAGCATTTTGCGAATGGGCTGGTGGGGGACTCTCAAACTAAGAGGGGGTTCGAGCGGACTGACAAAACCCATCTGCCCATGGCTGGTGAAGAATAGGGACCCTTGTTTTTAAGCAGAGGACCAAGTGTATTTGATATTTCACCTTTAGGGTACCATTTCTTTCATAATCAAGTGGCTGGAAAAACAGGTTCCACGTTAGTGTCATCTTCGTAGGAGTTTTCTTCTGAGATCTTCAGCAATTATTGGAAAGGTTGAATTTCGACAGACAGAAACTAGCAAAACGTACACACATATATCACAGACAGGCGCACAACAGGAAGACAGTTTTACCTCATTCTTTGCAGAGTCCCCACCCTCGTCCTCCTTGTGCTCCACGTCTAAAGGGAAACAGCCACAAGAACAAGCGATTACCTGAAATGTTTCTGACAGTCCGGATTTGTCACAATGGAAATCTGTCTTCATCAATCTGCAGTATAAGGCCTCAATGATATTTTTGCATCAACAGAAAATTTCACAAGGCTTTTATGTGGAATAGCAGGCATAAAATATCTCTGAGCCAAAATAAACCATTCTCATTTGTGTGCAAAGTTATTTATTTGTAAAAGAGTTTAAATAAAGAGCTAAGAAGCCAAAAGCAGCAGGAAGATGGACCATTTTAGCTCGATTGTTCAATACTATTTGAATGATTTTGAGGCTATTTTGGTTCCAAACTTACAACAGCTTTTTTTTTTAAACGGTAATATTTAAATGAGTGCATGAAAGAATCCTAAATAGCTAATTTTGCTAATCATTAAGTATAAATGATGAACAGGACAACTTCATATAAATAGATCTCTGGGATTTAGACCAGGCTTACAGGCAATCTGTCACGGCATATATTCATGACGTCACTATACTGACATGAAGCCAAAAGAAGTAGACAGCACCCATTTTAATAACTCACTAGCCTACGGAAGATCTGTTTGAAGTATATCAAAGGTCCATCACCCAGCCACATCACAACACTTGAGCATTGAGAGGCTGCAGGCAAAACCTGAGAGCTTGTTTTCTTCACAAGAGCCATCAAAAGCCTGCCAGTGAAGTACCACACACACCCAACCAAAACAAAAGGCCTCGACCCGCGAGTCCTCTTCACATTTACAGCATGTGCAAATTCTCTCTCGCTGCATCTTTCTGTCTCTTACTCTTTTCTCATTCGTTCGACGGAAATAAACAATCCGTCTGTACGGTGAGGAAGGGGTTCATTCCGAGACTGGCAAGGTCACTGGGTTTGTGAGCATGGTTGGCACACTGTGCCCATCAAGCCTCTGGCGTGCCAGTTTGAGCACATGCCAACCTGCATGTTTAGAGCGTCCATTTCCCCTTTACTGGACTGAAATCCGTCCTGTGCCCTCTAGGTAGAGGTATAAAAATGACACAGGTACGGCTGTACTTGCCCATTCTCTGTCAAAGTAAGATTGATCTTTTTGACTATACAATGTTCATGATTCAATGAAATCTTTGGTGGGATTGAACTAATGATTGACAAACAGCTTCTAGGTGCAATTATCTTTTAGCGTGTTGGGTTACTGAAGTCTGGAAAACAGAGGTAGTGACTTAAAGGCAGCTTTGTTGTTGGTATCTGTTCATGGGATTCTACTGAGCTCAGCAAAACACACTAATCAGACCCAAGAGTTCCCTCTTTATACCTCTAGAACTGAACAACTGTATACAGTCAATCAGTACTCTAGGACAGGAACACTAGGGGGATCCTTACAGGTGAAGAACTCTTTAAATGTGTCTTTGTTAAAGGCATAATCACTCAAAAACACTGTCATCTTTTACTTAACCAGTTAAAATGACATCTTATATTTATTGCATGTAAATCTCACTTGTAATTAGATATTAAAAGAGCTATAGCCAGTTACAGCCTACCAATAATATTAAGGTATCCAATAAGGCTGGCTATCAAAACACATTACCCAATTTGAATGTTCAGACTGATTCACTTCAGATTTATTTGTACATTACCACTGCAATGTCCATTTTGCTTACAAAGAAATTTGATAATTATTACACCTCAGCGTCTACACTTTGCCACATGTACTGCTGGATTCAATTCAATTCAATTCAAGTTTATTTGTATAGCGCTTTTTACGATACAAATCATTGCAAAGCAACTTTACAGAAAATTAAGATAACTGTCTGCTGTAAAGTTCATACTAATGAGAGCCCGACAAAAGGCTGCATCATGGGCACAGTGTGGCACTTGGGACACCCTACGGGGCATGCTACGAGTCCACAAGTCCTTATCAAGTGCGTCATTTAAAAGATGAGAGCCATTTAAAAGGATAGTTCACTCAAAAATTAAAATGGGGTATATGTCCAACGCCAACTGACCAAACTGGAAAACAGGTCTCATTACATCCGCTTGTCGAGGAAAGTGTGAATTGATGGTGATATCTATGGACTTTTAACATAATCAGCTAATCTAGCTAGTTGTTGTAGGCATTTATTTAAACAGCTGCATATTTAACAGAACACAAAACTCTTGAACCGGAAGCAACAAGACCTGTTTTGCAGAATACGGAACCCCCATTTGCTTAATCTCAGGCCATCCAAGATGTAGGTGAGTTTTTTTCCAGCAGAACAGAAAAGTAGATTTTTCATGGAAACCGTGGTCAGCATCAAGGTGAGTTGTTTAAGACTATTTTATTTACATGCTTTACTGTCAGGAGCCAAGGGTATTGATTTTGTGCTGTCTGATATGCTATTTTGTTTTTTTTTCTCAATGTGATGGTAGCCGTTGACTTGCATTTTATGAATCTCCAAGGACCATGATTTCAGTTAAAAATCTTTTTCACAGTTCTATTGAAGAAAATAAAATCACCTCAATTTTAGATGCCCTGAGGGTGAATAAATGTAAGCAAATTTTCATGTTTGGCAGCTCCAATGAATCAGTCAGTGTAAATGCACCTTTATAGCTATCACTATTTATTGGTCAAGGACTCTAATTTTGTCAAGGCTTTGTTCTGTTGTGTTCGTCTTTGGTTTACATCCTGTTTCCTCTGTTACCACTGTGTCTAGCTGGTTGTCAATACGTTCCCACCTATCCCTTGTTGTACTCCTCAGTGTATTGTGTATTTAATCCTTCATCAGTTCACATTGTCTTTTTTTGCTGTTGCATTTCTCTTCATGATTTGGATTACCTTCTTCTTTATTTTTACTTTTATTTACCTTGTAAATAAATGCTGCATTGAGATCCACCTCTCCTTATCTTTGACTGACGCACGCTGTGACAATAGCATTGTTAGCAGTGCTAGCAAACAGCACATACTTTGATTATTTGGTATATGACGTTTTACTGGATTTCCAATTATAAATTGACTGTCTAGACTTTATAGCATTTTACATTGGTCTACATGTTGGCGTCTTTCGTCATAAAGTGGGTTAAGGGAGACTGATGTAGGATCAGTGTGTAAGTGCCCTGGGCATTGTGCCATACACCTGGCACGGCCCCCACTGAGAGAGTGGCCACAACACAGACCTGCTGTCTCTCCATGCAGTGCACCCAATCAAGGCAGTCTGCCAGAAGAGATGCGGCTTTGTCTACCCGGTCTTCACTTACTGCTCTCATCAAGGTCAATACCTGACCGTACAGTACGGAGAGAAAGAGAGAGAGAGAGAGAGAGAGAGAGAGAGAGAGAGAGAGAGAGAGAGAGAGAGAGAGAGAGAGGTCTGACAACTGGCATCACACTGGAGCGTAGTGCTATATTCAGGAGCATCTCAGAAACACTGTAGTGCCATGCCAAAAAATAAACATATGTTTTAGCTGAGCTGTGAGCTTGTGAATTGTAACAAGTGATGAAAAAAAAAACAGGTGCTGTGTGATAATATACTGACAACTAAGAGTCAACTCTATTTTATTTTGTATTGTCTTTTGTGGACAAAAACAGGTGCTGTGTGATAATATACTGACAACTAAGAGTCAACAGAATTTAAAAAAACAATGCAATTCACAAACAAATCACTTGATTTGCTTTTTAGGAATCATTCAAATTATTTTTTGATTCAAGTTATATTTTTTTTTTTTTGAGAATTATTTTTTTTTAATAGTTAATATATTTTAATAGTCTTTTTCCTTGTCTTAACGCTTTTTTGTTGTTATTTCAATGAATGTTATGTTTTATAAATGTTTTATTTTTGTTAAATAATGTTAATCAAATAAAAAAAATGATTTAAATATAAACAATGCTAAATGTTAAATGTAATATAAAATAATGCTAAATAATGTTAATAAAAATAAAATAATAGGCACGTGTGTAATTATTAGGTTCAGCATTTGTTCAGTATTCAATTAGGTTTGAAGGTTCTGATCAATTTTTAGAAATACTAAAGAACAGAATATAACAGTTATGATGTTAAATTGATATTATTAAATATGGCAGAAAAATATTAATCACATTTGTTAACAGCATGGTTAATAACTAAACCTTTGTATTTTTATTTATTTTAACACTTGCTTATGTATTTCTATAAAAAATACTCCAAGTTCCCTTGGTGAGTGAAGTTCTAGATGTTCAGAGTGTGTTCTGTACTGCTTATGTTTCATAAATAAAATAAAAAAGCTCAAATTTGTATGCACAGTGAAACTTAACTACTGTAACTACTGACTGTGTGTAAAGACAAACATTCAGAACAGGTTTGTAGTGACGAATGGTACTGAAAAAACAAATATGTTGGAAATCATGGATATGTGGCAGGGGTGATCGGTGCCCTTATTGGAAAACAAAATCCTGTATGAAACGCTGCTGGAGAGAGAATCTTGCCAAATGGCTTCTGTGCACAGTGTGGGAGGCTGGTGTCTTTTGTTTGCAAATTAGATTTTTGGCAGCGTAATTACTCTGATTTACATATTAATGTACTCATTTAACAATAATATTTTTTCCTTGAAGTTATTAGTAGCAGCAAAGCCTCAAAACCATTTTACAATCCCACTTGTTTTGTGACTAAATACTGGAATTTTTTTTTTTCATCACGATGACACGTTCTTGGCCTTGGGCCCACGAGTGGCTCAGTGAGCAGACAGCTGTGAAACATGATGCAAGGAAGGCTGAGCATAACTCACATTTAGTCGGCCGCTCCAGTTTCCGTCTCCCTCGTTTCTTGTGAGGCAGAGTTGGCAGTGTCTCCTCTTCGTACTTCTCAGAGTCCTGGCTGGAGACAAATCCGTTCTCCAGGGATGGGCTCAGGCTTGAATCAGAGGCCGACTCGGTCTGACAGCCCGACTGGCGTGGGAGCCCGTTTTCCACAGCATTCTTGTCCAGTGTGGGGTGGCGACCTTCACACGATTTGTTCTCATGACTCTCAACATCTCCATTCTGGGACTGCAAAGATGACTGGTGCTCCACCCCTTTATGCTGCTTAGCCACACCCACCAACTGATCCACTGGCCCATAACACTCCACCTGCAGCAGAAAATTACATAATCAGATTGGACAGTCATGCATCTACAACTTATTATTAATCAGAAGCTCTGATTAACAATAGAAACTCCCTACAGCACAATAGATTCAATATTTTAATTAAATATGCCCTCCAACACACAACAAAGCAAATTTACCATAACAATCCTCTTTTTGAGATTATAAGCTTCATTACTGTACCAATGTCAACATGAAAAACAAAAACCCCAAAAACCAGAACTCAATATATATGAAAAAATATATATACTTCACTTACACACTGAAAAATATGCACCAGAAGGGAAAAATTAATACAAAAATAAATATTTATTTTCCACGCTTGTACATAGGTAGTGTAATATTTAATATTTTAAAACACCATTTTTATATGCGTCTATAATGGCACAAAGTCAAATAATCAGATGTCATTCAACAACCGCCTTGACGTCTTAAGCAAACGGTAATTAATTTGACTCATTCAAATCTTTAACTGAGCCATTAAAAGCATCATTCATTCCTGAATAAGACACTGTTTGCTCTGTATGTTTATGTTTTACATGCAGCCAGTGAAGATGACGCAATTAGAAGGTGTTTTGTCGTCATAAATTGTGTTGGGGTTTTTCCGTGATGCTGTAGATTCAGAGCCTGTGCTAACAGTGCAAGAAACCCTGAAATCTTATTTTGAGAATTTTATCATCTTGTAACATCGCTCTAACAAGGTAGAGGATGAGGATTTTAATAAAACTGTCATTAAAACACCCCCTCTTTTAATATAAACTGATTTTCCAGAAGGGTTCTTGATAATTACAGTCATATACCTTTACTTACTTCAAAATGGTTATGAATCACAGAGCACAAATTAAAGAGGAAGACCCGATTTGCAGTAAAAAGTCAAATCTTTCATTTGCAGTCTAGGCCTCATCTTTCGTCTGCTCAGTTGTAAGGCCATTTCCGATGTCCTTGTGTTGACATCTAAACTACCTACTGTATCTGAACCATCTAATCTAATCTGAAACAAAGAAGACACGGAAGCTCTTCCTACACATTAAATGTAATGTGAGTACAATGTTGCTATGCATCTGTCTACAAAGAAACACAAAAATAGCACAATAACAACTTCTACTTTACTATTACTGCAGTATGGGCATGAAGAGTAGAGCTTTAAAGCATCATAAACTACACAATTATCATAAAAGTGGCTCATATGACGCCACATTTCAAGACTTCATAAGACGAAATTGTCCGTTGTAAAAAAAAAAATATTTTCAATAAATCAGATTATCCAGTTTACAAAACCAATCTAAATGTTTGCAGTGTTTTTAGTATCACTTATAAACTATTTATTAATAATTTGAATGAGCTATTCCTATATTCAAATTTTTAAATTTAAATTTTAATTTAAGTTTTAGTAATTTTGTTTTGTGCTTTTGTCATTTTTATTTGTGTTTATATATATCAACTTCAAATGTTTTTTTAAGTTTAAGTATTTTTCTTATATTTTTCTTCAGCTTATCAGCTAATGGTTTTCATTTTTATTTTCAATTAACAGAATTTTTTTAATAGTTCTTGTTTTATTTTTAATTAACAACAATACTAAGAAATTGCTCACAACACACTAATTTATTTTTCACTTAATGATATGGTAACAACAGATAAAGCTCACAGATTTTAAGCGAGTAAGGACTTAAATTTGTTCTATTTCTCACAAAATACTATTAAATAACTTAAAATAAAGCACACAATAGTTTAAAAAATACAGTAAAAAATACAGTAAAAAACAGTAATGTGATAACTGTATTCTGTTTTATTCTAATATATTTTAAAACCTATTTTTTTCCGTGTGAACTTTCAGCAACAGTCTTCAGTGTCACGTGATCCTTCAGAAATATTTCTTAATATCATCAATGTTGAAAACTGTTGTGGTGCTTAATATTTTTGTGGAAACTAAAATACAGGATTCTGTAAAGTTCAAAAGAAACTGAAATAGAAATATTTTATATTATATATGTCCTTACTGTCTCATTTGATCAATTTACTGCATCCTTGATGAATAAAACTTTTAATTTCTTAAAAAGATTTTTTTGAATGGTAGCGTGTAGAAGAATAAAAATGCCATCAAGCCAACTCAGCTACACAAAGGCCCTGTACTGTATGACTATACATCCTGTACACAAGGTGATTAATCTTTAACCTTGACATAAATCACTCATCGAATCCAACCACCTGCTTAGCATGTGCGCGGGAAGCCAGACTGACATGAGAAGCTGGCAATACTGAGACAAACAGACTTCAAGCCCGCAGAGAGTTGAACCGCCAATATGACAGTGGCATTTCTCTTTAGAGGAGCAGCTGCCACTTCGCCTCGCTGCCTCAGGATGTCAAAGCAATTCTCATGAAAGAGAAATCGAATAGTCATCTAACACAATACAACCGTTACTCTACTCTAGTTAGAGGAAACACATAATCTCCCAAACAGCTGCTGGATTGTTCGTTCTTGTGCTTGTTCTCAATCAGGAGTATTTGTGTCGCTGTTTTATGTCTTGATTATAACAGAGATTTAAATAAAGATTTAAAACAGTCAAGCTGTTCAACGGCATACTTTTGATGATCTAACTTGTCGTAGCAAGACTCTGGGTGACTCTGGAAAACTTGACTAAAAGCAGGGTTACAGCGTTGTGCCGCCCACAAATGCTGGATTCTGGGTTTCTACTTTCTTTAGTGTTTATTCTTTCCATTTGACAGAGGGGAGGTGGTATGGGAGGAATGATGTTCATTTGTCTGAGGAGAGTCAGTTTGTGCTGTGAGAATGTTTTTAATACCCCCCAAGTCTCTACAAAAAGAAAATAGGGGTGTCTGTACATAAAAATGTATCACTGTCCATTAACATCACTATTATATTTACTGTAAAGGATGTGAGCAAACACTTAACTCTGAGAATTAAACGTAACCGTTCACGCACAGACATGATACTCAAATCTTGTGATTCTTGAGGAGTGGCATAATATTATTTTTAAGTGATTTATGGACTTATTTTTATCTGATGGACGATAAAATGGGAGGAAATTCCATAGACATTTAAGAGCCATTCTAGAGATCAAAATATGATTCAAATAGGCTCTTGGGATTAAATGCGGAGCTTCAGACAAAGAAGTCAGTGAGAAACAAATCAGTCTGATTTGTCAGCAGTTGTTTTGTGAACTGGATAAAATGATTATTTGAGAAGTTCTGAGATGATGATGCAGGACATCATTTCATGAAATATTTAGTGTAAATTTGTGCCAATTTGATGTTGCTCTCTAGTGATCCTAACCATAAATATCTCTGTTTTGTAAAAATATTACATCGGTTTGGGAAAAATACATAAATAAAATTATGTTAACTATGTTTTCAATATGTCACTGCAATGAACTGCATGTAGAACTGACGGTTGAGGGTCCAAATGCATTGTTTTAATGAAGGAGTAATCCACAATCGTAGTTAAAGAACAGGTTAGATCATACACAATATGACAATCCAAAACAATGACTGAGTTAAAGGCTGAGGCAAAAGAGTAATCCAGAGTACAGGCATAATAACTAGTGGTCAACCGATATATCGCCAAGGCTGATGTGTTCAAGGCGGGACTATTATTTTGATGGCGCTGAAAACGGCAGCGCCTGAGCACACAGTGTTCATTCAGTTCTGTCTAATATGGATAAGTCTATCTAATAATCAGATATTACTGTTAAACAAATAAATTTAAATGTATATAAAAAAATTATAACGATTGCTTTAGTATTATTAGTAAAAGAAAGGCAAACATTATAATACTTTCTCATTTGCATCAGCATTCAGCAAATACACATTTATATAATTTAAACAAATCTTTGAATGACTAATGAACATTTAATTTCACAAACCTTGCAGACTTAGAAATCTAGTTGAGATCTTGTGAAGTGTGCATTTGAATCCTGCATGATCGCGTGTGCTCTGTGTAACAGTCGGTCAGTGCAAACTGAATTCTGACTAGACCAGAGTTCTGCTTGACTGGAGACACGCGATCAACAAATTTTAAACTCGTGAATTTAAATAAGGGTGCACCTTATCTATTTTTCCACTAATAACTAATAATAACAAGACCAGGAACCAAGACATGGGGGAACAGCTTACTAGGCTAAGAAATGCAGTACAGACACCAGCAAGACTTAGCGAGAAATGACAGAGAGAACCAGGCTTATACAGGGTGAGCTAACAATGATAATGAGACACAGGTGCAAACAATGAGTGCTGATGAGACCGGGCAGAGGATTATGGGAAATTAAGTCCCAGCTGGTGATCATGACACAGCCTCCAGATGCTCCTAAACAAGAATGGATATAAATCCAGGAGGGAGGTGGAGCGGAGGCAGAACAGGGGGAGGGATGGAGGGCCATGAAGGAAGGGCTGAAGATTGAGGCAGATCAGGGAGCCAGGGTGGAGCTGGGGAAGCTGCAACCAGGCTGGGGCCGGCAGAGCAGAAAGCCAGGGCAGATTCGGCAGAGCAGGAAGACCACCAGGGTGGAGCAGATGGAGCTGAAGATGACCACAGCAGAGCAGATGGGACCGAAGATGCTCACAGTGGAGCAGATGACCACCAGGGTGGAACTAACGGAGCTGAGGACCAGTTCAGTGGAGCTGATGGTGCAGGGGACCACAAAGATGGCTCAGGCTGAGCAGATGTCCACCAAAGTGGAGCAGACGAAGCAGGAGACCACCAAGGCGGATCAGGCAGGACTGCAATAGTGAACACGGGGAAATTAACAATGACCTCTGCTTTTGTAACAGAACAGGCAGAGAGTTCAGATATGGCATCCTTGGCCATGACAGGGCAAGCAGAGAGCTCAGGAACAGCCTCCTTGGCCGTGACAGGACTGGCAGAGAATTCGGGGATGACCTCTGTGGTCATATCAGGACAGACAGAGAGTTCACAGGTGACCACTGTGGTTAAAACGGGATAGGCAGAAAGCTCAAGGATGACCTCTGTGGTCAAGATGGGACAGGCGGGGAACTCACAGGCTGGCGCCAACACAGGACTGAGCTTTGGGGCTTGAGTGGACTCTGGCGCAGATTCTCGGACTTCAGTGGGCTCAGGATCGGACAAGCAACACTCTCAGTGTCCTTTGGTAAAATACTTAAATGTTAGGGTTGTGACGGTGGCAGATTTTTACCACCATGGTTGTAATAGACCAACTACCACCGGTGGCGCGGTGGTGATATGCATATAATTAATTAGTTTTATATTTTATATATATATATATATATATATATATATATATATATATATATATAAGCCTCACCAAACTGACCAGCCAGGCGTTTGCGATCACGGGAACTTGAAGACGCTTGTACAAATGCGGATGGGTGACATGAATGGAGATGGCTCCAGATCGGCGATGTATTATTTGGTTTCCCAACAAGGTTGCCCAACACAAAATCAATTTGGTGAATGCATAAACTGTATTTTCCTGCGCTTAAACCTGCCAATCTAAAGGAAACACTGTGTATGTCGTTTTAGGTCATTTGTAAATTACCATAGACTTATTGTTTTATTTCAACTATTTGCAACTGTTATTACACTTGTATACAAAACAAGTGTGCGTAGAGTGCGTGACATCACGTGCACTACCGACGGTGGCAGTAGACAACCTTGGTGGAAACCGACCACTGCGGTGACGCAGTTGTCACGGCGACCATCACAGCCCTATTAAATGTTTTTTAGAATACCATATTACTGACCACAGCAGAAATATGTTGTGAATATGTATCTTTAATGACACATTATATAATAACAAACAGCAGGGCTCAACAATAAGGACTGCCCGATGGCCGGATTTGTCACTTGCCTGATCGGGCCACTGCCGCGTCACAAAAAGTTTATGATTTGCATCTGTTTTTAAGCCTTGGTAATTTAAAAAATCAAGCAATTTAAAAGCATTCCAGCAAGGTGCTAAAGGACAACTCCAATCAGTACTTGTGCATTGTGTTCTGTGTGTACAACACGTGCACAGACAGCTGCATCTCTGATGCCCGAGCCCCAAGTTGAGTTTCTTTCCAATTCTTTCTTGCTTTTGAATGGGAAAATACACACAAAATGTGTCAAAATATCCGTCTTGGCGAGTATCTTTGGAGATTTAACAATGATTAATCTATATTTAATCTATACAGTGGAGTAGAGATGCACCAATCGACCAGGCACTTTTTGTTTTATTTCAGACTGTCTCTGTTCCGTGCTTGCACACAAACTGCATTGCAGGTTTTTTTTTTGCAAAATGTCATTTGTGTGGAAATATTGCATTATCATTATATTTAGTCTGTAAACGGCTGTTAACAGAGGCCAGAGATGCTGAAGACGGACGCAAAGAGGAGAAAAAATTGTAGCAGGCAGACCAAGATCATTGTTCACAATGCACGAAATATAGAAAGAAAACCCTAAATATTGAATTTTATGTGGATGTGTTTCTGATGGGAACTGACTGTTTTCAGAAAAGTTTACATGGCGTTTTCTTTTCATCATGGCTCTGTATAATGCATTTAAAGTAGTGGTAATATGCACAGCACTGCTTTGTGTACAACAGTAACCAAGTAAACTGCTGTTCAATAAGCGCCACCTGCTGGCAGAGAGTGAATCTGTGTCTCATCTGTGTTTTATGTAGCATAATTTCACAAAGCTAAAGTCAGACCATTCTGTTTTTGCTTCAAATTTGAAATTATACAGTCTAATTTAAAGGGGTCATATGATGCGATTTCAAGTTTTCCTTTCTCTTTGGAGTGTTACAAGCTGTTTGTAAATATATGGGATACCTAAAGTTGCAAAGAATAAAGTCTCAAACCCAAAGAGATATTCTCAATAAAAGAGATATCCCCCCTAAAAGGCCTCGTTTAAACATGCCCCCACATACGTCATGTTTTGGTAAGGTTTTGGTAAGGTTTGCCAAATGTTCATGCAAAGAAAGAAGGAGTAACTTTGATTCTCGCTGTTGCCACCGGCGCCATGTTGTGGAGACGCTGTTTCGTTGTGAAAGCGAAAAAACACTAGAAATCAGTGGTTTAGTTGTATTTACAACACTGTTCCAGAACAGTTCAACCCAAATATTCAGATGTGTGCAGCACATTTTATGGAGGACTGTTTCCTGATCCTGGAAGAGAAGACTAAAATGCCGGCGGTTCTGACTCACAGTCTGTAAGTAAGTTTACATATTTAACCCTCTGAAGTTTTGGGGTATTTTCTCCTGATAACCCCGAAAAGAACTTATGTTGTAGTTTTAGTTTTGATCGTACAGATAAGAGCAATACATCAATCGAATCTGTAAAGGGTCTACTTTTTTTGTAAACTGACATAATAACAACAAAACTTTGTGCACTTATAAAATAAAGATAAAAAACAAGGAGGGCTGTCTGCAGCCTTTGTCTGCGCTGATCTTAATTTACAAACGCGGCATTAAAATGAACTGTAACTCAGTGAATACTCAACACAGAGACTTGAGAGAGATATCTATAGAAAGCCTGACATGTCTACTTTTAAACTAAACAAGTGCTGCCGAAAACAAATATTCTGTGATAAAGTAATCCATATGAAAACAACGCGATTACCGTTTTTCATGTCTCCCTTCATTATCTTCTAATGTGACCACGCCCCCGCGCTGAATTCGCTTTTGAGATGATAATGTTTCACTGAAGTGCGCGGCTTGAATACGCCCACACAACAGAAGACAACGCAGTGAGATTGTTCTTCAAATTTTACTGTTTGCTTCACGATGAGAGGAATAAGACACAATTCACCCCAAAAAGATGTGATGTGGTTGAGGATTTGAGATTTGGATTTCCTCAGAAAAAAAGAATGAAGCACTTTATTCAGCAGAGATCATAAACATGAGTAAGTCTCTTTTTTTTTTCATTTATATACTTGTATTAGGTTTCACATAATGTGTAAACATTTTACTAGTTAGAATTTTTCCAAAGACTTTTTCCAAACTATAATTCCTGACTAAATGTATAATCAAGTGAAATATTATGAAGGTTTCAATAACAATATACAACTACTATACCATTCAAAAGCTTGATGTAAATAATATAAATGTACCAATAAATGTAACTGTAACAAACAATGCTGTTCTTTCAATTTATCCCCCCTAAAAAACCTGAAAAAAAAAATTCTCAGCTCTTTTCAACATTATTAATAATAATAAAAATAATGATAATAATAACAATAAATGTTTTTTTTGTAGAAAATAAGATTGTTAAAAGGATTTCTGAAGGATTGTGTGACTGGAGTAATGATGCAAAAAAATTCAGTTTGAAAGTCAGCTTTGATTGTTCCTAATAAACTGTTTAACTGCACTCACAAGTGAATATTAAATTATGTTGTGGGATAATTAAATATATTCTAAATAAACTACAAACATAAAATTATATAGATTTATTTTGTCCTCACATTCTTTCTTGTAACTCATCCCTCTCAGTCACACAGCTGACTGAATGGCTCATTATGCAGCTCATTATGCAGGCCTTTGTCTTCTCAGGTGTGAATTCATGATAGTTGACGCCTACTCGCATATGACTTTTACCAACAAAAAGTGTCTTAGAAAATTTAAATCAATATATTGTTTTCTGTTAGTGAGTAAACAAGATGATTTTCACATCATTTAGAAAAAAAAATTCTAGGCTACAAGCTCCAGTTCTCCAAATTCCCGGGAACCAATGTTCTGTATGTGGTTTTATTGCCTTATTCAAGTGATTTAACACTTTTTGAGTTTTTCACTACACACGCATAACATTTTTTTTCTCAAAAACACAATCATGTACATACATGCTGCTCACATATTATTATAGCCCAGTTTGTGCTGATTACAGTGAGATTAGACTTTAGCCATTTAGATATTTATAAGAAACTGAAAAAAGTACAAATGTCAGGGCATGACAAAACTTCTCCAGGCCCCAAAAATACCCTTAGACTCCAGAGGGTTAAAGGATTTGTCACTGATGATTCAAACACGAGTTTTAAGCAGTGTAGAGTAGCGCTTGTTGTTTGTCATTTCTCTGAACTCAAATGCAGACATGGTTTTATGTTTACGTGGCACGATGCAACGCAACATGTAAAAAGACAGTACAAGTCATTATGATCAGTAATTATGTCCCCACTGGATGCAACAAATGGCTCGTTTGTAATGGGTTTTATTGTTTTTGTCTTGTGACGCCGGTGTTCTGACCGGGACACGCATCACAGTATGGCGAGGGCCGAAACATTTCCGTTGCATGCTTGAGGCATTCGGCCAATCACAATGCACTGGATAACTTGCCAATCAGAGCACACCTCGCTTTTCAGAACGATGAGCTTTGTAAAAAAATGACGCGTTTCAGAAAAGCGGGGCATAGAGGAGAAACAATAATGTACAGTATGTGGAAATAAACCTCATAAACACATTTCATTACACCAAATACACAAAATAATGTTCTTTTTAGCAACATCATATGACCCCTTTAAATAAATTTTGGATCGATTCATGATTAAAATGCAGTGGTTACCACTAATTTTTAAATGGCTATGAAAAATCAATGTGCAACACAGTGAAGAATATGGAAATGTTATTTTATATGTGATTATTCAATTTCTATACCTGAACACCTACAAACACAAAATCCTAAATAATTTCATTTGTATCTTTGATCTATATATTAAATGGTGTTATTGCTTATAATTTGTTCGTTTTGTTCTTATTTACTGACTATTCACTTGATTGGACTTTATAATTGTCAGTTGTTTTGGCTGTTGTATTGAATTTGAAATTGAGAATTGTAAAATTAAATTTGTATCTAAAATATTGGTGTCATATAAGCTTATTTATTCAAATACAAGATAACGTAGATCAAAAACAATGATAAAGGCAACTATTTAATTTTTTGTGGCAGGGCCAGTGAAAATGTTGGCAGGGCAAGTAATAATTTGAACCATTGGCCTGACCGGTAGAAAAAATCCTTAGCGTTGAGCCCTGAACAGCCACAACAACCAGAAATATACATCACAGTTTGGTTTCTGGTTTATTTCATTCAAATCAGTCACAAATGAAAACATCTGTTTTGTGAATCTTTTTGACTGATTCATTAAAAAGAATTATACTACGGGGCCGTTGAATGCTTGAATCTGATTGGCTGACGTTCTGAGGTGTGCACTTATTTTCTGGGAAACGCACGGCAAACATAGTTCCAGGCAGTTCTCTTGACTGCATTACAGTTCCATATCACTTCGCATAGTAAAACTTTAATAATGGAAATTACAGGACTAATAAAAACAACATGACAGACGATTTTTCCGAAAGTAAATACACATGACATTTCTCACTACTAGTGAGGTAATAACAGCGCTGTTTAGAGACGCTGCTCCAGAACACTGTTGAGGGACACACAGAGGTAGTCTAATTCACACAAGCTCTCTCTCTCTCTCCTTCTCTCTTTCTTTCTCTTTCTCTGTGTGTCTCTGTCTCTCTCGCTCTCTTTCTAATAACTTCATTAATAACTACATTAGAATGCTATCAATGGCTCAAGCCTCCGTTACCAGCTTTAAAATTACGTTTTGGAACCAGCAAAAGAGGCGTTGGATGAGATGCGGAAGAAAATAATAGCGATTTAAGTACAAAAACCGGACAAATCCCTTTAAATATATCATCTGATCAATGTCTTGAGGTGTGGTAACCATAGTATAAGCGGAATAATTGACTCCGGGCCGTTGAATTATTAGAAAAATAATGCACACCTGATAATGCCACATCACCACCTCGGGTGTCAATTATTCCTTACCCGATTCATAAGAGTAATTTTTTCCACAAATTAGACATTATGGTTTTGTTCTCTCTACTGAGATAATGTCTATCAAGCCATACACAGATGCACACAATGTTTTGTTGCATGTTTTCACATTTTTGTTGCAGATTTTTCATTCTGGGGCCTTGATAAGCATTAAAAGGACAGTTCATTCAAAAAATAAAAATTTGTCATCATCTACACAAACCTGTATAACCTTTCATTCTGTGGAACATAAAATAAGACATTTGTAGAATGTTGCTAACTAAACAGTTTTAGTGCCCATTGATTTCCATTGTATGGATGCAAAAAAAAAAACCTGCCTTTTTTCAAAATGTCTTTTTTTATGTTCCACAAAGGATAGAAAGTCATACAGGTTTGGAACACCATGAGGGCAAGTAAATGATGACAGAATTTTCATTTTTAGGTGAACAATGCCCATGCAACCACCCACCTCACCCAAGCATCGCAATGGCACGTTTTACATGAAAAATGCATGTTATCTTCAAAAAAATATAAAAGTCTAGCCCTTAGGACCAATTGACAACAGAAATGCCCGGAAAACCATGAAACAATGGCGTTGGCTGCAATCCATTGATCAAAACAATGTGTTATGCTTTGATATTAGCATCTTCCTTATGACCTAGAAACAAATCCCCCCATCTGCTGCACAAAAGTTTGGAAATAAGAATGGAGTGGGGTTGTTTGAAAGTCCAACTTCCGTGTCTAAAAATAGCACTGCGGAAAACAATGCTATTACTGTTCAAGATGAAATATAAAGCCAAATTTCAAAGTTCCAGTCATCACTCTTGATACGTCACTTAGAGCCTTGTCTTCCCCAGGCGGCTTCACAAATCCAAACTGTTTCAGCGAGGCAGGCAAACATAGAGTGCTAACAAAGTCCTCCACATCAGCAGTCAGCACCTCTATGAGAGATGACTCTAACATTATTCTAAGCCTGTCTTCACATGGTTTACATTTCACAGAGTAAGACATCGCTCTCCTTGCAGGACCACAATTACCTGTTGAAGGAATGGGATAGGAGGATAATACAATCAGAAAGTCCTCAGGGGAAGGCAGGAAAGGATGTGGGGCAACCGAACATCCACATGCCCTGACATGCCCTCTCTGGATTAATTATGCAAGAGCAGGGATTATTTTCAAAAAACAGGAATACTGGCTCCAGAGAAAGGGGGACATTTACCAGGGACTGGACGTGGAAAAGAACTGACTATCTCCCTATACTCACTCCTTAAAGGAGTCATATGATGCTGCTAAAAAGAACATTATTTTGTGTATTTGGTGTAATGAAATGTGTTTATGCGGTTTAAGGTAAAAAAAACACATTATTTTCCACATACTGTACATTATTGTTTCTCCTCTATGCCCCGCCTTCTGAAACGCGTTGATTTTTACAAAGCTCATCGCTTTGAATAGCGAGGTGTGCTGTGATTGGCCAGCTATCCAGTGCGTTGTGATTGGCCGAATACCTCAAGCATGCGACGGAAATGTTATGCCTCTTAACATATTGTGATGCCCTGTCCAGCAGTCGCGATGAGACATAAACATAGAAACCATTATAAACGTGATATAAACATGATTTCTAGTCGTGTCTTCTTTTGGAAGGCCAAACAAAGTAGCTTCACTTTCTCAACGAGAATAAAAGGTAAGCTTTCTTTCTTTGCGTGAACATCTGGGCGGCGTTATGCAAATCTTCCCACATACTGACGTAGAGATGTGGTGGTGTGTTAGAATGAGCCATTTCAGGGGGGCGTGGAAGAGTGTTAACTTTTATAAAGAATATCTCTTTGGATTTGAGACTTTAGTCTTTGCAACTTTACAGATCTTCTTTATTCACCAAGAGCTTGTAACACTCCAAAGAGAAAGTAAAATTTGAAATCGCATGACCCCTTTAAATTTCACAGGGCCCAGGGCAAAGGTTCTATGACTTTTCTCTAGGGCTCAGTGAATAAGCTAATCTATAGAGGACCTTAGTGGGGTCCCATGACCGAGGACAACATACCCCTACCTAACAATCGCCCTGTGCTGTTTATCAGGAAGGTGCATAAAAAACAATAATGTGATCTCAAAGAAAAAGACAAAGTGACTGCAATGTTGTATTTCATACCACACTGTACAATTTATTGTAGCTAAGACATCAAGCCACAATTGAGCACAGACAAAGCCGGTCGCACACTTTCCGAAAAGCACCAGCACTCAAGTTTGAGATGCCAGTCCAAAACTAGCAATCTAATCACCATACAGGTTAAAGTTCACTTCAGATTTGATGTGTTTAGTGTTTTGTGCCAGACTGTACAATAAATTGTAGCCAAGACGTCCAGCCACAATTCAGCATTGACAAAGCTGGTCGTACATCGTACAAAAAGCACCAGATGTGGCATTCTGAACTTGTGTTCTCAAGTTCCACAAGACAGAGAAGGCAGAATGTGCGATGTGAAAGTGAAAGAAATTCATCCAAGTGCACACACACCGAGAAGTGAACACACCCGGAGCAGTGGGCAGCTATATATCCAGCGCCCAGGGAGCAACTGGGGGTTCAGTGCCTTGCTCAAGGGCACTTCAGCCGTGGACATTGAGGGTGGAAGAGAGCGCTGTTCATTCACTCCCTCCCACCTACAACTCCTGCCGGCACCGAGATTTGAACCTGTGACCTTCGGGTTACAAGTCCAACTCTCTAACCATTAGGCCACTATCACCCCTACAATCGCGTACCACGATTGTGAAAACGATTGTGATTTGCAACACATATTTTCCATGGTCGTAGCTACTAATTTATTTGCAAGGCTGCTTTTATTTTTCCTGGACATGCCTCCCTGGAAGTAAAGTCATCAGGCGGAGATGCAAATCACAACTGATCAAGGCACCGTTGTTGAGCAGAGGCATGCGGAGGGATTGTTAAAACATGCATGGTTTACTTTTATTTTCATTTGCAAATCTTTATTTTGTTTTGCAATACTTCAATTCTTTTGCAAGTATATATGGCATTAAATTGACTCCATAATTATATTTCTCTAAATGAAACATAGACTTGGCCCCAAAAAGAGAAACGTATTATTGAAAAATGCACAATGCACAATCATCCAGTCTAGGGTGAAGTCAGCATGTATATTAACAATCATTTTGGAGATTTGTCTCAGATGGTAAAATCATGGCCAAAATCGCTGCCTACTCCAAACTCGTCAACACGAAGCTAGGGGTGGTCGCCAAGGCATTGCTATAGGGTTGCTAAGCTGTTCGGGGTGCGTTTCTCAAAAGCATCATCAGCTGACCAGTGTCGCAAGTTTCATTGAACTCTATTGATAATGACAAAACTTGGGACTATATTTTCCTTTGGGAAACGCACCCCTGTAGGGTTTTTAGTTTCTTTGCATTGGGGTTGCTAGGATTTTGCTAGGCTCAAGTCAAGACATCACCTTCAAAATTTGGCTCAGGTCTCTCCTTCAAGTCTATAGGATTCTTTGTGTGTTTGGTCATCCACCAGGTGCAAGTCACAAGTTTGATCAATTACAAAAAAATGTCCCCTGTGCCCCTGTGTCATTACCAGCAACCTCATGTTTGCCTGTTTACCCGTTCCCTACCACTGCCAAGACTAGCGCCTGGTGGATAAATGAAAATAAACCGAATCCCAAGGGAAGGTGGGTGTTTTGTGGTTTGGTTGAGTGTTGAGAGCTCAGTCTGTAGGATACTCACGGGGAGGTTCTTGCGTTTGCGGCCAGGCCGTCCAACCTTGCGGACAGGAGTGCAGAGCGAAGGCATCTCATCAATAATCACGGTGTCCATTCTAGAGCTCTCATTCTAAACAGACACAAATGCACATGAATTAACTATTATTGCTTAACCAGAGCCCTTACTGGCTCATATTCAAGCTCTCAGGCACTTGGCCATGTTGAGTTCAATGGATAATATAAAAAAAAGTATTATTTATTTTTGTAATATTGTAATTTTCATGAGTCACATTATTTGTTTCATTCCAAACCTTTTTCCAAATACACTTAAGAAAACTGCAGCTATTTAATTTTAATTCTACTGAATTACTTAAGTTCATTTATTTGATCAAAAATACAGTAAAGACAATAATTATTGTGAAATATTATGACAATTTAAAATGTTTTCTCTGTAAATTTTTTCCGGTTATGGTAAAGCTGAAATTACAGCCGCCATTACTTCAGTCTTTAGTGTCACATGATCCTTCAGAAATTGCTCAAGAATCATTTATTATTATTATCCATTAAAAAAAAAAAAAAAGTTGTGCTGCTTAATATTTTGTGGAAACCATGAAACATTTTTTCAGGATTCTAGAAAGTTCAGAAGAACAGCTTTTGAACAATACTGTATTTGTGCCTTCTCATTTCTCTATTTTTACATTTAGATTATCATCATCCAGTGCTCACTTAAATTTAATCTTTAAAAACATTAATAATTCAATAGCACTGGTAAATGTGATGTAAATCTCAAAATTAATATCCATTTTTCATCCTGAAAATTATAACGTTGTAATGCCGAAGAAGTTTCAAAATGTTATTATCTTTACTGTATTTTTGATCAAATAAATCCAGCCTTGGCGAGCGTAAAGGCTTTCAAAAACTACTTACCATCCCCAAAAACTGTAAATATCCAAAAACGGATACAGATAATTAAAAAATACACATTTTAAAAGATTTATTATCGGTTTGATAACTGATGTGTTACTACTATTGTATATTGTGTGTCCCTATAGTTTAGAATTTTTTTTTAATGCATGTAGACAAAATAGTAGAGTTTAATATTGGCCATTTTATAATTTTATCAGCCATAACATGAAAATAATTATCTGCTTATCAGCAGTGGACATAATTTTAATATCGGTTCATCCTCAATTTTTACAGCAACTTAACCACACCAAAATATTGCAGTAGACACCAAGACCTAAATGTTTTAAATGAAAAGATTTTTAATATCTTTCACGTCAAGGTTACTTAGATAATGAGAAAAGCCAGTGTTTGAATGGCATCGTCCTTTTAGCCGAGATAAAGTGCCGGGTGATACAGCCGTGGAGAGATCCTGAACTCTCTGGGCTCTTTCCTGACACAGTTACAAAGACATTCAGTGGTTCATTCTCTCCCCTCATTCACTTTCTCTTTGTTTAACACAACCGTGTCTTCCCTCCTCAACAATAGCCACTCTTTCGTCCAGCCAAGCACCCTAGGGTGGACGGGAGAGAAAAGATGATCCTAATGTAGCCGCTGCAGCTTCAGGGCTGGGCTGAATGAAACCACCGGCTCTAAATCAGAATGCTAATGAGGATGCTGTCCCTGTCTGCCATGACTACTGAGAAGTCCAGCATGGCTGAAAGATGGCGGGACACCACTGGAATTTCTTCTTATTAATGCATAACGAAGCTGATATGAAGCTAAATAAGCAGACTACAAACAGCACCTCAAGATACTAAGATAATCATTAGACAAAGATACCTAAAAAATGCACAATTACACTAAAATGTAAATGCAATGTCATTATTTTCTTCATGTAAATATATAAAAATATATTTCTATTTAAAATGTGATGCATATTTATAATTTTTTTATTATTATTATTATTATTTATCTATTTATTTAAAATCTGAATTCTGGCGAGTTGGCAAACACTCTATTCCTGTGAAGGTCTTTCCACGTATTTTATGACTAATAAACCCTGCTAGCCTCACACAATGTTCTCATTACCATACAAATAAACAAACAAAGTGTTTAAACAAACAAAAACAAAGGGTGTGCACAGAAATCGACATTGCCTTGTGTGAACTCAGTAACACTGTCTACATCTTTGCTCTATTTCTGTCGGCAGCCGGTTATTTAAGGCAAGAACTGTTGCCAAGCAACAGGACTGCGAGCGTAGCGCGGGTCCATGGGTGCAGGGGCAGGGAAGAATGAATTCCCCTGTAAATCAGGCAAACGGCAGCCTCTCCAACACAAGCCAACACCCACGTCACTAAACACTCGTACGAAACAGAGCAGGCACCATCTCTGATAACAATTTACTCATGTTTACTAATTATGTTGACCACAGCCTCTACGCTGACACCTGATAGAAATGAATCATGAAAAATTATAATGATACACTGAATGAAATACTGTACTGATGGATTTGAGGAGAGACTTAAAGGGACAGTTCACCCCAAAAAAAATGTTATTCTGTGAAACATAAAAAAAGATGCTTTCAGAAATCTGTTTTTAATTTTGTTCATACAATGGAAGTCACCAAAACTGTTTGGTTCTTCATTAGGGTGAGTAAATGATGACAGAATTTTCATTTTTGGGTGAACTATCCCTTTAATTTTGACACGAAACATGTCAGACATCTGGAAAATGGAAAGGGATAAAAAGAAGTTATGCAAGAAAATGAATGAATATGCATTCTTCTGGAAAACAAACACTTTAACAAGTAATATATCTTTTATAGATACACGTAAGACTATTTGAGACCAAGCTGGAGCAGCTGCAAACCGACTCCATCGGCAGACAAAATTTATGAACAAATGAATGCATAATGAGTAAAAAGTACTGTTAAACAGTTGCTCCTACTGGCTGAATATTGTAATTACTAGGACATTCTAGTCTGAGCTGTTCACATCCTCAGAATTATGGCAACAATAGTATTTCCAAAATCTATCTGTTTAATCTGAGTAATCAACAGAAAAAAAAAAAATACATCACGTAACGGTTGTTACTCAAATTTATAAACGTGTATAGTTTATTTCGCACAACATTAGATAATTATTAAACTTTGTGCTAGCTACATTAAACTGTATTGTACAGCTTTCGTTTCTTTTCAGAATGTTCTTAGTATTCTTGCATTATTACGAAATCAACAATATGCAATGATAGGATTATAATTAAATCGAATATATTATATGATATTATTAAACAGACATTTCGAGTGTTTCTACATGACGTTGCAGCTGTGAGATGCTACAAGTTGGAAGATCTAAGAAAATTCAGAATTTACAAGTTGTAATTATGAGTTCTACGAGGGCGTGAAGGACTTTTTGCAAGTCATAATCTCATAATTACGGTATTTCCGTCATGGCGTGAATGCACCGGTAATACTTTACTTAAAGCGTTTATGTATAATGCATTATTAAGGGTTATTAAAGGGTATAATGCATTATAGTTATTCATAACGTGCATTGTAATACATTATATCTTATCGTAAATAATTATAACTGAATCTGGAATGCATAGTGTAGCAATGAATTGATAAGTGTTATAATGTATTATTCATGAGATTGTACAATGTGTATTACAAGGCATAATTAATGCATACTTTTATAATGCGTTATGCATGAAGGCTTTAAGTCAAGTGTTACCAGCGTACCTTTATGCTAGTTAATATTAAAAATGCCAGAATCATTAATATTAGTTTAAGAATTCCGTGCTGCATGAAGATTTATAACATGTCTCCACCACATTGCAAATTATTGCAACAACATTTTTACAAAATTCTAGTTTTGGCATATGAAACTAAAACTTTTCGAAACACAAGACACTTCAGTGACAGATGTGGTAAGTAGCCTAAAAATGTCCAGGGACTCATTAACCTCTTACCATTTGATTTCCGTTCGTGTCACAGTTGATGTCGGAGCTCTTGAATGTGGCGGCGGAGGTAACTGTGCTGGACGGCATCGCCAAATGAGTGACTGTTGAATACAATGCACAAGTCGAAAAAGATCAAAACAAAAATAAAAGAATAAAAATAGGTGTATGTTTGATGAAACTCCTTATTTGGGATAGATTGTGGAAAGGAACACAATAATCAGAAGAAACGGCACTCGAATACAGCATTCAGCATAAAAAGACACATTCAGAAGATCAGAATAATACACTCATTTCACAATAAAAAGTTGCCCTCATATAAGTAACATGAGGTGCTTTCAAACTTATATTGCCAAACAGACTTCTTAATGTCTGATAAGTGAGTAAAACGTGATGTGTATGCAAATAATTGGGAATAAGACGTCGCATTCAGATTGTGCATGACAAATCAACCTAAATTACACTTAATGTTTCAGTCTAATACACCAGAAAATAATATATTGTTGAGTTGACTCGAAATGAAAACCCTTCTCTGGGGTGAAATATGAACTCTTTACTTTATGGTATTTCCTATTTTCTTCCTCAGAGCCGTTTTAAAGGGATCTGTACATTTTATTCTTCACTCCCATGTATGTGTGCCTCACTGTGCTTTCTCTACAAGTAGGACACCAAAGTCCCATGAAATTAGATTTGGAGGTCAATAAATTAGGCGAGTCTATCGTTAAAGGAATAGTTCACCAAAAAATGAATACACTGTGTTCTGAATTCTTTACTTACTGTAATGTCATTCCAAACTCATACGACTTCCTTTCTTACAGTGAAAAAAAAGAAGAGGTTTAGCAGAATGTCAATGCTGCTCTTTTCCAGACAATGAAAGTAAATAGTGACCAGGAGGCTGTGAAGCTCCAGAAATGACAAGAAGCATCATAAAAGTCATCTGAATGACTAGTGCGCTATATCCGAAGTCATATGATAACTTTATTTTTTTATTTTTTTATTGTTTACTCTGAAATCTCAATAACGTATACATATTCATTCAAATATGACATCTATTACGTCAAACGTCTTATAGTGTCACTGGCTTGTGAATGACATGACGGTGAATAAATGACAGTATTTTAATTTTGGGGTGAACTATCCCTAACTCTTTTTCCAGAAAAAAATAAAATAAAATCACAGTAGTAACCATACAGTAGTTTCTGAACATAACCATAAGGTGAGCTGCCTAAATAGACAGCACTTTGGAGCATCTTAAGCGTGTCTTTTGGCATTTCGGGGGCATCATAAGCGCGTGCGGAACATAATGATTTTCAAAAATGCTGTCTTGGTAGGCAGCTCTTTAGGTTTTGAAACAGCCATTGCTGCGAAGAGCTAACGTAGAAATGAACGGTCGTCAAGTTCAAGCGCATATCGCGGTGTATTAAGTCGCACATCTGTAAGAGCAGGAAAAACCACTGGCCACATCGAGCCGCCCCCCTCCGTATCGCCCCGAAAAACGGCCAGCCCCACGGCGGAGACTTATTTCGATGGCGGCTTAAGGTTCTAGACAAGTGGATCGCAGTGTTAATTACCCGCTTCGCCAAGTTCCAGGCCTGACCCCCTTTTTTTTTGTTTTCGCTGACTCCCGGATCCTCCTTCTGCTTCGCTCTCCCCGTCCTCCACCACCTCCCCAGCCGGCCAGCTCTCCTCCGGATGCTTCGCTCACACTGACTGCAGCAGAGCTCCAAGTGCAGCTCCGCGCGGGTCCTAAAGAGAGTCGGTTACGGGTTCCAGCTGATTTCACGCAGCCGCCATATTGACATCGAAAGCGAGGCTTCGGTGAGAAGAAACCCGGAAGCATTGCGTTGAATTGCAGCGAAGTGTGTAATTTCATCATTTAATCTCTTTCCAGGTGAGTCAAAATCAGGTCAGGAATGAATTGTAAAAATAAGAGATGATAGTCCTAATTTTCAGGCAAGCAAATTAACATTAGCTAGTCAGCTCACGATATCTTCGCAAGTTACACAAACTATTCTGATTAGTTGCAGCTATCAAATTCACTTTAATTATGTGATTCACATTACCTGAATGAATAATGTGTTGTTTTGAAACATTACAAATACTCTTACACCGGACGTGACGGATGCGCCGTGCTGCGCGCCAACATCTGAAGTCTGTCTCTACTGGACGCGACAATGCAAACGTTGAAAATCATTTGAAATTTGTGTCAATATGTCCTAAATTGAATGCAGCAGCAGTTTTCTGTCAGGGATTTGTCGCGCCGCATCCAGTGTAGACAGCATCACTGATTATAACGCCGCTCGCGTCCAGTGTAGAAACGGTGTTACATTATCTAAACAAAGATATTGTAATATACTGTATATTCATTGCTTGATGTCATTTCTTAGTGTTACATAATTCTTATATAATTTACAGTGTTTACATACTGTGCTCTAGTCTCAGACTCAAAATAAAAAAAACACTAATATTGGCTCTTCATCTTCAATTGGCTTCGAATTGAATAGATATAAAAGGAATTAGGAATGAAATCTCTAATGTTTTTTTTAATATGATACTTTTCTGCAGTCTTGTGTCTTGAAAAAGGTCTGACAGTGGCTGTGCATGACCATGATTAGATGAAATCACACAGACACGCTACATTTTTGTCAAGTTTCTTATCATTTTCACTCTGTGGTTCACTCTGTTTTAACTTTTAACTACATTAAACTAAAACAAGGGCATGAATTAATAAATTGGGGAAACAAATTAGTACAACGTGGGCATGATTTACTTAAGATGATAGTTAATTAATGAATTGTGGGGCTCCGTACATTACCTTAAATAATAAATAATGGAAAAAAATGGTTTAGATTGATTTGAACTAAAGAAACACAATTTATAGAAATAGCAGTTGTACTTGCATAACTGGAAATAGCTGCCTGGGGGCATTACAAAGTGCACAGACTTGCCTTAAAAGTGATTTATAAGGTCTTTTATTGAACCGAAATTTCAGGATGTTAGGTTAATGTGCAAACTCAACTGTACTATAACTAGCACTCTAAACAGCATACAGCTTAAAGGGATAGTTCACCTAAATCTGAAAATTCTGTCATCAGTTGTTCCAAAACTGCATGAATTTCTTTCTTTTGTTGAACACAAAACTAACTGTATTTTTCCATACTATGGAAGTCGATGGCTACCGTCAACTGTTTGGTTAAAACATTCTTCAAAATATCTTCTTTTCTGTTCAACATAAGAAAGAAACTCATTCAGGTTTGGAACGACTTGAGAGTGAGTTAATGATGACAGAATTTTCATTTTTGTGTGAACTGTCCCTTTAAACTAAACTTTTTTTGCACATGAGTGATTCTGCCTAACTTTTACTTCTGTGTTGCACTAAAGTAAGACATATGGACTTGGAATGACATGAGATTAAGGAGTTAGGAAAGGTACCATTTCATGGTTGTCTGTGGCATAATGGTAAATAACTCATACACTGATTTTTGTAACTCAATCAGGGCCACTAAATTTTATGAGTGGCCCCGTCATCACAGGACCCCCTTGACGACAGATCTGTACTCAATCCTAATGGAGCTGTGATATTACTCTCATATATTACTCTGTGAACACACACACAAACACTCTGTGTCCTTTGAAGTTTTTTCATATATTTTACCCTTTAATAGTATACAAAAAGACATAGGGGTGACGTAAACACAAATATGAACGTAAACCTTTGCAATCAATGATTGTATACAGCAGCAAAGCCATCAAATGAAATAATTAAACAGTGTTCGTAGCTTCAGCTGACAGTTTGGGTTTTTAAACACAATAAAATAATGAGTTGCCAAAGAAATGAAAACCTGATTGCGGATTTTGTTCTTGAAATATTGTTTCGTCTAACTTTGATGAAAAAGGAGGTCCTCTGTTGGAGCCACATCTGTAACATATAAATTTGGGATGATACTTGAATTTGATTACAAGCGGGGTTCCTTCCACTTAAACTGTATTGTGTTTCAACCATTTAAGGCACCCCGTTATTAGTTACCCTCTCTGTGGACTGCTTCAGTAAATTCATAATCAATAAATTGTGGTTTTAACACACACAAATACACAGAACAAATACCTAAAGGACACACTACAGGTTGGCAAACAGTTTGGCACAACTTTTAAAGGCAGAACAATATTTTTTTCCCCAAAGATCACAGGTAAATAATGACTGCATTCCGACTAAGTCACATACTAAAACTTCTATTTAAGGGCTGACTTGCACATGTGCAGAATATTTTATTTTATACAGCACTTTATACAGTACATCTAGGCACACACCTACATCAGAAGATTGCATTCATATTTGTAGCAAATGTTGGAACATAATCAAACCTTCAAACTTGTCATCTGAGAGTATTTTGTACGCTGTCGTTCAAGCTGTACTTTGCAAATTTAACCAATGACAATAAATTCCCAACTGCACTGTATATTCCTTTCCTTGAAACACAAAACAAGCATTATGATCATGTAAAATCTGATTTGAAAAGGCAAATATATATGATTGCACTCACTATAACAGAAGCAACACTTTTTCCAGTGTAAAACATCACTGTTCATATTGTAGCCATTCAGAAGACTTCCTTATGCACAATTACAAGCATATTAGAAAAGTAATAGTGAATGAATCATTTCATCTATTGAATCTCATAAATGTAAAAGGATTTGAATATTCTACACCAAAACTCACTTCAAACTGTTGCTCAATGGATTTAATTTAACATTCAAATGTTAGCAGTCATAAACAAAACTTTTTTTTTTAAATAATGGTTATTATTTCTTACTTGAAACCAAACTAACAAAGAACAAATCACGAGTATAACAAAATTACATACTTAGAATAATTAGATAAATGTAATTATTGAACCTGAATTCCTTCTGATTCAAGTACAGTAAGTCAAACTGTCTTCCTCATGACAATAAAGCTTTGGACTCTAAGCATGTCCTCTTCTTAACACCGCCTGATGCGCAAAACTATGGAAGCCTTTGTTTTTGTAAATCTGAATCATAATTATGACCTAAAAATCATAATTACAAAAAAGCTGAAATTATGACACACTAAGTCATAATTCTGGTAAGAAGTCAAACTTATGAGATAGAAAGTTGAAATTTGGATTTTGTCATAATTATGATTCCACATACGTTTGACTTTTTATCTCATACTTTTGACTTTTTATCTTATATTTATGTTTACGCTTTTATGGCATAATTGAATGGCAAGAATTTTTATCTCAGTGTTGACTTGTCATAATTACGACTGTTATCTCATAATTTCAACATTTTGTTATGACTATGACTGTTATCTCATAATTTTGACTATGGCAGTTTCGACTTTTATCTCATAGTTATGACTTAATATGACATAATATCACATTTCATGCCATAATTATTGGTTTACCTATGCATTTTGTCTTATGTGGCAGAGACAGGCTTCCATACAACGATCCTGTTTTCCACACTCAGCTGTTCCATAAAGTTTTTATGACCTGTGCTAATCTTTGACATTTGACCTTCGTGGTGTCAAACTAAATTCCACCCATTTGTTCACAAGCATTGCTACCGTGTTCCTCTCTCAACAGTCCCTGAGCACTGGTTTCATTTATTTCATACGAGTTTACACAATAACAAACTCAATAAAGCTTTTGAAATAACTTTTACAGAGACGTGTGCACTCAAAAGATGGCTGGCTAAGCTGGTTTATGGATATACGGAACATATATCCGTATTCCATTAAAGTCCCTTTATGCTCTCCAAAAATACAGAGATATATATATATGCGATACTCTAAACTAAGAGGCAATACCGAAGTGCTAAAACAACGGCCACAACGACGGGCTAAACTTAACACAGTAGCAGAAATCCCAGACAAACAGCGAGCTCTACGAGACGTCCCTGATATATGGTGGTTCTGATGCGTGTGATGCAGAAGCAGCAGTTTGATGATCAGAAGACTACAAGGAGCAGGCATCACTCGAATCGATCGGAATAAATGTCACATGCAGAGCAAATATGAACCCTCTCCATCTATCCAGTAGAGCCACTCCATGCATTAAAACACAAAAAAATCATCACTAGTTATACAAAAAAGCTTCCTGTGTGGGGAACATCTGGAAAAATAGCTACAGCATAGATCCATTTGAGTGACGTCATGAAGATGCACAGTGCGTTCGTTTTAAAGAGTAGTAATCACAAAGTCATAAAGGTTTTTTAAGAAAGCACAAACAAGCCATTCTCATGGGTAATGTGATAACAATGGGTTTATACAGATAGACATAGAGCTATATATATATATATATAATATATATATATATATATATATTTATATATATATATATATATATATATATATATATATATATATTTATATATATATTTATATACTTCCTAATAAATACAATTTGCTCTGTGCAAGGTTTGATGAAGAATTGGTTTCACATAGTGAAACCCAGCTGGGGAAGAGCATGCATTTGTCTATGTGCGAATGCCAGAGAGCTTTTGATGTCGCTGGTTCTTTCCTGGGGCTTAGAATGAAGGGGTGGAGTGCCTTTTCCCAGAATGCTTCAGCGATGACACTGGACAAAACACAAATTTAAGGTTAGGGGGTCATGGCAGCTCCACAGTATTTTGCACATTTAACTTAGGCATTAAGGGGCAGGACTAGACAATGTTCTTATTTATACTTACATGAAGTATTCTATATTCTTTTACTCTGACTCAGCTAGAAGAAAGAAAATAGGCCTTAATCAAACTGAGAAACTATGGTCAACTAATGACTACATTCTAGAAGCTGGTAATTATGGATGTTTAATATTGTTAAATAATTAGGGATGCACCGATATTAAAATTCCAATAATCCAATAATTATTGTCATGCTATGTCCAAGAACAGATAAATGGCCGATATTAAGATTTATACTATTTATACTACTTTGTCTATATAAATAAAAATAAATATTTATACTGCTACAAGTGAATTTAGGCATCAAATTATAATGTACAGTGTGAAAATGGATATTAATTTTGCTGCAGATTAACAGTGTTATTGATTTTTTTTTTGTGTGTTTTTAAAGATTTTGGTTTTTAAAGACTTTAAAAGAGCACTAGATGACAATGAATGTGCAGAATTAAATATTCAGTATCAGCCAATATATATACTACTGTTCAAAAGTTTTTAAATTATGTTTTAAATTGTGAAAAACTATTTTCTATCTTAATATATTTTCAAATGTGATTTATTTCTGTGGCGTGGCGACAAAGCTGGATTTTCAGCAGTCCAGTCTTCAGTGTCACATGATCCTTCAGAGTTCATCACCAATATACTGATTTGGTGCTCAGAAAACATTTCTTATTATTATTTATGTTGAAAACAGTTGTAATGCTTAATATTTTTGTGGAAACAACTTTTTTAGGATTATTTAATAAATAGAAATTTAAAAAATATATATTAAACTGAAATCATTTGTATCACTATAAATGTCCTTTGTCACTTTTGATCAATTTGCACCCTCAATTTTGCTGAATACAACCATTAATGTCTTTAAAATATCCCACCCCAAACTTTGAATGGTACTGTATGCAAATTTGTAAATGTAAAACAAAACAACAACAACAAAAATAAATAAATAAATATATATATATAATTGATTTGTAATTTTTGAAAATTTGTAAATGTAAAACAAAACAACAACAATATATATATATCAACAACAACAAAAATAAATAAATAAATATATATATATAAAATTACCAATAACTCCGATAACCGATAATTCATGTGATTAAAATGCTTTGGTGCTTATTTGTAGGTAAATGGTTTGTGTGAATAAAAGCTTGTTTGATTATTTTTTGTTTTTTTGATATTTGTTTTTTACTTTAATTAAATAAGTAAGGAATAAGGGTAAAATGGCAAACAAGGCCTTTGGGACTCACCCTTCTCCCTTCCATTTCGCATGTTCTCCTCTTCTTCTTCTAAACCGTCATCCACTGCATAATTGACAAAAAAAATTACAATTACCACTAAAATCATGAAGTGAGTACTTAAGAGGACAGAAGTGAGTTTACAAAAGTACCTGAGTGAAGTTCTTTCACTAGTGACGACATAGTGTTTGTGATTGAGTCTGCAGCCACTAAAAGATCATTACGGAGATTTCTTGGTACACCTGGATGAAAGAGGAACATTTTCAGATCACAATATCCAGAGGTATAATATATCAATCCAAAATTAATTTAGCGACTTAAATTTCAGTCAGTTCTTCATTATCATATGGCATTAGATGTCTTGGAATATATTTAATATCAGCTGTATAGACTACATTTATGTTATTTTTAGTGCTAAATGCCTCAGTCTTTATTTATAGAAAAGATTCTTCCCCTAAACATCTTCTAATCTTGTAAACTTGTTATGAACATCTCATAATCATCTTCTAAACTTCTTAACATCTCCAAAACCTCTTCTAATCATCTTCTAATGATAATTAAATATGCATATAAATAAGCACCTTCTAAATATGTTCTACACATCTACTAAACATCTTTTAATCATCTTGTGAACATCTTCTAATAATAAAATGTTCTAAACATCTTCTAACCATCTTCTAAACATCTTCCAATCATCATCTTCTAAACATCTTCCAATCATCTTATAAACAATCTTGTATGGATGATAATGTCACTGCAAAGCTTCAGACTTCTCACCCTGAGAGAAGGCATCCAGCACGTCATCTCCGACCCCTGCCAGGCAGTCCTGTGGCGTGTGTGTAGGGGTTGAGCCGGCTGAGGTGGAGCGGATGGGCATAGGCATGGTGCAGCTGGCACTGTGGCTGGGAGATGAGTGGGGCGAACTCCCCGCCTGAGCCTGTAGGAGCGAGATGAGGGAGGAGAACACAAAAATTACACTACATGTGTAACAACCTGAACCTCCATTGGTCCCTCGCTCCCCAAGTAGCACTAATGAAAAGCTACTACTTCAGACACACCTATAGATATTTGATCTTTTTCTTTAGGTTGTAGCGCATAAATCTTTGGCCTGAGATCTCACTGAGCAGCATGCAAGTGCCATTAGAGGAGCAAAAGGATGGTAGAAAAGGGCTGCACTGTCCCACAGATTGATACTGGGCCCATGGCCTGTGGCCCACTGCCAGGCAGCAGATGGCTGGCCAGACTGTAGTCACATTAGACGTGAGGTGCTTAGCCCTGATGAAAGGAGAGCAGGTCTCTGATATTTGGCAGGGAGACATTGAGCTCGTGGTCCCTCCCTGGGTCACAGGAACAAAGCTGCGGGACTTGACTGGAAATGGGAGCTTCATGTCCTCGTTATGAGGAGCAGACGTGACAGAGATCGCCCACAGAGACAGTCTACGATAAGTTCATGACATATCCATGCTTTATTCTCATTCATCAACTTTCACTTATTACTCATTTTTAAGGTTTTGTAGCAGAAAACTATTGAACAGTCCCTTTCTTTCAGCATTTACTCGTCGTTATATCATTTCAAGCCTTTATGACTTTCTTTCTTTTGTGGGACACAATGGACTAGTGCTCCAAAAATGACAAAAAGAGTAGGGATGCACCACTGTTAAAATACATTAAGATACAGATGATTATTTTCATGCCACGGCCAATAACTGATAAAGCAATTTTGTCTAAATAAATTAAAAATGAAGCACTTATAAACAAACATTTTAAAAGTGAATTTAGGCATTACAGCATTATACTGTATATAGTCTTAAAACTGCATATTCTTTTTGAGATTAGCTAAAGACCACATTACAAAATTACATTTTTGTAAATATTTTGTTCAATCAACTTCAGCAATTTTTGTATACATTTATCATGCACAAAGTTAAGTAAAGTAACAGATTTGCTGCAAATTAGTATTTTCGTTCTTTCCAGAGCTTGGTGGAAAAAAAACCCATTCATTTTCATTGGAAAAGATTAGCCTAAACATTCTTTATAATATCTCATTTTGTGTTCCACAGAATAAAGAAAATTAGGGTGAGTAAATAATGACAGAAGTTTTCATTTTTGTCAGTGATCCTTTACATTTCAGCGTTATGCAACCCATTAATCTTTAACCTTTCACCTTTTTGAAAATATCTGTGGTTTGCCAAACACAACACATATGTTAGATCAAACTTTTGCAGCTGTGACTCTGCGTGTTTACTCCAGAATTGCAGAGCTGTATTAAAGGAACACTTACTGCCTGTTTCTGCTCTTCGTCCTGTCAGCCAGAAGATGAGAGATGACAGTGAGTGAAAACAGACACGTCAGAGAAACAGCGGTGGGAGAAAGAAAGGTGAACCAAAAAAAGAGAGACAAAAAGTGAGCACAGAACGAGAAAACAAATGACGTTTTCATACATGTCGCGGGAAATGAAGCGCCAAATTGGTGTCCGAAAAGTTTCGTACCTTCAGCAGCCTCATGAGACTTTCCAGCTGGACCATTAGTTCTCTCCTGCTCTCCTGAAGGGCCGACATGCGCCGCTCCAACTCATCTTTTCTGTGCCTGAACCAAACGACAGACAAAATGAATAAATGAATCACCAGATGAATCATAAAAATCAATGACTGCCAAATATACACGACTTATTATATGATGGAAAACAGGATTTCCTTTGCTCTTTTGAAATAAAAAGCTCCTTGTACTATGTTCATTATGCAAAGCTCCCTACACAACCCACTCATACAATTCACAAAACCTAAGTGGGAAAAATGGCTCATGCTAAAATGGTATTGACTTCAGAACCAAAAGTAGAGGATATTTGCATATACTAATCTTAAAGGTAGAGTACCAGAAGCAAAGCTTTTGTAATAATAGTAATAATGGTGAAATCATGACTGGATTGCTCAGAATTGCACATAATGTGGCTAAATCTCCATGAAACTAAAACAAAGAGGGCAAAAACAGCACATAATGGAAATGTGCTCATTCACTCATCTAATCAGTCCAACATATTATTAAGAAAACTAATTTGGCTCCTACATGCCCTCTGGTGCCCATAAAAGGTACTCCGTTTAAATGACTTGAACAATGACTACAGGGAGTGAAATCCCACCCAGTCCATTTAAAACTTGGTATATGTTCCTAATGACACTCTGAAGTTATGGATAATTTAAAATTTAATGCTCTGATTAATTCTACATCCATTCTGTTGTTTTTGTACATGCGTGTATAAAGGCTATGTGTGAATGTGTTTGTGTACCGTAGCAGCCGTAGCTCTGCCAGTAGAGTGGGGTTCTGCTGGGCTTTCTCAGGGGTGGGTTGAGAAGCCTGTTCATGTTCGAGACGCAGACGCTGGATTTCCTGCAGTATCTCCCTATATGCACCAAACACAGTAACCAAAATGAACTTCACTGGCACCTATTGAAAGCACTCAATTCTAATGTAACACAGTCTCTGTAATCACTTTTGTCTTCAATAATAATATTATTATTATATTATTTTAATTCTAAATAATAATTAAATATTTAATAAAATTTATGTTTGAATAATTAAATATATTACAATAATAATTATTATATTACTATATGATTTAACTGTTAATAATATTTAAATATTAAATATTTTTATTGGTTGAATAATTAAATATATTACATGATTACAACATTTCAGTTATTGTTATTCTTTTATGGGACGGTAAATATGAATCTATAATCACTTATTTTAATTTAGCTTAAAGATATGTAGTTCCATTGAAACTCCAACTATTCAAAACCCCACCTGTTTTTATTCTCTAGTTCTGCGATGAGCTGCCTCTGTTGCTTATTAGCATCAAAGTTGAAACTCAGATCAGTTGGAGGGCATTGCTGAAAGACATAATAATTAGTATTACTGATTATGCACAAAACTAATTAGAAAGATGCCGATGAATGTACACATGGAAAAATACGTTGCCTAGTTATGGAGCATTAAAGCCAAAACAAATATTACTAAACACTCTGTAGATTTTCATTAATTCCACACAGCAAATAAAAAGTGTCCTCTGAAAACTTCATCAACAAGGTGTTTTTTTTTTCTTCTCTTTTTCTGTGTATAGTATTGGTGTCATCTGAGTGTGTTTGTGAACTGAGTCTCACAGTGGAGTTGCTGGCCTCCGCTGCCAGACGAGCAGCATATCGCGCGATAAGACGATGTTCTTCATCCAGTCTGCTGGGACTCTCAAGGGTGCTACTGTCCAGACAAATACACAGAATAAGAAGAAATACATAAAGCAAGATGAAGAGAGGCAAAGAGAGTGATGGAGCATGAGACGGATGATGGCAGATGTGAATTCCAGAAATCAACATGAGTAATGAAACATCTGAGATGATAGATGACCATCAGGAAACAGTTTTGGGGAAGATACTCTTAGTCCAAAGCAGCTTAAGTACAGCCATGATACATAATATAATATAATGTAATTTTTAGTGATTTTTTCAGTACATTTTGTCATTGTTCATTTAATTTGAGCAATTTATATACATTTATTTTTTTTATCATTACATTAGATTATTTATAATATATCAGTATTAGCATTTTCATCCACCTAAAACATTCAGAGCAGGTTTCTTGTGTCTGCATGGCTGTAGAACGCAGACGTGTGCAGTGGATCTGGTTGTGTGGCTGGCTCTTATGTTATAGTGTTTGGCATATGGCTGGAGCAGATGACGGAGCATATGTTTTCTTTCCCCATTAAGTGCTCTACAATTAGGAGTGAATCGCGTGTGCATATGTGTGAATGTGTACGTTCTGTGAGTTAGACACCACACAAAAACACACATCTATCAAAATGCACACACCACATTCATCAATCAAATGTAACACAAATATTATATTAGTCTGATAATACAATAGGATAATAAATGGCTTGCATAAAGCTGGACTGCTGTGGCAGTCTCTGTGGCCCTGCCGCCGTGACCTTCCTGAACTCTCGCAGTCTCAGCGGAGTGATTCATTAAGAGGGTTGTTTTCATGCCAGACGTCTCACAGACAGACATGGTGTTTATAATAATCAGTGTCATGCTGAGAATGATCCACTGGAATCCACTTATTGATATGGCACCCTGACAGCAACTGTTAGGCACTTATATTGACACTTAAAGGTGCTCTGGGTAATATTTTCTCATTAAAAATGAGATGAAGAGCACTTTCAACAAATAGAGGGTATGTTTAAAATTATGTGCACTATGAAACAACAACTCTGTCCTCGGAGAAACAAATTGGTCTTCCTCAAATTCTTTAACTGGAAATATACCCTGCAACCTTTTATAATAATAATAATACATATAACATTATATTATTATTCAATTATATTAAACTATTTGAATTATTAAACATTACTAAATTAAAAAAATATATCATTATTATTACAAAATGTAACATTAATAATAGAAAATAATGGTGATGGTGATGATTATTGTTTATTATTATTTTAGTATTACATTACAGCAATATTAAATTATTAAAATTTCATTCGAAACATTAAACATTAAAAATAATATTTAAATATTTTATTTATTATTACATATAACGTTACAAAAATATTAAATTATATTACACCTGTATTTGAAATATTAAAATGCACTAAATGTAAATAATTATTATATATTATCACAACAACATAACACATATAACATTACAGTAATATGTACTTATTAAAATGTTATTCTGAATATGTAAATTGTATTCCAAATATCAAATTACTAAAATTAAAATTATTATAAATAAATAATATGCTAATAATAACAATGATGATGATCATTATTATAAAAATATTGAATTGTTAAAATTGAAATATTAAAAATGACTACAATTAAAATTATATTAATAATTATAATTATTTATTATTATCATTAAATATTACATTACATTTAACATTAAAATATGCAATTATATTATTATTATTGTTATTATTTAGCACTTCCTTGTGCTTATAAAAGTGCATCTAAACAAAAAAAAGCAAACCAAACAATACAACAGCAAACAAAATCAAATTTTTATAGACTGATCATAACAATGGAGTCCCATGTGTGTGATCCACCAGCCACACAACGAGTACAAGCGAAAAAAAGAAATTGTCCAAACATGGAGTCCCTTATGGAATTGGTGGGACATAGCTTCCATGCTTCCTCTATACAGTCCAAAAATGGGAAAATACTATCAAAAACAGATCACATGACCTCAACTTTATTGCCAAAATAAAATTATATATGGTAACTAGAAGTGACAGTGTGAACATCTTCTATTTATGATAAATATTAGCAACTTCATATCATTTTTAGTTTGTCAAAAGAATAAAAAAAAGTCATAAAAGTCAAACATTTTACATTCTAAATGGACCTGAAAAAAAAATTAAATGTCAAATAAAAATAAAAAGTATACTCTGACCCCTTTGAATGCATAAGTGGATAAAGGACATGAAGAGCATATCAACATTCTCTGTACGGCTAGACTATGATAGAGGTGGAGTCTATGATTTCATATCCAGTGACAGGTGGTCAATACTCCCTTAACTTCAAATTAAAAACTCATTCGGAGCAAATGGAAAATGATATTTCTGTTCTGGCAGCAGGACTGGCCATGACCCAGCAGACGATAAATTCTACACGTGTAGATGTCCTTGAAGGCCCGACCCGGTAAATGAACGTGTGCTGGAGAGGTGCACCGTCAGCAGAGAGACTCGCTCGCGCTCATTGTCCTGCCTACACCTGTCCTGTTCCTACAAGGCCATGCAATTACCCCCAAAATGAGTTTTATGAAGGTTCAAGGCTCAAAAAGTTCCACACAGAATCTTGTTGATGGTGTTTTGAGAAGTTAGAGAAATCAAGGATTGTTGTATTTTTTAATTTTTTTTATTTTTTTTATTTTAAAACTATATATATGTGTGTGTGTGTGTGTGTGTGTGTGTATTCAATAGTAATAGACTTGATTATACTGCTTGATTATACCACATTTATAGTCTTTTTGTTTTTCCTGTGACCCAGTTTTCCTGTGTTCTGATTAGTTATTTCTGCTCACCTGTTATCTTTTTAATTATCTTGTTAATCTCAGCATTTAAATATCCTAAGTACCTTCTATTCCCTGTCCATCTACGTTTACATTTTATGTCTGGTTGTTTCCTGTGAGACGTCTATTAAAGTTGATTCCTGTATATATTCCTTCGTTATGCAATTACAGCCAAACATGTGACACCCACTTAATAACAAATAAAAACATAATTAATACATTTTAGACTTATACCATGTGTATTATTTAGCTGTTAATTATATTATAATTAATTGAAATCCTCAATGCTGATGAGTCAAATCAGACTTTAAGATTCATTCATTCAATAAATAAATAAATTTATATATATATATATATATATATATATATATATATATATTATTTATTTTTTAATAAAAACAACTGCAGTTATTTTTCTCCTCTTTAATCGGGCTGTTAGACCATGAGGATTGGCCATAAGGTTTATAAACGTGGCTGTTTGCCGCTTCCGCATCACCCAGATCACGTCCCAGGTTTGTACAAAGTGTCACTACTGAAATGGAACAAGATGATGGTTTTGTAACTGTGTGCAAGTGTACATAAAGCTGTCTGTTTTATAAACTGCATGAGCAATGTCATTTTGGAAAGTCATCTTCATCAAGCTGTAATGCACTGCATTACTGTCCAAACAAAATAATCACAGTTTACAACATGGCAGACATCAGCAAAGTCAAAAGTTCTGGTACTTCAGTACTAAGATAGTATATTTAAAAGAAAAATGTTAAAAACCAGACTTTTTCAGTACTTTGGTAATACAGAGACTCGTTTCCCACAGGCACAGCTGCTTTCCAAATCTATCACTACCATTCAAAAGTTTGGGGTCAGTAACATTTTTTAAGAATTTGTTACTTTTATTCAGCAAGGACACATAAAATTAATTAAAAGTGACAGAAAATACATTTATAATGAATTTCTATTTCAAATAAATGCTGTTTAACTTTCTATTCATGAAAAAATCCTGTAAAAGTTTTATCAAGCTTTCCACAAAAATATTAAGTAGCACAACTGTTTCCAACATTGATAATAATAAAAAGAAAATCAGCATATTAGAATGTTTTCTGAAGGATCATGTGACACTGAAGACGTCTGCTTTGCCATCACAAAAATAAATAACATTTTAAAATATATTCAGATAGAAAACAGTTCTTTTAGGCAGTGATAATATTCCACAATATTACTGTTTTTACTGTATTTCTGATCAAACAAATGAGCCTTAAGCATAAGAGAATTCTTTCAAAAACGTTTTAAAACATTTAACAGATCCAAAACTTTTTGAGCTTTTGATAACTCTTTATAAACTTCAGCAATTAATCATTTAAAGTAATAAATAATCAGTTAGTATTTTTATTAATATTTAACTTTTTAAATATGTGGAAGAAAATAGGTAACTAGAGTCATGAAAATATACTTGTGTTGGTATAAAATCTTAATCACTATCCACCCACAATCTAATTGAACCTGTTCCTAAATGGACTGAAATAGCGCTTGAGTCCCAGTAAAGTGTTCTTTGCCAGATCACAGTAGTCTGCTGCATCCTCCATATAATGAAGAATTTATAACCGGCCTGAAAGATCGGGAATTGCATTCATTACAGATTTTGTTGATGCACTTGCAGCTTTACCTGATCTGCATAATTCCTTTAGCAAATGAGGTGCTAAAACAATGCAGATAGCACGTGGATCACCCTGGGCTGTAACCCAGCCTGAGACGCACCAAGGGTTCATAGACAGCAGCTAATTTCTCCATTGAATGCTTTTAGTAATCTGAATTGATATCAACTACTAAAAATCATCACGACTCTGACAAACGTAATCAGGTGCGGCAGGTTGCACCCAACGTAATTACATAAGAATGCAAAGAGGCAGCCTCCAGTAAACAAGAGTCGAGACAAGAATTAAGTGCATTATAATTCTGCATAAATGTTTGGCGCCGCAGGCATTACAAACAATGTGTTGTAACGTAAGACTGTGATGTTGGGTGAAAGGTTCAAGCAGAGAGTCTGACAGTCTGTGTCTTTGATTTCAGAACCAGTGGCGCGTTATTGATGGAACTAACATCTACAATCTCCCTCGACCACAGACCTCATTTAAATGCGTGGCATCTCCGAATGCCTGAGGTTTAAGAATCAAGTAAAATCAGCTCCTTTTAGACTGACTCTGATCATTACGGTCAGGGACTTCATGTAGGGTGAAGTGTTTACCCGTCCACTAGTCCTGCCTTAGACGCTGGACTATATTTAGAGCAGAATACACACAAACCAACCCCTCTCCGTGCAAAACATGCCACATCTGGCTCATTTAAGTGATTTGCCGTCATGACACGTGTTGATCTGAGACTCGATAAGTATTTTAGTATTCATCCAATGTAAGAACTTACAATGACAACAAATGTAACAACTTACTTTCCAATATGTGTTCAAATGAAGGCGTGCGGCACAAGAAATCCTGCAAGGAACGGGCTGCTTTGGCAGCAGCTGTAAATAAACGGAGAATGATCTTATAAAGAGTGAGATTGAATTTTCAGCTGATGGAAATGTTTGCACCAGGGCTCACCAGTATAATAAAATACAAAATGTTGCGCAATAAACCATGGGATACTTGGGTGCAAGTATCTTTTCTAAAGAAATTTTAATTTCTGTTGCTTTCTGTAGCTTATTGCTCTAGCAATGCCAAGGTCATAGGTTCGATTCACAGGGCAGGCATGAACTGATAAAATATAATGCAACGTAACTCGTGTCAGAAAATGTGTAAATGTAAATTATAAAAACACTTTAAGATTGTTGATGGGAGGTAAGCTTCCAATGCTAGAGACTGTGCAAGAAAAATCTCATCAGAAACTTTGAAGTCAATCCCTCTGAAAGTTTTTGTGTAATTCACACACTGCATCAAACCATCTCTTATAAATGTCACATTATGAAATACTGCTGGAGGGACAGCATGATCAATTTTCAAACCTTTGCGTGAGAACTTGCTACAAGAATGTAAAACAAACTGTTGTACTTTTTCACCATGTTCATCTAACTATCATTTTCTTTATAAACTGTGGAATAAAGTACCATCATGATATAAGTAATATAAATAGATAATTTTTTCACAATTTCTTCTTTTCTACAGAAGAAAGTCATACAGTTTTGCAGTAATATGATAGTGAGTGAATGATGACAGACAATTTTCATTTTCAACTATGACTGGATAGCAACTTAAATTTCATATTTGTTCTTCACATAAAGTTATTGCATGACATCAGAAGATGCAAATTTCAAAATCAAACGACTACTTTACATTTTTTGTAATTTTTCAAACATCATCTGTCCTCATTCACTTTCATTCTATGGAAAAGAGCAGCAGGAACATTCTACCTAAAATCTCTTTTTGTTTTCTTCAGAAAAATAAGAGTCTCAAGTCTTGAAGGATTTGAAATGACATGAGGATGAAAAAATAAAGACTTATTAATTTTATTTTGGCCTGATCTAACCTTTAAACTTCACAATGCCTGAAAGACCAAAGTTAACTGACTACAAGCAAAGGCATTTGTCTTGGGAACCTGGGCATGTGTCATCAGCACAAAACAGAAAAAGCCAACCTGACCAACTCTCTATTTACAAGATAAGGCTTTCCTCCCATCAGAGTTTATCTTCCGGATCACCTTGGGCTGCAGCCCGGCCTGGGAAGTGCAGAGGGTTCGGAGACAGCAGGCCAATTTCTCAATTCAATGCTTTTAGTCATCGGCCTTTGAAAGGCAAACATTCAACCTAATTCTGCAGCGATGCAATAAACATGGAAAATATTCTGCCCAGAGAAAGATGCTACAATCTTCTACTCATCCGCGCGCAACATAATTTCAAAACAAGCCGTTTTACATAACAGGCTTAAGTGGAGGAGCTTAAACACACACACACAATCAGCATGCAGACAGAAGCCTGTGTGGAACGCTTACCTTTTTGAAGGCGTGGGCGCCCCGGAGGAAATGAGAACGGTATCGTTCATGTCGTTGGCCACTGGCCTCAGCTGACTGCAAAATTACAGAGTTTAAGTCAAGCCTAGACACAAACCTACAGATGACGCTCTAAGCTTTCCAAGCGCACAAGGGACATCAAACCGCTCTAAGAAGTGATGTTATTTTTGAGCGCACATTAAACTTCCTCATCATAATTGCCTTCCAGACGCACACGTTTTAATTTAATGCTATTTGCCCAAACTTAATTAAGTTAACAAGACGACAAAAGGGCTTGAAGGAATTCTAATTAAAGCTGCAGAAATCCGAGAAGGTTGGGAGAAATAGAAAGGGGTGACATTGCAGAAGGTAATTTGTGTGAGTAAACAGTGCCACGGGATCCATCTGGACTCAGTGCCCACCAGTCCTGATGGACACACATGACAGAACTGTTCACTTCATAACATAAGGGTAATTCCAAAATTTTGACATAAACCGTTTTTTTTTATTTTTTGTCTAGTCACTATTTTTGGTTTTGGGAAACTGGTGGCTAATTCCTATTACCTTCCATACAATCTGCTTGTGACCCACTGACGGTTAAGTCTAGGGGTCATCCTTCATGCTTGCTTTATTTCTAAAAATCACACATTTCTATACAAATCACATCATACAAATTCATATGAAATCCACATATTAAAAACTTTATTAAGTACATTTTACAAGAAAATACTTTTTCATTCTTTCTAATTTAAAATTTTTTGTTTAATTCATTGTCTTACTTGCAGTATTTGATATTTCTAAGTGAAAACTGTTTCTATACCAAATTTTTTTTGGTCTAGTTCATGTGTATTTTTAAGCATCCTGTTTAATACATTTCCATAATTGTTCTAGTTATTTATGATTAATGAATAGGAATCCTAAATTTAGAGTTCAGCACATCTTTAAAAATCTATCTTAACAATTAAAATTTCCTTAACTTTTCAGTGATTTTTAGTCTGAAAATCATAATTTTAAAACTCCCCTATATTCCCAGGTTTTCTCTGGGTACCCTGCTCATATCAGAGGCATTTGTCTACTGCAATACAATCTCTTCAAATGAAAGGAAACATCCAAAGAATGTTGTTTCTTAGTTCAGTCGCTCGGAGGTTCGGCGCATTTGCATTACTGGGACGTCCTAATGTTAATGTTCCCTGAGGCTGTTAGCATCATGTCACACGACTCGTGAAACATCGTTATATTGCAATCCGAGCAGCTGAGCTGTGGCATCCTTCTGAGACCTTAAAGCAAATAATAACCAGCATCGAGCAAAGCGATCCAACACATGGCAAGAAAATCCCCAACAGCATGTTAGACCTTTACTATAACTGCATGTTAAAACCACAAAAGACTCATTTGCTATTAATAAAGCACTTCTGTTCTATGCAATTACTCACTCACCTCCTGCAGGGCAAAGAGTTGCCGTCTGTCAAGCGGTGAGACCTAAGCGGTGACCGCTCTGTCCAGCTGCCTGTCCTGCTCTGTGCTCAACTGAAGGAGCATCTCAATGCACAACACTGCTGCTGTCTCCAAGGAAACCTGACAGTCACGTGACACTGTGACGATCCAGACACACTCTTACTCTCTCCTCTTCCCTCTCTCTCTCTCTCTCTTCCAGCCTCCCGGCTCCTCAGTTTAGATGCACGTACAGTACTTTCAGCCACTCAGAAATAGATGCAATATTCTTCCCTAAGAACATTTAAATTTCTCCAATCTGTTTCCAGCCACCCACATTAGTCATAATCCAGAGCAAACAATCCCCTTTTCCAGCAGAGCTTCATTTACAACACAATTACTATACACAATGCAGCCTACACAGAAACAATAGTCTAATACTTAAAGTGCAAATCTACATATTTTCAAAATTGACCAGATGGCAGTCTGAACTAGCTTTGCATAATTAGGCTGATTTAGATACCTATAAGACATGTTTCATACAGCCAATTCCATATATTTTTCAAGCCCTTCACAAAGCCAATCACAAAGTTTTGAAAGAGCTGATGCAGTTACTCCATGCCGTTTAGATGTAAACCTGTGTGTCAAAAATAAAAAGCAATTATCTATATTGTGAAAAGAAATGTCAGTAAAATAGACAGATGCCAACTGTTTAAAGGTCATTTACGGCAAATGACATTTTGGCACTGATGTGTGAATGGAAGCAATATGGATACAGTATTGCGGAAAGCCATTGTGAGTGTGAATAGAATAGAATAATATTTACTAAATATAATGGGTTTCATTTGTGAGAAAGGCTGGTAGTAATTATCTTGAAATTTTTGTTGAGGAGGTTTGTTGTTTGTAGGGATGAATTTAGAGTTGTCAGAGCGAGTTGGGTTTGTTCACAGAGATAAAAAAAAAAAAAAACTATTACAATAAACATAGAATTAACTTATTTCACGTTCATTTAATGAACTATACATAATTTATATATCTAACATTAATACCGAGTTAAAAAAAAAAAAGATTCAATCTGAACTTCAAAGTGAATATTTTAAATAATAATTTATAATAATATTTTAATGATATATATTAATTTGGCTTGATTTTAGTGAAAGGTCAAAATCAAATTAAAATCTAATTAAAAGTCCATTTCAATAAAAATAAATATTTTTATAATACAACTCAAATATTTCTCACACAGTGTAAATAGTTCTTTATGCATGAAAATCTAAAACTTTAGGTTCACTGTAAAAAAGAAAAAAAAAGAAAATGTTGAAAATAAAGATTATTGGAGTATGTTTTGCAAGAAAATATTATTTCAGTCTTTCCACTTCAAAATTTCACAATTGATGTGTTACTTGCCATTTCTTTGTATTTTTTCTTTATTTATTTTTTATTTACCATCAGTTTCTGAGTGAAAACTGTTTCTTCACCAATCTTTTGTTTTTTGGCAGTGTAGGGGAAGTAGTATTTTGTAAAAAAAAACAACAACATATTTTGGGGGTCCTTGGCATCAAAAAGATGGGAGGGGGCTTACACCCTTACATTGTCAGCACACTAAAATCACTCTGCAAGCTTCTTTAAAAAGACAAAACATAAAAAATCTACTAAATTAAACTAATCAACCATTTAAATCAGTCAGTTATCGGACAACTAGTCAACCCTGACCCATCCTTCAAAGGCACAGTCACTAAAGAGGGTTGTATACTGCAATCCTCCATGCTAGATTTATGGGATAAGATGGGATAGTATGGGAAACACTGATGCTTTTTTAATTAGATGTATCTCTCCAATTAATGTGCATATGGTTCAGTAAGAACATAAAAATATACCCCACTGGTAACAGGTGCCACCTCATCACTCCCATCACTCTCAGTCACCGGATCCGGATCCTTCAGCTCTAAATTGAACCTCAAATTCTACATCTTAGCTAATCTCCAACCACTCAAATTCGTCAAGCAGATCAAACCCGGATGAAACCGTCTCCTAAACTCTGATTAGCAAATTTCTCTAGATTCAAAGCCGGAGACTGACAAGTCTTAGATGTCAGACGTGCTACAAATGTAGATTTATTCATCCTGATGTTCTGCCCTCAGCAGAGAGGAAGGCAAAAAGCAAGCTCTCATCTTTTTTATGAGGTCAAATGAATTACATCAAGGGCGGTTCACAGGCACTCTTCTCCTCTGGTTAATTACAGTGAAGTGAGTACTTTCACAGAGCCCGAGCTGGAGAAATATGGAGCATCTAATATCCCGTCAATGCATGTCCTGCCTTGCAGCCGGTCTATGCCTCTGGTTCTGGGCCCACGCTGCACATCTGCAGTCAAACATCAGTGTTATATGACCTTGGCTGTTCAAAACAATCACTGTCTATTTCAGCTACATTATATTAATTCATACTTATTAAGCAAAAAGAAAGAGGAATGGCATATGCAGATTTGGTAAACAAGTTTCTAATTAAATAAACATGATATCAAAATCGACCTTATTGACTTTTTATATCCTTGGTTTTATTTTTCATTTAAGGTTTAATAAATATTAGTATATTTCATTTTTCATTTTTCAAATTGTATTTTTTAAAACCATAGTTGAAACAGGAACAATTGCATTTGGGTCAGTGACATCTTAATAAATTATATAAAATAAAAAAAATACACAAATATTTTTCAAACTAATATCACAAATTAATAATTCATAATAATATCAATTCATGTTTGAGTTTTCCCCACATATTAACTTACATCATTTTACATATTAATAATATTTTTCACATATTATTAATACAAAATCAAGAATAAATAAAGACTACGCCACACTACTTTTTAGAATAATTATTTTCTCTTAATTATGATTTTTGGAATGTTTTTTTTATCTTCCGAATTGTTTTTTGGGGTATGTTGTTTTTTTCTTGTTTAATTATTTTTGTTGTATGTTTTTTACATGTAATTGTTTGTGAAATTTTGTTATTTATTTATGAATGTTGTTTGTTTCTATTATTTTTTTTTTTTTGTTTTTTTTTTTTTGGTGGCAAAAGTATTATAATTATTTTTTTTAATGAAATGAAGAACATTTTCATCATAGAAGAGGTGTAATCAAGTAATTTTATGCATGAATTGTATTTTTGAATGAATTAATAGATCTTTTGTGGGTTAGTCATTGACCTATTTAATTAACATACATGCAACGCACAAACATTCTGTCAGCGGTTCAAGAAACGATATGCTTTGCGCCATTTTGTTTCATTCATATCCACTGCAAATTAGTCACAGACATCTGTCCCTGCCTATGGTTCAGCATGTGCTAAAGAACTCCATCTGTCAAACAGGAGAAGATCTGAAAGACATGCCATCAGCTGTCAGAAAAACAACATTCTTGCAATTCATCATAGAAATCCATCTCACTTAAAACAACAACAACAACACTGTCCAGAGGGTTCCTATGTCTGTCTGATTCCCAGGACCGAGCAGACATGATTTTCCTTTTCTCTGACTCTGCCATGACCAATCAGAACGAGGCGGCCTGCAGCTTGTGACTGTGGGATGTGGAGGATAATGTTGATGGATGTCACCTTGAGGTCAAAGCCAACAGGAACACTATGCTGACCAATTGTGAGAGGCAGTAACAGGCAGTCAGACATGTTTACGCAGATCTGCCAGCTACCCAAAGAGCAAGAGATGATCATGACGGGTCAGACCTCTAATAATGAGGATCCTGATTTGTATTATTTTCTATTCCTAACCAAAACCAGTGTAGCTGATGTCATGTATCACATCAATCCAGTATCAAATAATAGAAATCATGAGATTATAAATAAACAAGTAAAATCTACCAGGCTGATGAGATACTATTCAGGATTAGGAATCATAAATAAATAAATACATAAAGTGTGATTAATAATAATATTCAACCCAGGCCCATTTGAAATACGTGATTATGGCGACATCTCTGCAAAATGATATTACTTTGCTTCTTGCAAATTTTGCGACACTTTCAAGGTGAAATCCAGTTCAGTTAGTGGTGCTAAAAGCCTGTTCAGTTTTATCTGGGTGAAATTTAGTTGTGTTATTGGTTTTAGTTGGTTGTTCTGTTTTATTTTTTGCAGTGAGTTTAGTTTGAGTGGCGTTAAATAAGGCTAATGCTTGCACCACCTCTACCCTAAACATAACCGATAGTGTTAACAAAAGCAAACATGAGTTAAAAATGCATTTGCTGAAGAAACAATCCCTATTTATCTTGCTTTAAGCCTTTGCTCTCTTTTTTTAGTAACTTGTGACTCTGCATAGCAGGTGCAGTGCTGTACCAGGTGCGCTACCGAGCACATTTACTACGTCATATGGAGCTGGTCATGTGATGCAAATGTCCAAATTTATTTAGTTTACAAATCATGCACTATGGTAAAAGTGTTTTGAAGACAACATAGTATTTTGAAAGGAGCCACTTGTCTTTATTAATCAATTATCTACCCCCTTTATTCATTATTTCTATGAAAAGGAATAAAAGTTCCTGCCTCTAGAGTACATTTCAGCTAGAAACTGCAGTGAATTGTATGTATAAGTAGATTTTCTGTAAAAATTATTAGCAAGTACAACGTATAATAAAATATGACAACACTGAAGAGATTTATCACAGCAGATCCACTTCCTTTAATACTCAATATAAGAATGCATAAATCTCTGTCTGAGCTGAGGGAGACGCTCAATGAAACAGACCATAATATCTGTTAGAGTCCATAAAAGTGGCATTGTTACATTCCACAATCATAGTAAACAGCAAACGCTGGAGGCTTGAGATTGATTTAGCACTAAAGAGATGGAGTGGCCCACAGCTACCTCAAACTACATTTAGATAAGTTGAGAGGACAATGTGTGACAGAAGGGGAGCAATCAAACAGCAGAGTATTTAGAGTGCATGTTTAATCTCAGAATGAACCTCTTTCTTACTTTTTAATACACATTAATGCTCTTATGTAAATTATTTATCTGTGCATATTAAAAGGGAAAAATGTATGTCTTTGTAGTCTTTTATTTAAATGATTTTCCTTGTCACTTATATAATTTTCTCATTTAAATCCTGATTGATTCTGAAATATGTCATTTTACAGAAGTTAAATGGGTTGTGAATGCCATTTCATGTCTTTAAATGTGTGAAAATATGATTTGGATTGTAATCAAGGTCTGATATTCATCTATTCTATTCCAACCCTTTCATAATTGTTGTGTGGCCAATTAAAGGAAGCGTTACGAAAATCACTTTCTCTCTTTATCCATAAATAGGAAGCGTTATTTGAAAATAAATTTCGTTCACACAAAGACTATTTGAAGCTGATGCTATTCGAGTGGTACAAAGGGATATTTCAAGAGCAGTTTTAATTGCTTAGCAATCTGAATTTGGGAACTAAAAATAGACGACGCTGGCAGCTGAACACGAGCTGGCAAATGTGCCCTCCGGTCACAGTGAGCTCAGAGGCAATTTCATCATTAAGTCTGAATCTATTCTAGACTGTAAAATTTACACACTCTTTCATAAGATCTATTACTTCATCATCAATTTATACACACAATTTCATTTAGAATTAAATTTACAACAGATCTAAGAAAACATATTTAAATACATATTTGACCTAAAATATGTCTCAAGGGATCTCACATTTTGTATGGATGCACGTTTGAAAACAAATGGACTTGAATACGGATGTTGAATACAAACCACAAAATCTGCATGTACTCATAAACCAACATTTAAAAGCATATATTTACACTTGGTAACTTAAAGATATTGAGAAAATATCTTTGTCAAAACAAAAATAAATAAATGCTATAGATTATGCCAATAATATAGGAATAAATAATATATATATATATATATATATATTTAGCATTAATATTTTTACTTTATATATATATAAAGTAAATATAAAATCTAGACTAGTTTTCCACAGTAAGTAAATACAACTAGAAATCAAAAAACTTGCATGATTCTACATCCAAGCCACTAGGTGTCAGTATAAAGTCCAAGATCTTTGTTTATTAAGCAGAAATTAATTATTACAATTTTAATGTTTATAGTTGACTCTATAGACCACATGTTGCATCATTCACAACACATTTATTTTTGTAATGTGGCATAATGAGTGAAACAGGAAAAAATTGCATATTGTACTGCATTTTATCCATCAGAAATTGACTGAATTGTAAAAATACGCATTTTATATTAGGAACGGTGATTGGACTGCATTTTATCCATCAGAAATTGAGTAAGAGGTATTCATGACATCTGTAAAAAAGTAAAGTCATTTCAGAGCAGACCAGTTATGTGTATTAAGAAAGTAATACATTTTGGTATTCATTAAGGGGACTCAAAATAAAGAATAGTCCAAAAATATGTTTAGTTGTTTTGTTGGCAGTCATCCACCATACTTCTCTACAGACAGAAAGGGTCAAAGGGAATATCTGAGAGAAACATTTGGTTTAAAAAGCTTGTATATCTCTATAAAGATACAGAGCGGGATTCTCAAGGGGATGTGCCTCAGGTACTATCAGCGACCTCCATTAAATTTAAAACTCCATCAGTTTTAGTGCAGCTATTCTCTGCCAGCTCAGAAATGCCACTGGAGCATGACTGTGCACTTCAGCTATTATTTTAGTCCCCACAGGAGACCGTCTGCCTGCATGGGATCTAAGGACCAGTAAATCTTATTTTTTTTATATCACACATTTTCACTTTATAAACAGCACCATGCACTTTGTTGTGACTGCTGTGATGTCTTCCTCAAGGTCAGATTTTAATGCTGATCATCAATGCACAGAATGAAAATTATTAAATGCATGTAAAATAAAATATTACTTTGTTTGTTTTTTTAACTGCAGCTTTTAATTGTTTAATATTATTATTTCCTTTTCTGTAACTTTTGTTCATTATTATGTGTGTAATTTTTATTTATTTTTTAATGTTTGGTCATTTTGCACATTTTCATTGATTAAAATTATATGTCATTTTGCACATTTTCATTGATTAAAATTATATGTCACGATTAATTAGATAAAAATTAATGAATTTAACAAAATATTGAAACTACATTTTTATCAGAAGACAAAAACTATGACTAAATAAATTATCACAGTCTGAAACAATATGAATGCTAATTTTCCTCACCCACAGTTCAAACACTATAAGCATGATATTATAAAATCATGTGATTGTTATCCGAGCTGTTAATACTTGATATGACTCATAATCAAATAACGCTGGAACTTTATCAGCAAAATAAATGAACACAGTAAATCTGCTACACTTTCCCTCCAGTGGAGGGCACATATGTTCAGCATTTTTATGGTCTTCATCAATCCTCAAGTTCATGTGTCAGTTAATAAAAGTACTTAGGGCCTGTTCCTTAGAGCGAAGGTCTGGCAAGATTGATTCAGCTCCCCGATATTTATAATTCAGTAAACGAGAAAACTGTACCCATATATTTTTACACACAATATCTTTCTTCTTGGCATTTTCTAATTACATTTCTTTCCCATGACAGATCTGCAGATCAATATTCACTCTCGCTATAGAAATAAGAAACAAATACTGTGGAATTTCAGACAAGAGGACGTGATTACAATTATAACCTCACTGTTATATAAATTTAAAATGTTCAGTAACACTTAAAAGCCGTAAGACCCATCTGGATCAACTTTGCGTTTTTTTTTTTCATACAGTAGTTTAGCAAAGTTACTCAGAAATGCATTGAATGAATGGTTTGAGATGTATATGTTGTACAGAGCTGAGATAGCAGAGAGAAATGCGATTGGATAAGCACTTCAGAGAACTTACGTATTGTGTGCGAGGTCCTGAGGTCTTTCTGCTGCCTCTGGAAACACAGGGTGAGGCGGCTCTCCGATCGGCATGCAGCCCAGAGACTTACTGATAGCATGACTGAGCTTCTTTGCTGGAGACCTGTAAAATGAGTGAAAAAAAATCCTGCAAAGTTAAAAATAAATACTAAATACATCCCCAAAATACCTTATAATGTACTTAACTTATAAAATCAGATATAATTCAAATATATGCAGTTTTGTGGCATAAAGGGGGAATTAATGCAGATTTGATCTGTACACAAAAAGCCGGAGGCTTACTTTACATGTGAAGCTAGAACATGTTATATAATTTAATGTAGAGATATATATGTGATATGTTTCAAGTTAATGAAAATTTTTCTTTGATTCAGCAAAATCCTTGCTCTGTGGTTAGAAAAAAATACTGAGGTGGTAAGAATGAGGGGAAAAATTGGATTTGGGAGGCAGTGAGAATAGTTGAATAGTGACTGAGCTTTGGAACAACGCTTGAGTATTAAAAAATGTATAAAATATAACTCACTTACTAAAAAACATGAACCCCCTGAAATCCTGAATTAGAGAAGAATGGCAGAAGAATAACAGGAAACAAAATACTTGCTGCCCATCCATTCCTCACCCAAGGCCAAACTATTTTGCTATAAAAATGTGCACTACTGTTCAAAAGTTCTGAGAATTAATTACCTTTTTTTTTATTTTTAGCAAGGATAAATCAAATTGATTAAGTGACAGTAAAGACATTTTTATAATTTATATTTCAAATAAATTCTGTTCTTTTTAACTTTATATTTATCAAAGGATCCTGTTAAAAGGTATTTCAGTTTTTACACAAATTTTAAGCTACATAATTTATAATATAAAAAATAGTTATTTAGAATTGTAATAATATTTTACATTACATTGTTTCATATTTCATTAAATACAGTATTCTTCAGTAGACTTCATTACTGTATAAAAAAATGACAAATTCTTACCCCTAATATTTCTACCAGGTACAATTATAGCACAGTGTGTCCAGAAATTTTGGTTTTGGAAAAGAATTTCATTTTAATGCAGAACTATGTCGAACCTTAGCCTGCATAATTGAGATCTGTTGTGATTAATGATTTAAACTTGGACTGTTCCTCTAACAAAGCCATTGAACACACTGAATATAACATATTGATACACGTTATTTTTTTCCTTTGTCATTTTAGAGCATTTTAAATCACCATCCACTTTCATTATAAGCTAAAGTACAGCTTGGATATTCTGCATAACATCTCCTTTTGTGTTTCTTGGAAGAAAGAAAATAATACAGGTTTGAAATGAGAGTGAGTAAATGAAGGCTGAATTTCCATTTTTGGGTGAACTAACGTTACATACCCATGAGGAGTGCTCCTTCATCTGGTGCTGGTTGCTATGGGGGCCGCTGGCATGACCACGCCAGAAGCAGCTCTGACAAAGCTGGTAGCCATGGCACTGCTGGCAGCGGTAGCGGAAACCCATCATGCTCTCACTCCGGCAATACGAACATTCCACTGGATGGAAGACTGTGGGATACCAGCACAAAGGGTTTCAGGCAGCCGCAAACCTTGTTTTAACTGAGCCATATTTTGTGAGTGAGGTGTCCAGACGCAGCGGGCGTTGGGAACAATCCAGTTGCACCACGTACCATTCTCTACATTAGCGAGTCGGTGCATGAGAGGTAGCCATACGAGATACTGCGGGGGTGGATCTGCCATCAACACATCCAAAAACGTATTCAGCAAGATCTTCCTGGCAAAGCACAGATAAGACGCTCTTAGTGAAAGCCTCTAAGACTCTGAGACAGGTTGAATGAGATCCTGATCATTTTTAAGGGAGTCTCGCTGTTATCTGAAACAGATTAGTGTACTCACCTGCTGAGGGAAGCATGTTCTCACAGAGTGCTCGGTGTAGCCAAATGATGGCCCCTCGAACACTGCCGTGGGGAGCTTCAACACTTCCCTCAGGAACTGGTCAAACTTGGCAAAGACCATCACTCCATTCGAGTCTGATATCTGGGAAAATATATCTGAAAGAGATATAAGTGATTTTGAGTTACTGTATGTCGTGTCATGGATAAATATTTAAGAATAAAGACTTCAGAGTGAATCCTTAATTTACATTTTATTTATAATGCATGAGGATATCTAATAATTATCATTAATCATAATTAATCATCAGATAAAGAATGATAAAAGGATGCTTATTGTTGTGGATCAATGAAAGAAATTAAAAACTTGCACCAAAAAAATAAAAAAAATAAATGGAAAACCTTTTCTGGGTAAAATACATTATTTCCCAAAAAATCCAAGCTAATGTGATGAATTAACTTGATTTGTGTAATTTCGTCAAACAACACACAACATTCTAACCAGAACTGTCTATACGGCTAAATTACACTTGTGGGATGAAAATAAATCTTTATTATTATTATTATTATCAGTGCTGAGATGTCTTTTAATAACTTCAAGGAGTATTCAGACAAGATTTTAAATTGGAATGTAATTTTGAGTTCAGTACACATTATGTACAGAAGGGGGAGCCAAACTCTCAGTGAAATTTTTTGGCTTAAAAGCCTTTTTGTATATTAGTTTAAAATAAATAATATGTATAATATATAACATTGTATGAGCTTACAGTCTTTTAAAAATTTAATAATGGTGACAATTTAACAAAAAGAAGAGCAGGGCTGCAAACTTTTGGGCTCAACTTGGAGTAAAAAAAACCACAGTGGGTTTGGGGGGGGGGGGGGGGTTGGTGGATTATTTGGGTCTTTATTAAAAAAATAAAAATAAAATAATATATATATATAGTGTGTGTGTGTGTGTGTGTGTGTGTGTGTGTGTAAAACACCTGTCAGCAACGTTTTGTCTGACATCTGGACATGTCTAGAAGTTAATGTCATGATGGTACTGCCTTTCTATCATAAAATTATGTAAAATAACTGTTGTAGTGCTGCAAAACTCTTAACTTTACCACAACAAGAATAGCAATGTACAGTGAGAGAACTGCAGGATTTAGTAGTCATTACTTTTGTAAATTATTTTTATATGAAAATTCAATTTTTTTTTATTAATCTGTTAGTGTGCGTTTATATTGCTTAATGACCATCTATTTTTCTCCCATTCGATAATGAATCTTGCATTTATGTGAGGGATGAGGGATTTATGTTACTCCCAAAAGTTTGCTGCTTGTGCAGGGTATATATATGGCCCTTATTTTATTCAAATTCTGAACAGATTATAATTAGTCTAGAAAGTGTGCAATCACAGGTGTTCAAGAATCAACAGATCTGTCTGTGATTGGCTACATTGCTCAATGCTACAAAAACACGTAGTAAATAGAAACTTTTGACGTTCTCAAACACAAATACACACTGGAGCATTTACAAATCTGTTTTGCCAATATCCTATTATTACATTTTCAACTTAGGGTGCTTTTCACTGCTCGAGAAAATGGACGTGTGGCGTGAAAGTGTGTGAAAAGTGTCAATTGAGTGAGTCTTACGCTGAATGCGTGAGAGTTGGGAGCCCTGGAAGAGTTCAAAATGACTAATCATAACAGTTAAGCATTATAAAGCATATGAACCCCTCTTTATGACAGAAAATATCCATTGCATCTTTGTGAAATCACTGCTGAATAGCTGTATAACAGGCATGATACTCACAACGTAATTTGTCCAGTATTTTACCACCACACATCGTAGCTAGCATTGCCTTCATAGCAAACACTGTGAGTTTCCCATGGCCTTCACTGAAACACAAACAACACATTATCAGAAGACGTTTTATTACAGCAATCCTAAGCCTTAAGATTCTTTAAATTACATTTACTGTTTGGTCTACAGCAAATTTCGTACTATTATAGCCAATCTTTTGGAAATATGTGGGTAAACAGAACATGTTTGACTATTGATCGTGTTAGAAGGCCCAAAGCCAAACTCATTATTAGTATTTTTCTCTGTTTTTTGGGAGAGTTTTGGTAAGCTCAGTGTTGGAAAGTAGCCTAACAAAATTTGTTCAAAAACAACTCACCAATTAATTTTATTCATTCAGGTCAGGTCCTCTTTTTGCGTTTTTTTTTTTTTTTTTTTTATTTTTAAAGGTTTTTTTTTTTTTTTTTTTTTTTTTTTTTTTTAAATAGGATTGAGTGAGTGAGTGAGTGAGTGAGTGAGTGAGTGAGTGAAGTGACATACAGCCAAGTATGGTGACCCATACTCAGAATTCGTGCTCTGCATTTAACCCATTCAAAGTGAACACACACAGCAGTGAACACACATACACTGTGAACACACACCCGGAGCAGTGGGCAGTCATTTATGCTGCGGCGCCCGGGGAGCAGTTGGGCGTTCGGTGCCCGGGGTGCCAAAATACAATTGGGTAAACTGACAGCGGGCAGGTTTCACAAAAACCAAAACAGAGAATGACATTCCGGCCGGGAACGCACATTTTCAAAGGAGAATAACTGACTGTAGCATTGTTTTTCAGATAAACATGTTAACTTTTGGTGTGTTTACATCTGTTACAATGATTGCTTATCAGGATCACCTAAATGTTGGATTTTCAAAAGTATGTGAAGTTTGTTGCAGTAAACTTGCATGATGTTCTTTAATAAATGATTATTACCAAATATTTGTGGCCATGAATCAAGAATTTCTTCCTAAGACTGTGTAATGTGCTGCTCTGTAATTTGGAAAATCATGTAGAATTTTAATAATGTCCATTTATCAGTCATCTTATACTGCAAGTGACCAATCTGGAATGCTCCACGTAGGCAGCAACACTGATGCAAGAGGAAATTTGTGGAGAAAATAGTTAATTTTGATAATTTTATAGGCTATTTTTTGACAATTGACATTTATTTTTTTGTTCTTTTTATTTTTTCCGTTTCAGTGAGTTCGTCACAATGCACATTAGCAAAATTTTGGTGAAATCTTGCATGAAAACAGGTCCATTGTCTGTTTTAAATAGTGTAGCGATGTATGAGGCACAGCTCACACATTACTTCCAAACCAAGCAGCTTTCTGCTGGTCAGAGACAAAGTATCATGACAGTATCTAAGTAAGCAGCATAGTTAAGATGCCTATCTTTTGAAATTGGGAGTGTAATTACGATGACTTAAAGGCTGCCTCCTTTGGCAGCTCACAATGTTTTGGATCAAAGCCTATGTCTTCCAAACACTCACTCTTGGCACGATGCATATGACTCACAGTCCATCAGGTTTGCAGGGACATACTGCCACAAGGGACCCCCTGAGAGAAAAACAAATCTCCCTCACTAACAACACACCTGTCATAAGTGGCCACGATGAAGTTTAGCAGCAGGCCGATGGACTGCTCCACGTTTATCTGGTGGGTGGTGGGCAGCCGCTTGTTGAGCTGGTAGAAGATGGAGGACAAAATGGTCTCCAGGCGTGACACATTAATCTCTGCGTTGTGGTCTAACGTGCTTAGCCCATTGTCACGGAAAGCTTCGATCATGTTCCACACGTCCACTAGGTGAACTACGACAGGAAAAGTACACCAGTGAGATGATTAAAAATACAGAATGGATATGTTTTGTCATTTTTCCCATACTAGAACAAATTTACATGATATACAACCAAACTGACTTACTACAAATACCAAAATACTGTACACAAAATGCACCGAATGGTATTTTAAAATAAATAACATTGAAACAGGACTTACGGTTGCATCGTTTCTGAACAAATCGTAGCTTACATGCTGTCCTATACGTTGAGAGACGAATAACATCAAAGTTTTGTGCCCCTGGTGAAAATCACATGCATCAGTTTTGTTACTTTCACATTGGCAAGTTCCTTAAACCAATAGTTTACACCAAAATTCAAATTTTGTCATTATTTACTAGGGGTGGGAATCATTTGGCATCTAATTTCAATTCTGGGTATCACAATCTGATTCCAAAACAATTCTTGAATTTATTTGTGCAATTTTATTAAATTACTTATATTAACACTTTTCAAAATAACTAATTACAGATTAATAATAAATAAATGTGTCACATTTTTATTCCATTTCAAACAGCAAAAACTATGCCTCTGTAGAGCATTTGGAACAGAAAAACTGAAAAACTTGTGAGTGAAACCACACAATGTCAAGCAAAGCACATTTCTCACAGCGCATATCCTGAATCCAGAATCATTGAAGAGAAGATTATTTACCCATCTTCATGTTGTTCCAAACCTGTATTACTTTCTTTTTTAAATGGAACACAGAAATGTTGAAGAATATACTGGCTGCTCTTTTCCACATAATACACTCTTAAAAATAAAGGTTTTAAAAGGGGGGTTTCACAGCAATGCCATAAAAGAACTGTTCTTAAAAGAACCATTTTTTTCATAGTGTAAAGAACATTTTAAAAAGTTAGAGAACCTTTTCGTACTATAAAGAAGTTTCCATGTATGTTAAAGGTTCTTTGACAGAAGCATGTATGCCGATAAAGAACATTTATATTTAAGAATGTAGAGATCCAGGCTGTTGAGATCCAAAATGACAGCAATCCCCCACTAAAAAGGTACGGTCAAATTTAGTCACATTAGCAATTTTTTGGCAAAATTTTGTGGCCAAAAAATATCCATCATCAATTTCTTAGTTTAGCAACAGATAAAGCACAGCTAACACAGAAGTTTGTTTCTGTTTGTCAATTCATGTTACCAACTTGAACACAATCAAAATCAGCTTGGGGAACTTTTTCTCCGTCATGCAAAACTCCTGGTTCCCTTTCGAACGGTCTCTCGTTGCATTAACACGCAATGGGGAAAGTCCTGTTTACTCTGATACTTAAGCCTGATTTGAGCATGTTTTTGTAATGCATGAAAAAATGGTGCTTCAAATCGCCAAAAGGGATGAAGCCGACTGCTATGTCCGCCATTTCGTCAGAATTTTTCTCCTTCAGCAATGAAGGTCATCTCCCCGCTGGACTGTGAAGCAAGAAGCCGAACCAAGAAGCTCAACCTCCTGTTTGCTCCTGGCAGTGGAAGATCACTAGAAGCCACAGCCTTGTAGCCCAAGACTGGTTGCCCACTGAAGCTAAGCAGGCTTGAGCCTGGTCAGTACCAGGATGGGAGACCTGGGAAAACTAGGTTGCTGCTGGAAGAGGTGTTAGTGAGACCAGCAGGGGGTGCTCACCCTGTGGTCTGTGTCGGTCCTAATGCCCCAGTATAGTGACGGGGACACTATACTGTAAAAAGCACTGTCCTTCAGATGAGATGTTAAACCGAGGTCTTGACACTTCTCATAAAGAGTAGGGGTGTATCCCCCGTGTCCTGGGCAAATTCCCTCCACTGGCCCTTGTCAGTCATGGTCTCCTAATAATCCCCATCCACTAAATTGTCTCTCTCTCTTTCCTCTCCACCTATAGCTGGAGAGTGAACTGATTCGCATTCTCACCAGGCTGTGGAGAATCTTGGCTTAGAATGGTCGTCTCCTGAAGAACCTGCCCACGGCAGTTTAGACGAATGATGCCCACTGGGCTGTCGTCAACGAATCTCCCGCTAGAGTCCGGTGCCGTTTTTCTCGGAAGTTCACGATGAACTCACAGAGCCATGGCGTGCCCCTACTTGGTTCATGTCCACTTTTCTAATTCTGCCGCCCTCACCTCTGTTGAAGGTGCTGAAGTAAGAGGGAATGGCAAGCATCCCCCTAGAGAAGAGGCGGTCAGAAGTCGTTGCAGGTCATTCGCCACTTCCTGCCTAAGCACTCCAGTCCTGTAGAATGAGGTTACTCACTCCAGTTTGCTCGCAGGCCACCTCACTTCAGAGGCATTATTCAAATTTCAGTACAGGGCGGCAATGGTCACGTTCTCCAGTCTGAAGTGCAAACTCTGCTTGCAAAAGGAGCAGTGGAAATGGTTCCTCTAGCGAACAGCAAGTCAGGCTTTTACAGCTGCTACTTCCTCATGCGCTTATGTATCTCCCATTCATGATGCTGACTTGCAAGCAGATCCTCGTTCAAATATGCCCCGGGGACTGTTTTTTTTTTTTATCAGTGGATCTAAAAGACGCTCACTTTCACATCCAGATTGCCCCTCATAATGGACCGACTGTCTCTGGCTACACACTACGCACTTTACGAAGTGAACGGACGCGGCTCTTTCCCCTTTGAGACAGATGGGAATCCCCATTATGAATTACCTAGACCAGGGGTGTCAAACTCAATTCCTGGAGGGCCGGAGCCCTGCAGAGTTTTGTTCCAACCCATGCTCCAACACACATATCATGTAGCTTTCAAATAATCCTGAAGGACTTGATTATTTGGATCAGGTGTGTTAAATTATGGTTGAATCTAAACTATGCAGGGCTCCTGCCTGCCAGGAACTGAGTTTGACACCCCGACCTAGACGATTGGCAGACTTAGCCAGAACAGAACAAGAACTCATACCGTAGCTCACTGGTTGCTGCTGCTCAGCCACCTGGAGCCGCTTGGGCTAAAAATTAAATTAGCCAGGAGCTCTCTGTCTCCCAGCCAGTGAGTGGTCTTCCTGGGGACAGTTATCAATACGTGTATGAATTACGCTGGAATGCTTCCATAAAGTTAAGAAGTTCGCAGCGTCATTCAGACTCTGGACTTTATGTCCGAGAGATGTGAACCCTTGGAAAACCACTTGCCTATTTCAATCATCCTGTTGGGACTGACCTCCAGAAGGAAGTTGGTCATGACAGATGCCTCCAACTCGAGTTGGGGAGCTCTCTGCAAGGGAAGATGGCGTTCTGCTTCTGGTCAAACCTGGGGCAATGCTTACACATCAACTGCCTCGACATGATGACAGTTTTTCTAGCCCTAAAAAGGGGCACCATGTCCTGGTCCGTAGAGACAACATGACTTTGGTAGTCTTTATAAATCACCAAGGTAGTCTCAGGTCACACTCACTTCACAGGTGGGCTCAATTTCTATTTTTATGGGTACAGGCAAACTCCTCTCATTGAGAGCAGTTCAGTCCAGGGGCAATGTAGCTCCAGGAGAAAGGAGACTGCATCCCCTAATAGTACAAATGATCTGGTCTGTCTTCTGGAGGGCAAAGGTGGACCTCTTTGCCTCAGAAGACAACTTTCACTACCCAATTTACCTTTCGAAGCAGCAAGATGCTCTGGCCCACGAATGGCCCAGCGTTCACTTGTATACCTTCCACCTGGTTTCCCTGCTTCCTCAGGTCATCAGACGGGTCAGGGAAGTCAGATATTCAGTCCTCCTGGTGGCCCCACTCTGGAGGAATCAGACATGGCTCCCCGCGAGTGTGACTAATACCATTTTGGAGGCTAGAGTCCAGTCTACAAAACGCCTCTTCACCCTTAAATGGTCAGGCCTTTCTGAATGGTGTACAGCACGGAACGGGGACCCATCCTCTTGTGATGCATACCATGTGGTGATCTTTTTACAAGAGCTACTGGACAAAGGGTGCACCCTTTCCACATTTATAGTATATGTAACTGCCATCAAGGCAAATCATTCTCTCATGCCAAGCCTGTCATTCGGCAGAAACAACCTTGTTGTTAATTTTCTGAGGAGTGTTTGGAGATTGAATCTGCCTCATCCTCATACTGTGCCCTGACTTGGGACTTATCTATAGTCCACAGAGCCCTACGGGGCCCTCCCTTCAAGCCACTCCAGTCGGCACACTTGAAGCCCCTGTCACTTAAGACCACCCGCCTTTTGTTGGTTGTGGTCAAGCGAGTGAGTGACCTGCAGGCACTGTCAGTCTATGCTTCATGTCTGAGTTTGGGATTAATGATTGTAGAGTCGTCCTTCACTCTTCACTCCGTTCAGAGCACAAGTCATCATCCTTCTAGCTCTTCCAAATTCAGAGGATGAGCAGGATTGTTAGCTCAGACTTACAGGAGCCCTTAGTATGGGCTGGGTTTTAGAGCAGCTTTGTGCTGCACTTGCAGCACGGTGCGATTGGATGAATTCCCCAGAGCCTTTTAATGCAACGGTAGCGACCGCGACTGTTGGTGACGAAATGGCGTTCAGAGCCATCTTGTATAGCAATTGGCTACACCCCATTTGGCGCATTAAAGTGCCATTGGTCCATGCAGCTACACAAACGTGATCAAATCAGGCTTTAGTATCAGAGTAAACAGGAGTTTCCCCATAGCGTGTTAATGAAACATTCGTTTCATTATCTCAGAGAACCAAGGTTATGTAAGTAACTGGAGTGTTTCATAGATTCCTACTGAAATGACTGGATTTCAAAAAAAAAAGTAAAAAAAAAGGTGTACATCTGATGGGCAAAAAAAACCTCAGTGAGGGTACTCAACTATTTGTCTATATCTCAAAGTTTGTCTGATGAAGATCCATACGGCTCAAAATGTGGTGGTAACATGAAATAAAAAATTAAAATAATAAAATAAAATAAAATTAATTTTTTGCAATTTGCCAACCTTTCTTTTTTCTTAATGGTTGGATTTCGCCCACAAAAATTTCACAGAGAACCTGAAAAAATCACCTTCAAACTTTCATAAAAGCGGCCCATATAATTTTTCCACCATTTGTGTCCTACAAAATACAAATGTCATACAGGTTTGGAACGGCATGAGGATTATAAATTTTGGGTGAATTATCCCTTCAAAAATGTGTAATCTATGACAAACACAAAAATACTCTGAATATACAAAGCAACTGTGACATTTTATACTTCAGTTTTACTTGGACCATCAACCTGGTTCTACTGTTTTCTCAAAATCATTTTTGCCTTCCAACCATAGACAGTAGTTTGTGCCAGTCTGTTGCCCTGTGGCAGTGGAGGGTGAATAGAATTCGACAAGACCTCTGTGTATGTGTGTGGTCTCTGAAAGCAACTCACTCATCTCCATGAAGAGCTGTCTCTTCTCCACCATGGATTTGCTGCTTTTACTTCCTTCTTCAATCATTCTACACAACACAAAAAAGGTCCATTTAATACCACAGCTTAACCACAGCCTCATTACGAAGACACAACTTACAATAACAGCAAAAATAACTGAACTGAATTTGAATGTTTGCAAATATTTCAAAATAATTTGTAAAGAAATTTATATAGAAATTGCAACAGCAATACTAAACTTTTAGAACTCTCTTATACGATCGTTTGCAAGCTCATGGTGCATATCGTCAGTCCACAGGAAACTCCTTAAGACTCACCTGTCAGGTTGGCTGGGACTCAGATAAGGTGATGCAAAGAAACCAGGAAGCTCCTACATAAGAAAAACATTTTGATGTTGACATCTGGGGAAATACCCCTCCCCCCCAATCTGACCCACACACACATACAAAAATAAACCCTGGAATAAATCCCCCATTCACCAAAGGGCATTTGAGTTCTCTTGCTCTGTGCTAGTGCTGATTATGTATGACAATAGTGTCTGCACAGAGTGCATCCTGTAAACTAATGAAACAAGAGCCAGTAAGGAGCCACTTAATAGTGACAAGAGGAGAACAAGAGAGAGATGAGAAACGAGCCGCTAAGGAGTCACATGAAAGCAATGAAAGAAGAACAATGAATGTAATGAGTGTAAAAATATATACATAATACTGGATGCTATTGCAATGTGGATATTATAGTTATTACTGTTGTGTAATTGTAATTCTTAGATCATCACCATAAAACATAACAACAGCCGTCAGCTCATATTTACTTGCTGCTTCCATCAGTAGAAGGGATTTTAATAAATCCCAATAACTTGAATCTTTTTCATACCATCAGAATGCTAATAGCTGATAAAACCATCACAATAATCCAAAAGTAATCCATATGACTCCACTACATCAATTAATATATTGTGAAGTGAATATCTATGTGTAAGTAAGAAACAAATCTATCAAGGCATACTAATGTTAAACCATCACATAATCCATAATAATGCTTCTTCTAGTGACAAAGTCCATCCCCTGTTGTCCTCTCACATCAAAATCCACTGACCTATTTGTTTAGAACTGTTTGCACTTGAAAACAGTACTTGATCTGTGCATATTTCTCTCCTGATTCAGGTGAGACAACTTTGCGTCGATTACTTGTGGATTATTGTGATGTTTTCATCAGCTGTGTAAACTCTCACACATTTATTGCAGAGGATCCATTGGTGAGCATGTGATGTAATGCTAAATTTCTCCAATTCTGTTCCAATTAAGAAACAACTCATCTAGATTTTTGCATTGCCTGAGGGTGAGTATATTTTCAGCACATTTTCATTTTTGCGTGAGCTAGCTACTCCTTTAAATCATTCACTCAACAATTTGTTAATAAACAAGCTGTTTACAACCTAAACTTTTAAGACTTTTTATATACTTTTTTAGTGTATCTAATTTAGAAAAAGATTTGTAGAAAGAGTGAGACCTAAATGATAAAACGCAGATCTACTTTCCCAAAACTGCAGAGCATTACTGAAATCGAGGGACTGATTCAGTGACAGACTTTTTTCATACATTTTTTACCATAGGGATTTTAAAAAATAAAAAATAAAAAATTTAAGTGTTATAAGGATGAACCAAGCTAACTAGGTGAATCATAACATTACAAACTTTTACTGTACTTAGCGGCTTCAGTGAAGGAAAGAACTACAATTCCATAAAGCACTGCAAATGACAATCAAATTAAAAACAATGGTGAAATATAAAATGATTTGTTTAGAGTTGTTGATTATATCTATAGAAACAATATATTTTGAGCTTATTGCAAAGAATGCATATATTTTCAAATATTTAAGTATTTTAAAAGCACGGTGAAACTGTCTTGATTAAATAATTCCTAGTGTTTCATGGGAGAGGGCGTTCCCTGCAGGGACCCTTTGGTGCGATTTGATTCTCCAATTGGTGGAATTGGTGGGGTAATGTAGTTTTTCACCATGAACTCTGCTGTCAGACATTTATTTTAAAAATGAGCTGAAATAAACTGCACAGATGGCTTAATAAAATGCATATGCTATTGATTAACAATGCCGGAGTTCACTAAGATTTGCAAATTGTTGTTAAAAATCAATTTCCCAATGGAGAAAATGAGTAGTGAGTTTTACTAATAAAACCCACCTGTTGCACATCTAAATTAACTAGTTTTATTCAAGTCAAAAATGTTATTTCACATCACTGAATCAATACATTCATTTAGGCTATGTAAACAAAACTATATGTAATGGGTTGAATCAGGTAGATAGGTAAACAATTGCAGGTTTTTCAGTGTAATTCCTAATCTAGCGAACAGCTTGTTCAGATAAACTGGCGTATTTGTTTAGTAATGAACTGTTCTTCACAGGAAGCACTCAAATACTTTTGGACTGTAATGACAGGAAGGCAGCGGGACATTCAGTGAACCAAAAAATACGAGTCAGTGCCTGGAGATGAACAAGATTCGTTCACTTAAAAGATTCACTCAAAAGAACCGATTCGCTCACGAACGAAACGCCACTAGAAAGCATTATGTCATTCCTGACCGTTAAAGACACCGTTGACGTTATGACTTCTGGCTTCAAGTCGTTCCGTTCGTTTTGCTAATCTAATCGCATGTTGCAAGGACTACTATTAAGTGAATACATGGCCCACTAAGGCAGAAGTAACACACCGCACCTCTATAATGACTCGCGCTTTTGACGTGACTCAACGTGAGGATTTTTCACCAACCCACGGAAATACACACTGTACAAACACTCCCGTATATAAAATACTAATACTACACCCCCAATGCGTTAAAATGACATCGTCTAAGCTTAATGTATACGGCCATATTATCTTTATTTAACTCATATGTACCTGATGTGTTAAATAAATAAGATGCTATATGATCCACAAATACAGTTGCATCCGTAAGATGATATTCTGAGGACACGTTTAGCTGTGCGCCCTGTGCGTTTGTGTTTGTATGTGCATCTGAATGCGAAAGCATCATTAGCGGATGGTCTTACCAGCGGGATGAAATCACGCAGGTCGCGCGACCATCATCAGCATCTGATGAGAGCGATCAACGGTCTCGCGCTCGATTCCTGGCGTATCATCAGCATCTTCATCATAGCTCTCTTGCGTTTAATTTTCTTTTAATATAGACTGACAAATATTGACTCAATAATCCGCAGTTTGGTAGCGCTGCGCTCCCCCATCTTCGTATTTGTGCCGTGGTTAGCGTTCCGTTTGATTGGGTCTTGTAGGAACTGCAGTACAGGCTGCGAGAGCGCTTCTCTGAGCATCAGCCAACAGCAGAGGACAGCAGAGCACTCCTGCCTTTCCCATCACTGAGCAGCACTATTGCTCTCAGATGCACGATTATTACGAAGCCTTTAGCCGACTGTTAGTTTTATGTAATGCAGTGCAATATGCTTGCACAAATATGCTGAGTAGATCTTCATATACTGCGTATGCTTATTATGTCTATGTCAAAGACACAAATGTTTTTTTCTAAATTAATAGATCATCATAGGCTACCATAAAAACATAAGTCCATACAGCATGAGATATAGGCTACTTATTAATAAAAATCATTGCAAAAGCAAGAGACAGAATTAAAAAAAATAATAAAAAATACAGATACCAAATCTGACTAAACAAATCAAACAATTTCCTAATAAAATTAAATATCTCGGTCCAAACTGAACCAGATTACATTTAAAAAAAAAAAATACTCAACAGTTTCAATATTTCATTTTTACAAATTTGGCTAGTGTTTGAATCCACATTAAATGTTAATATTAGAAATTCCTTAGTTGGGTAAATACATTATTTTAAATTGCACTTCTCTACATTTTGGTGGAAAGGTAGCAGAACAGAATAAAATTCTTCTAATCCAGGTATAAAATAGCCTATCCACCAAACTATATTTTTTTGTACTTTTAAGATAGGCATACATTATAATTAAATATATATATATATATATATATATATATATATATATATATATATAATATATATATATATATATTTCTGTATATTCATATACTGAAAAACATATTTCAGCACATGCAGTCTTAAATGCACCAAGTTATATTCTTTGTGCTTGATGGCTAAAAAAAAGAGATTCTGATTAATACTCTAAAATCATATTTATATTATTAACACCACCTTCCAACTGTGTATGCTTTTGTTTTTTTAAGGGATTTTTTTCTTGATAACATGCAACTATCTTATACTATCTTATGTTGGATGTAAATGGATGCTTTAATTGGGTTGATAAAACATAGTCCCAGTCCTAGCTTCTGAATGGTCAATACAGTGTTCCATTGCTTGAAAATTCAACTATGACTCGAACACCTGTTCAACTTTTCACTAGTGTTGTTGCATAGCAACATTTCCATCAAATCACACTTTATGCAATATGTCATTGGTCTTGTACATTATCGTTTAAATAATTAGAATAAATCAACTGAATTACATAAAAAATAACCCATTAGTGCATTTGTTTTCCTGCATTTTATTCATACTGTTTCTTGATAAAATACACTTTGCTTACAATTGCTGATTACAATTACTATATTACATTCACCTTTATTTTACATAAAGTATTTGACTTTTAAAACATAATATAACACATTGTGGAAGCCACTCCAAGTTCACCTCCCGCACTAAGAGTCCTATAATTTCAGGGGTCCGCAGAGGAAAACATTGCCTCAATAATGAAAAATCCAAGTGTTTTGTTAAATGTCACAGGCATATAAGGTTGGCGATAGAGGAAGTGGTAAGTCATGCGTTGCAACTCAAGGAAATGAAAGCAGTAAATAACCAACAACAGTTAAACGCTGCTGTTTACACCTCTGACAAATTAAAACATTTTCAAGAAATGAGACTTAACTTTAATATCTTTTTTTTTTTTTAATTCAAATCAATTCTAAGGCCTGATATAAAGTATAACGGAGGTATCACAGTTATATTCAATGAGTCTCTTGTATGTTTAAATGCTGCATATGTATATACATAAGTAAATAAAAGCGACAGTTTACCCACTGACAAAAGTCAATGAAAGCCAGTTACCTTGAAACAACCTCACACCCAAAGACATTCAGCACAACCCAACCACCACGCTAGTTAATTTTATTCATACAACATAAACCGATGGACTTTTTTTTTTAATGTAAAAAGCTAGACTTTCAATAATCAATAAAGTGAGCTGCAAGTTTCACACACATATTATTAGTCAATTAAAAATCCACTGTTAGGACACAATTCATCGCAGGCAAAACTAGCCACACAAAAATATCAACAGATCAGACTTATCACAAGGACCCTGGTACAAAAAAAAAAAAAAAATTCCAACAAAAAAACATTTTGGTTAAAAGTTTATGTACACCTTAAACAAAGGTATAACAAAATGGGACAGCCAATATAAAGATATAGTACATACCCTGTTTCTTAAATGTTTTGTAAATAGACTTCTTTTTATTAAAATATATTACTTAAAATATATTACTTTGCTTAACTAGACAGACATTAAAACAAAATCTGATTATCTAGTCTCCATAAATCGACTTTGGTATATTACCAAGCAAATTTGATCTAAAATTCTTTAACATTTCTATTACCTTGAAAGGCAGATGATTAAAAAAGAGACTAATTCAAAGATGCATCAAGTTTTTTTTCTAACATTCATAAACTACGGGTATCAAAATGTATCTGTTTAGCAGAATTGTTTCAGGACAGAAATTAAACCACACCATTGAATGTTGAAACATGATTAAAATTATGATGTGTTGGACAATAATTCATAAATAAAAACCTTTAGCTATCAGACAATCGGATATGTTTAGGCAAGATACAAGAATGCTTTGTAGAATTTTTTGTACATCTAAAAGAAAGTCAGTATTTACAATACTAAACAAAACAAAAAAAATCTTCATAAAATCTCCCTTCTGAGTGTTTAACTTCATTGCTCATATAGTTTTTCTGCTGATACTCCATTATTTTCCTATCCCTAAAAACTAAGGTTACAGAGAGTATCTACTATTCCAATTAGAAGCAATGTCACTTGTGTGACGTAAACTGATTAGACACAGGCTATTGAAATGATTAAGACCTGGTTTTGCTCCTGAGAGGGTACAACAGATTGTTTAAGAAGTGCTTTAATTCATTCAACCTTACAAAATTTTTTTTTTAAAGATATAGATTGTTAGCAAAGTCATTTTCTGAACATAAAAAAGTGCAACGCTAATAAATCCTCTTTTTTTTTAAAAAAAAAATGAGATGTAATGGACTAATGTTCTCAATTTTATAAATATTGTAAATATACAAATTATTGCCATTATCAGTATAAATCTGTTCTTACAATCTTCTCTCAAGTAAACCCACTGATCTAAGAGAAGTGCTAGCCTGTTAACATATTTGACAAAACTCCCTTCTATCCCATAAATAACTCTGAAAAGTACCATTTAAACCTAGTAACAAGGCAGGTTAATATTTTAGGTTTACATATTCACAGTAATTCTGCAAAGTAATTGGTATTTCAGTTTTGTGGTTCTTTTGCTTGTATCACAAAGGCTTAAACCAACCACCAAATAGCTTTACAGGATATGCAAAGACTAAATATTGATGTTATCTGTTTCTAATCCAGCAAACTAGTGTGAATAATGTGTAAAAGATCTGAAATTTGAGCATTGGAGGGAATCATGATTTTTAACGTCTACAAAAATAGTAGTATATTCATTTCCATTTCTAAAATTCTAGTACAAAAATATAACAGAAATAGAACAACCCTTAAATATTGCCACTATTCAATATTGAGTCTTGAGTCTAAAACAAGGTGCTCGATGAATGAGAGGAAGTACTACTCAGCATTGCACGTTTTTCACACCTCATCTTCTAGCATGCTATTTATGTTTGTACTGTAAAGAAAAACAAAGGGACGAAATCACTAAAAAGTAGTGACACTTTTGCACTCTGCATTTCAGTGCAAAAACCTGTGGCGTCTTTACAAAGCACCCGCAATCCAGTTTAATCAGGTGCTTAAAGCGCTCAAACTGCAAATGAAAAGCATGGATACATATCCAGACATACAGTGTAGTCGAGCGCACTTTCAGGTTTCTGGATTGCATTACTGCAGCCATACTAAAGAGTCCCAGTAAATCATGCCAGATCACGTTAGTCTGCTGCATTCGCCGCAACTAAGTACTCAAAACTGACTTGCAAGAATAACACAGGCTTGCTGGTCATGTTACCTGATTTGCATAACTCCCGAATCAGCCGCTAAAACAAAGCAGAAGGTACGTGCAAATAAACAGCACTATTAGCAGGCACAATTCATTCTTAGTGAGTTCCCCCCATTCAGCACAACAGCTTGCCTCTCAAATGACAACGGATACATGAACAGGTTACCACAGCGAGAGAGTCACTGCTGTACTGTCGTAACATTTCTGTTACCCTCACTGCAGTGATTGCTTCTTTTTGATTGAACGAATGAACAAGTTGCAGTTCATCCTCATGACCATTATCGTACCACCAAACATGAGACACATAGTTTGGATGGACCAATGCAATCATCATGACAAAATGCGCCACATCCCTTGCACATAATCATGGCCTTCAACCGACAGTAGCACTTTGATTGGACGTCCTCCATCGCAGAGGTTTCTATGAAGGCTTGCTCAGGTGAGGTTTCACCCTGACTGTTCTGATCCAGTAGGTGACCGGCAGGAATGGCAGTGACGGTGACGGAAAAAGACATCATACCTCCAGCAGCTGTTTCACCATCACCACTGCAGGACACAGTGGGAGAAGTTGGAGTGTCAGCCATGCTGTGGTTCAGTGCATGAGGGACAGACATGCTGATAGTGCCACCATACTGAGGTCCATTATGTGCTTTCTGAGACAAGAACGTGCGTTGGTGACAGTCACCTAACTGATATGACTCTGTTTTACCCTGTATACTGCTGCAGATATCAAGCTGCGCTCTTGAGCATGTTTCTTTGGTTCTAAGAGAAGTGTTGCCTTCGTCTTTGCCGGACAAACAACTCAGCGATGGAGATTCAGACTTTATATCAGAGCAGAGTTGGGGTGTCAAACCATCATCTGGTTTATTTATGACACATCCTTGCTGCTCCACTTTTACCAGTGGAAGATTCAGGTGTCCTTGAGATGTGGTAGGAGACCCTGCAAATGATTCCGCCTTCCCTTTCATACTCTCCTCAGCTTCGATTTTCTCCTTCTTCAGGTTGGCGAGGGCAGTGCTTGTATTACTAGTTAGGTGGGGCCGTTTGCTGCTCTCGGATACTCTACCATATGTGGACACATTGAGGAGGTAGTGTCCTGTCATAGCTGGCTTGGATACCCTTTTCCGTCCAAAGATGCCTAGATGGACACTCTGGTCATGGCTACCCTCAAGGTGACCTAACTGACAGGACTGAAATTGGGAGGGTTGACAGCCGGAGATGGTGTTCTTCTGCTCGCATTTGTCCCTTAGCGGTTGGAGCATCTGGTCCTGAGTGCCAACTTTGACCAACTTGTCTACATTTCTGGCTTGCATTATTGATGGGCCAAAAGGAACTTGGTTCCCAAGTTTGTTTGCATCTTCTTGGTTTGTTTTCAACCCAGCAGTGGTGGTACCAAGATTCCCTTTATCTCTGGCAGACATGGCCACAGATTGAACCTCCACCTTGGCTAGTGGCTTTGGGAGGATCTTTTCCAAGGGAACCTCTTTACCTTGAAGAAGCTGAGTGACCAGAGGATTATTTGCTGGGATTAAAGAGCTAGGTTTGGTCACTGAAGCTCCTGAAAAGGATGTTTGCTGTGGTCTCTGGTTTTGTTCAATTGTATTTAAGACAGTCACGTTTCCTGCCTGACTTGAAGGTGCTAGCACTCCCCCGGGACTGAAGAGGTTATGCTGATCCTTGCCTGTTGGGTTCAACGTACACAGAGTGGTTTGCAACCCCATCAAAGAGCAATTATCTTTTAAAAATCCCTGGCTTGCACTGAAGGCTTGCGCAAGACCAGGGTCTGAGTGTCCAGTGGAACCTGAGGAAGGAGAGGTTTGTGAGAGAGTCACTGTGCCTTCCGGAGCTGGAGATCCAGTGCTTAACTTTATAGGCGACACAGATTGACTTCTGCTGCTTGCTGGTGAAAAATCTTCTGACAGGGACCGAGCTGGAGAGGGTGTCGAGGTACCTCCAACTGAGCCGGTTCCCATTGAGGAAGATGACCCGGCTGCTGCTGCTGCAGCACGCTGTGCACGTGCTAACTGGGCTTTTGCCTTGATATCAGCTAGAGTGCGAGCACCGGTGCGACCAGGTCGAACGCTAGGGGGTGTCAGTGGAATGGGAATGGGAGTCCTTGGAGATACCTGCTCAGTAGACGCAGGGGCAGATAAAATTCTTGACACTGAGATCTGCAAAGAGAGAGTTTGAGTGTTACTATGAGAGTGAAAATTCCACTGAAGTCAGCATTTAATGTAAAAAAAAATGACTATAGCGCAGCAAAAAAATTTTTTTTAGATCTTTTACATTTTTTTGTATGGAAAAATTCCCTACCACAGTATTAGGGTGCTTTGGGTGGTTGCCTGGGCAATTGCTATGTGGTTGCTAAATGGTCCTGAGTGTTTTTTGGCATTGTGTTATGATTGCTAGTGTGTTCGTGAGAATTGCTAGGGCATTCCTAGGTGGTTGCTAGAGTGTTCTAGGTGATTTATACAAGTATGATTGCTTAGAAAAGCGATAGCAAATCCTCTCCTCAACATGTCCCACAATACATCAGACACACCTATATAATTCATATAGTTTGTACTGTAGTACAAACAACATGTCTACACTGGGTGTGACCACTGTCAACAGATTAAAGCTGTCTACATTGGAAACATCAAAGCAAACATTCCAAATCCAATTATAGTTTGTGTCAGAAGTAGCACAAATGATTCTAATAAGTTCTATTGGTTCTGATGCATCACATTAAGGCCCCGATATACTTCAAGTTTTTGTTCTTCGTTTGGGGGCAAAAAGAAATTCGAAAAGGCTGAGCAACAGCCCGTTAAAGAAGGTGGCGTTCCAGAACACACCCACCGATTGCGTAACCGCCACGGACCAATGGAAGCTCAAAGGTTTTTAGGAGCCAAAACGAACTCCCCCAGAAAGTTCGCTTTGTTCAGCTGTTTCGAACTGCTGAAATGAACTCAAAACAAACTTCGTTTCAGCCTGATTTTGTTCAAAATTACGTCATATCAGTTCATTCTTCGATTTCGTTTGAAGTATATCAGGGCATTTACTCTCATCTGGTGCAGACAGGAAGTGCAACACTGCTTAATACTTAAGGCTAGGGGTTTGTTCAAAAGAAAGAAACCTAAAACTTACTTTGAGAGGAGGTACTCTCTGTTCTACTTTTTCTTTAGCCGTCACTGTGGATGATGCTTCTAATGAAGTGACACGGGGCTTCTTCTCTGCTCTGAGCTCTGTATCCTGTTCACTAGAGACTTTTCTTTTTAGAGGCTCAGATGTGACAATAGCTACTGGAGATCCAGCCTTATTCCTTTCCATTACAGTTTGTCCAGCCTCACCAACGGGACTTTCATCTTTAGGGGTCTGTGTCTCCTTTCCTTTCAAACAGGTGACCACTGTTTCTAAAGGAGATGCTGGGGTCTTACGTGTGATCTCATTCTCAAGTGCTTTTTCACTGCCAGGTTTGGGCTCCACTGCTCTTTGAACAGAGGACTCTGGAATCAGTTCTTCCTGTGCATCGTTCCTCGTGTCCGAGGATAAACGTGATTGCTCTGGAGCAGGAGGTTTGACCGGCTCTTCAGGTGACGCATGTGTTACTGTTGATTTCACATCTCTGGATCTCAACTCCATGTGGATGACCTCTGTCACCGGGTTTACCTTCTGAGACTCTTTGACAGTCTCTGGCTTTTCTGATAGGACTGTGCTTTTAGCTGGTTCAGGAACACTCCTATCCTCTGTCAGCTCTCTGGATTCCTCTATACTGAGTCCAGATCTGAAATTAAAACCAAGAAGAGATAGAACATTAGGAAAAAGGACCTCAAAAACAAAACATCACCTATGATACATTAAACTAGTCGCCCACTAATCAATCTTCCATCAATTTTCAGGCTTCAAAATGCCAAAATAAGGCATGGACACTCTTAGAGGGCCACATTATTCTAGAATTTAGCACCAGCCCTAATTAAAATGGTCCTATTATGCTTTTTCACTTTTTGAAATTTAGGCAGTGTGCAGTATGTATTTTTGGGCATAAAAAAGATCTTCAAACTTACAAATCTGAAAGTCCACTCCAAAGTGTGAAAGGGAGTTATTTATTTGTTTTAAAGTACTTTTTCGAGTGGTTCGTTGGGAATTCAGTGTTTGTTTTCCGGGTTTTGTGATATCACAAAGCGGCCATTTAGAATATGATTAAAATAATAAATTGCTGACTGTACAATAATGGACAATGATCTAATCTGCAGAATTCACACTTCAATTATGAGACTACAGTGTTTCCCATACATTGAGTGCGGGTGTTTTTACATTACTGTATTTCTGTCTTCAGAAAAATGGATGTCATTTTCATTTAAAGGCCGTGTTGCATGGTTAATTTTTCAACGAATTTGTGCAATTTGTGCTTGTTGGTAATGAACATTTAAACTGTTATCCATTGTATTTTATGTTGTTGGGTATCACAAAATGGAATAAAATACGAAAAAGTAGGTACTATCTTACAGCGGTTTGCAACGATTCTCCTTTCCCCCACAATGCATTGCATTACGTCACATTGGGGAGAGAATTTACCAAAGCCCGCCTTGAGAGCGACTAGAGAGACGAGTAGTAGACGAGAGTATTCAGATAGCGCAGATTATAGATAAATACATAGATATAGATAGATAGACAGACAGATAGATCGATGGATAGATATCGACCAACAGCGACCAAACGCACTCACTTCCCTACAGCACCAGCTTTCCAACGCAGTTTCCACACAAGCACCAGCCAAACATAGCGACAGACACGCGGCTACGTTTGTTCACTGAGAAGCTACGCTATATCGAGTTCATTATTGAAGATGAATCGCCTTTGATAATGAACTCAATATAGCGTAGCTTGTCAATAAACTACGGCTCTGTGTATTAAATGCAGCTCCATTTGAAAGCAGGTGATGGGGATTTACCGCTAATCATGGAACCGGCTTTACTGACGAGATGCACATGGTCATATCGTTCGATATATTGTCCAGCCCTAGGTTACTGGTACTTATCTGAACTAACGTCATGATCACTGCCACTAGATATAAAGAAAACGTTTATTTTTCACTCGGTGCTATCCAATGACAGTAAAAAAAAAAAAAATATATATATATATATATATATTATATATATATATATATATATATATATATATATGTGTGTGTCGTTATTGTGCACTGCTGCTCGTAGACTAGCTCCAGTGCTCATTGCTGCATTGCTAAGTGATAGCAACTCACCAGGACACTTCACCAACTCTCCACTCATTCTCCTCGGGACCATGCATTTAATTGGCTTTGACGGCCATCAGTTTATTGGCAATTCCTCATTTGCTCTCTCACATCTGGCTGGTTCAAAGTTATAGGGCTGCGGGCCATCATACATGTTGGCTCTTGCCACCTCTTTCTTCATCCCAGTTTTTATCGCAACGTTACAATGTCCAAAAATCGTTTTTTCAACGTGTACCACTTGCATAAACACTGCGTCCGTAGGCAGTATTATCCGTAGGGGCTGTCATTGTTGTTTCGCGTCCTGTGTGACTGACGAGTTCACGGGTGGGAAGTCACGGGTTTGACTGCCGTTCCAGTGCACTTTCACGGGTTTAAGGTTGGAAAAACACGGGTTACGGGTTGCCTGGAACGCGCATCATACTAGGCTGAGGCTACCTTTCGTCCACTTCTCCCCAATGTGACGTCATCACCGAATTGCGTAAAAAAAAAAAACGTTAATACCAAAAACGTAAAAAACTGGTCTTTAAGGCCATTTTTGAGACATTTTAAAAATGATATACATATCTTGAGTGATTTATGTACCCATTAATCGACAGTGGTGGTTAACCTGCAACTTGGGCTTTAATCTTGCATGTAATGTCTGATAAAGCAGTTTTTTTTGAGCAGAGCGCTGCTTTGTGTACAGCGGTTACCGGGGAAACCTTGATCCCTACCACTTCAACTTATCTGTACATAGTAAATGCAGTTATTTTTAAGCAGTTGTTGACATCCTATCTAAAACGTGATTTAGCCGATTCAATTAGGCCCGCTCAATTCATCTTGAAGGCGGGCCTTCCTCAAACCCAGAACTAATCCAGCCGTTTGTGCCAGGATGGGGAGAAAGGTATTGTAACAATGTAAATTATGTAAAAAATAATGCGTTTTTCGAACCACTAAGCATGCGAGCATGTTCGTATACACCCCCCCCCAAAAAAAATTCAAGACATTGTAAAAGAGCATAACCTAAACCAGCTAATCAATGTCTTCAGGATCACTAGAAACTTAAATGTGTTGGAGCTAACTCTGCAAAAATGTGGCCAGAATTGGCTTACTGTTCACCATAGTAGCTCTCAAAGAATTGCTCTTTCCAAAGCTCCACCTTCTTTTCCTTCTCAATTTCTTGCCGCATTCTCAGTCTCAGCTCTGGTGTGAACTCACCTGAGAACACAGGATTGCATAAGTTACACAAATATTGCAGATTAATTTGCTTATTAACAGCACACTGTTACACAACTTTTTCCACAGTAAAAAGGTTTGTTCCTAAAAAAAAAAAAAACACTAAGAAAAAGTTTACTATTAGGTAGATTAAAAACAACTGACTGACCCTCTGACAACCTCTCCTTCCAAGACTGTGCTGCTGATGTGAAGAATTCATTGTTCAAGGCAGAGCTGGTCACCTTCAGTGCACCATCCATACTAGCCTGCAAAGTGTTTGCATCACAATTCAATCATTTATAACAATCAGAGATTCACGATCCACAAAATCATACTGCATGTTCAACACCGCAGGGTTCTTCAGTGTTTCACTACCTGCTGGTCAACTTCTGGAAGCATCTTAAGAAGCTTCTGTTGACACTCTGTAGGCAACACTGAGAATGTGTGCTTGTTGATAAGCGCTCGAAGGTTGGTGTTGACAAGGATGGAATCTGGTGTCTCAACATCTATCTCACACTTGGTGCGCCTAAGCTGTCCTGAAAATCCAAGGTGGTGGGATCAGTTACAGCATCTTATGAGCTGACACGAATTACAGTGATCTGTGACGATACTCACTGGTACTGAGCCGACTGGAGTGCTGAGACACCTTTCGGGCACCGGTTGTGTGGCACACATCTGCTTTGACAGAGGAGGACGAGCTGGAGGTAGAGTTCTGTGGACTTGCAGGGCAGCGCTCTGTCTGTTTCAGCTCCCAGGCTAGAGCAAATAGAGACATACAGTTTTATATTTCTTTTGTATTTACAGACACACCTGAAGTGCATGCTTTAATTTTAATAAAATTCACATTGAAAAACTGTAACATCAAATACTGTATGTACAGGATTTGGAGGAGTCATGAGCCATGTCTTTGACAGTCTTGAGGAGCAGTCGTGGGCTGGAGGCACTGGGGATTCCACACTGCCGCCGCTGATTCCTCTGCTGCTGCTGTTTTAGTGCCTATAAATGAAGCACATCAAAAAAAAAAAAAAAACATACATAAACCCACAGGTTACATAACATATGTTAATGCTCTGTGTTGCAGAGAGCACAGAGGGTCTCAACAGCTCAAGGTTTTATACCAACCAACAGTGGCTAATATCACAGCAGGTCTGGGTGGTATGTACATTGTGCAACAACAGAAATTCAATGCAATTCAAAAAAATATTTTAATATACCATGGTATTATCCATGTGGTATCAGTAATGCTTTATTTATACATGAGAGCAACAAAAAAACATGAACCTCTGTTTTTAATTTGGTGTTTATGTAAGTTTGACCTTTAACTAATTATTTTAGAAAATTTATTAATTAGAAAATAATTTAATTAGATTAAATTCCTTTAATGTTTTTAATTAACTGATTATCCAAATAGACATTACCATATATATATATATATATATATATATATATATATATATATATATATATATATATATATATATATATATATATATATATACACATAGCAGGATTAATAAGTGTAACTGGCAGTACCTGTTTTAGGGCCTTCTTGCTGTGTTTCTGTGATGGGGACATGAGTTTGCTGCTGGAGACTGACGGAGATGAACAGCGAGACTGTGGTGAAGATGGCTGAGATTGCAGTTTTGCTGGCACTGAGAATGATAGGAAAGCAATACATTGGGTGCATGTTTGCACATCTGTACCACAAAGACATTTATATTCTCACACACACACAATGCACAAACTTAATTTCACTCCATGATGATTCAAGGTCATTTCAATACAAACACACAACCAGTTTGCACACACATTGAAGTACAATACAGGTACAGGATTAGTGCAGTCCAAACTTTAAATATAAAAATATATATATATATTTAAAAAAATATATTTAATAAATTTTTCTTAATGCGTTTTTATTACAAAATGTTTTTAATTTGCACTATCACTTGAAAATTACATTGCTATTATGTTGTTCCATGACAATTATAAATTCATAAATACACTCTGTGACATATTGAAATCTGCAGAAATCACAACAATATTATACAGTCCATAACAGAAAACCAAATGTTTGAGTCTGCAAGGCATAAAAACACATTTATATATTTGGGAAATGTAACATGTAGTGGCAACACAGCACTGGTCCAATAGTTAACTAAAAACAACCAGGTACTGAGATCAGAACAGAAGCCCTAAAAATGAAAACACAACGTGTTTCACTGTAATATAACTACATAGTCATCCAAGCACATTTATTAAAGGATGGGTGTTTTTAAAAAGACAAAAACTTGATGAAACTACCCCCCATAAATAATATGCTGTCACGGCAATAATTATTTCCTGGTCTTTGCGGAGTTAGTTTTTTTTTTCTCTCTCTATCACAACAATCTTAATTTTCTCAATCCACAGCTTTAAATTTTCACCAATATATTAAGATGAAAGTCTTACTTACAGTACTTGGTTCTGCATGAGGTCACTCTGTTAGATTGCATTATTCTCAAATATTTAGCTTCTGCAAGATGAATTGAGGTAAAACTTGTGTTTGTTTAGTTAGCTTCGTGCTACTCTCATTTATATGAGGAAGTGGTATAAATTTTGCAAAAAAAAAAAAAAAAAAAAAAGAATTTCCTGTTTAGAGGGTGTTTTGCATTCAAAGAATATTTTGACTTGAACGAGGCACATCTACCCTTAGATGTGAGGTCATTTATACACATATCAGAGTCAGCATATGACTTACACATTCATGGTTCAGCATGCAATCTACATACTTCATGCCACAACACATGGCATAATTTATACAATGATTTGATTAACTACAATTTTAGATTTAGTTTTTATTAGTAGTTATATATTTGCCACCTGCTGTGACCTGCTTAAACTTAACAAAATATGCTTCATCCTCTAAAAAAACTTTTGGACGAAACCTTAAAAAAAACAATTCTCCCAAACAACTATGAGATATTTCAAGAGACGTAGTCATAACAACAGCCATAAATTATACTTTGATTAAAATGTCATTTATGGCTGTTTAATTATAAAAGGCAATGGCCTTTTCCCTCAGTCTTTGTTTCTAACCTGCTTATCCAGTACAGTATGTTGACACTTGTCATAATCAGAGCTTATAATTTGTAAATAAATAATTGCTGGATTCAAAACAGCAATTCAAAGGTGCTGTGACCGATACATTTTTCCGGTGCATTCAATTATGTCACTAATGGCGATGCCACAACTAAGAGCACTTTATGGAATATATCTTACTCCAAAATTTTTTGTTTATGTTTCAGCTCTTCGATCGCACTGGCGCCTCGCGCACACACACCCCACATATTCTAGCATATATACAATCAAAACTTACCCAATCTGTTCATTATCAAAATAAAATAGTCAACCAAACATATAAAAGGTTACACTGGTCAGTTTAAATATACGTAGTATACCGGAATGCGTGTAAAGTAGCCTACAAGCCTAGTTGACATCCCTATCATGTATATTGCATTTTAAGTAAGAAATTATATGTTAAATGTTAAAATAGTTTGTTCTATCCCAGTTTAGTACATTTACATTTTATTTACATTTATGCATTTAGCAGAGGCTTTTATCCAAAGCGACTTACAGTGCATTCAGGCTAACATGTTTTTACCTAACATGTGTTCCCTTGGAACTGAACCCACAACCTTTTGCGCTGCTAACGCAATGCTTTACCACTGAGCCACAGGAAAATATACACAGAAACAATCCGTTTGTATGCTAATACCCCAAAAGTGGAAGTAGCACTTTGGTGATATCATTGCTCTGTTTCAGTGATCCAAGACAGGTGGAATGTTCAGGAAACCTGTTTGAAAATTACTATTAATTCTGCAGTTCTATTTGGTGACAGTAGGGGCGCAAATATTTATATACTCCAGCTCCAAGTATGGCTATTCAGAATTCATGAAATGTGGTACCTCTCCTATTCCACCTTCCTCTGCGTCCATCTTTGCTGTAGGTAGTGGTGCTGGTATTTTCTGTGCTTCGGGTATCAGACATGTTATCACTACTGTCCTCTGAAGCATCTTCTGACAGCTCCTTCATCACATCTCCAATGTCCTTCTGCTCACATACAAGCCATACACATCACATGCCCAACACTAATTTCCAATAAAACAGCTCATTTGAATCTGATCAAACAGTTAAAGTTAATTAATACATTTTAATAAAAAGTGTGGACTGTTATGCTATCGTTAACTGAGCATTAATTATAGCAGTGGTACAGTAAATATTCATGTTAGTCAGCACCATATGAACAAACCATAGCAATAGAAAACCCTCATTTATATTTACTTTTTTTCAGACACTTTTTTCCAATGCAACTTACAGTGCATTCACGGTAGACATGTTAGCAGTATAGTGCAATAGTGTCCGTTCAGCGGTGTTGGTTCCTTAAGTATTTTTTCCATTCATTTTTCCCATAAGGATTTTGAAAAATGCTTTGTTAAAGCATTATAAGCCATGAAGGTGAATCACAACATTACAAACTTATATTTGAAGCAAAAAGTATTTGAAAATCAGGCAAAATGAAAGTGGTACAAGACTGTGTACCTAACAGTTTTAGTGACGGAAAGAGCTACAATCCTACAAAGCATTGCAAATGACAATCAAATGAAAAATAATGGTGAAATATGAAAAAATTATTTGATATATATATATATATATATATATATATACACACTGAACAAAATTATAAACGCAACACTTTTGTTTTGCCATTTTTCATGAGCTGAACTCAAAGATCTAAGACTTTTTTTATGTACACAAAAGGGCTATTTCTCTCAAGTATTCACAAAATGTTCACAAATCTGTCTAAATCTGTGTTAGTGAGCACTTCTCCTTTGCCGAGATAATTCATCCACCTCACAGGTGTGGCATATCGAGATGCCGATTAGACAGCATGATTATTGCACAGGTGTGCCTTAGGCTGGCCAAAATAAAAGGCCACTCTAAAATGTGCAGATTTATTACATAGCAAAAACAAAAGTGTTACTTTTATAATTTTGTTCGTATGTGTTTGTATGTGTGACCCTGGACCACAAAACCAGTCATAAGGGTAAATTTTTCAAAATTGAGATTTATACATCATCTGAAAGCTGAAAAAATAAGCTTTCCATTGATGTATGGTTTGTTAGGACTATATTTGTTTGAGATACAACTATTTGAAGATCTGGAATCTAAGGGTACAAAAAAATCAAAATACTGAGAAAAACACTTCTAAAGTTGCCCAAATGAAGTACTTAGCAATGCATATTACTAATTAAAAATTAAGTTTTAATATATTTAAAGTAGAAAATTTACAAAATATCTTCATGAACATAATATCCTAATGATTTTTTGGCATAAAAGAAAAATCAATAATTTTGTATTGTATTGTTGGCTATTGCTACAAATATCCCCCAGCGACTAAAGACTGGTTTTGTGGTCTAGGGTCACATAAGCATTCCAAGTTTTGAGAGAGTAAGGAGACCATCTCTATTACATCCTTCGCGGTGCTTCATGGGAGAAGGGCGTTCACTACAGAGATCTACAGAGCACAATTTGCTCACCACGATCTATAGCATCATGGGTACTGTAGTTTTTCATGACAAATTCTGCTGTTAAACATGATTATTTAAAAAATAAGTTGAAATAATGAGAACAGATGGCTTCCACAAAAGCATATACCATCGAGTAATAACCTTGGAGCTCACAACAGGTCTGTCTTTAAAGGTTTACCAGTTATCGTTAAAAAGCACTTTCCTCATGGGGAAAATTAATGGACTTTTTATTTCCAGAACCCAATTGTTGCACTCTGTACATCTTCTGAAAACTAAATCTATGATTGTAGTGATGCTGGCATCATGTTAAGTTACAGAAACTGAGGACAGGTCAGAAACAATTATTCTGCGAGAGTTGCAGTGAGATTCTGGTTCTGGTTTACCTTCAGTGTATAGACTCCCATTCTGCCGGGGACCTTGTAGAAGATCCCTTCCTCTCCACGTGAGTTTGTATGGAGCATGGCATTGAGACAGGCAAGAGGCGATGTCCCACTAAAAAAAAATTAAAAATAAAAATCAGCTGATTAAATCAATCACCCTCTTCACACAACTGAAAATCTGCAACAAAGATCACAGTTCAGTGATTAATTTACAGGTAATTGTGCATGTATGTCAATATAAATTTAAATGAAGTAAAATTATTATATATAAAAATACTGAAAACATGCTACAAGTAGTCTGAACAACTGAATATGGCAAATATATATATATATATATATATATATGGCAAATATATATATATATATATATATAATGAATACAAATGTCTGGCTTTTAATCTGGGCATAACAAAAACATTATCAGTGTTATTTGTTATGTCTGTCTTCCATTTCTAACTGCAGCAAAATGCAAAATGTACAAATTCAGGTAAGTTAAACTATAATGCAGACTTCTACAAAAAAATGTAATTTAATATTTTGATATGCATCCTTTGCTACCTACTGAGGAGAAATTGTCATGGCACATATGCACAAACATTAAAATTCAGTACTTTAAGACAATTTTTCAAATTTAAATTGTATGCAAAGAAAATATAATAAATAAAATAAATAACTTACGTATAGTTTGTATGTGAAAGGAATACTTTAGTATTATTTATATACTATTATAGTTGTTTTAATAATCTTTTTTTATATATATTTTAAATTATTTGTTTTTTGTATTACTATTTAGGTTAAATATATTGTTATTTTCATTCAGTTTTGGTTTTAGATGGTTCAGTTTTAGTTTCTATTTACTTGCAGTTAGTGATTTATTGCTTGAACTTATAAACATATTTTAGTTCGCAATATTTTTAATTTTCAGTTTTTCATCCAATTTGCATTTTATATTATTTCAGCTTTATTTCAATTAATAAAAATGTTTTTTAAAAGTTCTATTTTTAGTTAAAGATCCCAAAACTCAGGGAGTTATACTTTCTATTATTTTAGTTTTTTACTATTTGTCTTTTGAAGAAATCGGATTAACGTTTTAGCCTATAACAAAATAAATCACAATAATAAAAATACAGGTTTAAGGAGGTTAAACACATTTAGTACATAGTTATTATGTAGCATCTTCAAACAGAGCAAATCTGGCAGAAGCACAAGAAGCCACTAGGCATTTCTGAGGACAAGCACACTGGTCAAAGCCATGGCCATTAGGTCCTCGCTTTTGGGAGTCCCTTTGCATGCCGTGTCAACTGGGGAAATGTTAATAACATGCAACGGGATTGGCTAATGGATTTAAGTTAGTTGGAGGGGAGGGTTTACTACTGTATAATCTTACCTTCTGGAAGACAACAGAGAAATGAAACAAAAAAGAGATGTGACAATTAGATATGTGGCCACATTAAATTAAAAAAAAAAGAAAAAAAAAACTATAAATAAAAGAAAAAATGTATATGATGTGGTACAGTTCAGGGGCAGCCTGCACAATCTGAACTAGAATGGCTATTTCAAAGGGATACTCCTACCAAAATTAAAATTGTCGTCATTATTCACTTACCCCCATATCGTTCCAAACCCATAAAATCTTCGTTCGTCTTTGTAACACAATTTAAGATATTTTGGATGAAAACCAGGAGGCTTGTGACTGTCCCATAGACTGCCAAGTAAATAACAGTGTCAAGGTCCATCGTCAGAATACTCAGCCTTGCAATCTGGGTTATATTAAGCAACAGGAACACTTTTTGTAAGTGAAGAAAACAAAAATATTATAAAAAATATAATATATTTATTCAACAATTCCTTTGTCGGCAGTCTCCTCTGTGTCTCTCCATATCAATGTATGCTGCGTATGCTCTTCTGTATCAGCCACGCCACAAGAAATTTTTCAAATTAAAGCTAAATACACGTAGAAACAGCGCATCCTTGTGGCGTGGATGATCCAGAAGAGCATATAACACTGACTGCACGTCTGATGGCAGATGGAGTATTTTGAGACGACTTTCATACCTTTTATGGACCTTGACACTGTTATTTACTTGACAGTCTACGGGACAGTCACAGGCCTCCCAGTTTTCATCCATAATATCTTAAATTGTGTTCGGAAGACGAACAAAGCTTTTACGGGTTTGGAACGACATGGGGGTAAGTGATTAATGACAAAAAAAATTTAATAAAGAAATACTCAGCAAACATCTGTAGAATGACCTCACCTTATCTCCTTAAGCCTTTCTCTCTGAATCACTTGCAGGATCTCTTTATGACTCATCGGAGTGTTGGGGTACTTCTCAAGCACCTGTGAACAGTATTACTGGAATAAGCGAACAATTCAGTAGTGACTCACACTATTGCAGCAACCGCAGAGGAATGATGAAGTAGATCTGATGGTCAGTGCAAAAAAAAAGGTTTGGTTAAACAGTAATGCCTTTGAATTCTATCATTAGTTGACCTCATTGAAGCAGACAGCCCTCTCCGTGAAACTGACCTACTTCTGATTGGGTCGGAGAAAACGTGTTAGTTTGGATGAGATACTTTGAATTCGGAGTTACATTCAAAAGTGGTCAAGTTTCGAGAGTTTGGGAAATGCAAACAGACTCCAGACATTCCAAGTGATCTGTGGCTTTTAGCCACACATGAAGTCAGCTGCTGGATGGAGGCCCAAGAGCTGCTTCACCCTGATGATGTGATCTCACATCCTGCATTCTCTTCAGTCATTCTTTACTTTGGTCACAAAAGTACATTTCTTCATCAATGCATTTTCTTAGACACAAGGCACATACAGTGGTCCCAAAATGTATCTGGACACCAGTGTTATTTTATTATCACTGATAGTTTTTGTTAATATTTTGAATTCGATTATATTTTCATGTTTTCTGACTTAATTTATTTTAATTAAATAAATAATTACATACCCCGCTGTAGACTTCAGTCACTCTTTACTTATAAATCTATGAATTTCTGCTGCAATTAAGTGATGTCAGATCTTTTCTCAGGAACTTTTCTTTTCGGAGACATTTTTGTATGAAGTCAGTTTCAAGTACACAGGTGTCATGTTCATTCTAACAGTCCAAATATCTTTTGTGGCCACTGTATTGTTTTATTCTTTTAGAATATGTAAGAAGTAGGTAGATAAAAAGGCAAAACGCTACCGAGGTACACCTGAACATCTGCATTTTCTCCATTAGCCTCTTTTGTATATAGATAAGTTTGAATGAAAAAAAGACCACCAATGGCAGCTATTAGTCTGTGTGCTTTGTATTTCACTAATAATGGAAAAGGTGAGTCACTTCCTTAACTCAGATCTTTCAATTAGTTCCCTTCAAAAAAAAAAAAAAAAAAACACCATTCAGGGGCTCTTTATGAATGCAAGCTTACAGGGGTGGGCTGATCTAAATGACTGGAGAAGTCCTGCATATGTCACCAGAGAGAAGAACATTTTTATGTATCTACTGTTGGTTGGTACTGTTATACTGTATATTTGTTTGTTGATTTATTAATAATAATAAATAACAGAACACAGCAAACTATGTATTTTTTTTTTTACATTACAAGGTGAAAATTTAACGTGCACGTATTAACTATTCGCAATAAGATCTAATAACATGCATTTATAAAACAGATACAGTAAATTTTCATTTAATGCCGACTTAAGTTTTATTAATAAGGGTTTTTACTGTAAGTGCATGTTGTATCTCTGAAGACAAACACTGTTCAGTTACAATGTATCAGTTTTGTGTGTAGCATGATGCAAACTGGGTCTAAAGTCAAACAGTTCCTCAAAATTAAAAATATGATATAAAAATACAGACAAAACAACAATTTCCACAGCGTCAAAAAGTAAACAAGCTCCGTTTGAGAAGCTCGCGGTCTCTACCGACACGACACGCTTAAGCGGGCGGTAACTCTGGCCTTTTACGGCAGAAAACACGGACGAATTCAAAAGTGGAGTAGTATTAAAGTGTCCTCGGTAGGTTAACGACAATATTGGGTTGTTTATGCGGGTTTAGTTGTGCTAAGCTAACTGGCTAACCAGAGAAGTGTCACTAGTCTGTATAAGCGCGCTAAGCTGCCTCGCGCGAGCTAGCAACTGACACGAACGTCATGCTACAGATGCTTCATCAAATCACCAGCATTACCCGGATCAAAAAAAGTTCCCAAATGGTACGTAATTATGAAGAAAACCATTTCATGCGTGCGTAACGTCACGCTTGATAGCGTATGGATCTAAATGCACTTTGGTAACACCAACCGAAACAAGGCCTTGAAACGCACACGCAATACTTCGCCTACACCAGCGGGTCATGAACTCATAAACACAGTTGTACAAGTGGGAGCATAAGGCGAAAACAAACTAAACAAACGCCCAAGAAGTCTTGGGTTTTACCGTTTTGGCGGCCTCTGCCCACGTCCTCCCCTTTTTCTTCTTCTGTCTTTCCCTCATGTCTGCGGTCGGTCGCGAAAAATCGACCTGGTTGCTGTAGAAAGTGGTGCTTTAGTTACCGTGCAAGACCTGCCATCTCTGCCATATTGGGTTTTTTACTGTAAGAGGCTAATCACGTGACCCTCTGGGAAACGTCATCTTACTGTACGATGACAGTTCGGGGGAAACCACCTACCAGGCTCCCTGGCCACTGTTTTCATTTGTATAAACGTTTCAAACTCCAACGCTTACACATAGTATCCATTTTAAGCGTGTATACCGGTCAAATTACATGCATTTAGCAGAGGCTATATCATTATGGACTTACAACAAGAGCTTTGCTTTCACGTTACAATGCAGTGTTCAATAGATGGCATATATATATATATATATATATATATATATATATATATATATATATATATATATATATATATATATATATATATATATATATATATATATATATATTCAGAAGTTATGTGTATTTATAAAATGTATCTTAGGCTACACTTGATAATGCATGTGTTTCGTTGCACTAAATAATACAAACCAACTGGCATATTTCAAAAGAAAGATATCATATATATATATATATATATATATATATATATATATATATATATATATATATATATATATATATATATATATATATATCATTATATGATAGGCTATATAGAAAGATATCATATATATCAAACAAAAGATAAATTGAGGACAAAACTTTTTGGACACTTTCTGGTAGTGACACATGTATAAAGTTAAAGGTGCACTCTATCATAAACACTTTTGAGAAGCATTTATGTTAGCAAGCAATCATACTGAGAGATATGAAAGAGTACTCAATAAAAAAAAAAAAAACTTGTCTTATTCTACATGGTGCAGGTCGCCCCCTCATGGGTGGTGCCATGTTGACACATGACCATGTGATGCATTTTCACTTCACAAAATATAAAACATGAGATGGTGTGTCGGGAGGTCTGGTTTTAATGTCAGCCCAAGTGCATTCGATTTCTAATAAATAATATGTTAACAATTTTGTTTATAAGATGAATTATGTTTAGCACATTTACAATTATTTAATACAGTTACATTTGATTGTCTACAGCTTTCCACTGTATTTATGACTTATTTATTATGAATTATGACTCAAAAAATGAATTAATTAATTTAATTGAAAATAAGTTTTTATAAAATTTTAGTTTTTTTCAAAATAAATATCTTTAGTTGGATTAACACAATTTAGTAGGTTTAGGTCAAATAAATTTACTAGACTATGTTTCCTTCTATTACATTTGACGAACTACATTTTCTTATGTGGGACCAACTTTTATACATTTATACATTTATTTTACTTAGGTTTAATTTATTTTATCATGTTTAAACAAGCAATTTTGTTAGTCATTATACAAAACATATAGTAAGCAAAGTATATACAGTATAATGGGGGGAAAAAGGAAAGACTGGTGTCAATATTGGCATTATAATTCTTTTTACTCACTGAGCACTCAAAGCCTATAAGCACATGCACCACTCTTCAGTATAATTGACACACCACAAATCTCAAAAACATCACAGAAGCTCCTCCAAAGCTGTCCAACATTAAACACTACACACACACACACACACACACACACACACACACACACACACAAAGATTCATGTAGTTTTAACACAAATGAAGTAAACTTATATTTCAAATATATTAGGTGGGCATAAACACAGTAGAATTAAGTTGTTCCAAAAAAAAAAAAATGTTGTTTAATTTTTGTGTTACTTTAGATCATTTTAATTCAAATGAACAGACAAAAAAATATATATAAATAAATATATAAAAATTGAGTGTAGGGGGCTCCAAGTCTGAAGTTTGCTTTAAAGGGATACTCCACCCCAAAATGAAAATTTTATCATTAATTACTTACCCCCATGTCGTTCCAAACCCGTAAAAGCTCCGTTTATCTTTGGAACACAATTTAAGATATTTTGGATGAAAACCGGGAGGCCTGTGACTGTCCCATAGACTGCCAAGTAAATAACAGTGTCAAGGTCAAGTGTTCCCATCTCTTCATATAACCCAGATTGCACGTCTGATGGCAGATGGAGTATTCTGACGATGGACCTTGACACTGTTATTTACTTGGCAGTCTATGGGACATTCACAGGCCTCCCGGTTTTCATCCAAAATATCTTAAATTGTGTTCCAAAGATGAACGGAGCATTTACGGGTTTGGAACGACATGGAGGTAAGTGATTAATGACAAAATTTTCATTTTTGGGTGGAGTATCCCTTTAACGTTGTCATGAGTTGCATATGGAATGTGACATTGGTAATGTGACATTTTTCTGCATTAAGGGTATCCACAGGATATTCAGTGATCAAAATAAAGGGCAGGAGTTGGTTTTATCTACCAGGAATCGATTTGAATGTAAAAATGTACATAACAGTAGGAATATGCATGCTTGCTAAAAACAGTTTATTAGTAGCTACCTAGTTAATATTACCCAATAGCCCAAGCAGCCTAAGTGGCATCAATTATTTATTATAAAGTTATTCATCTGGATAAAAGATAGCAAAGCTAAGCTATTTTGTGTGGCATAACATGCATCCACTATAAGAACATGCATCATGAAAGTAAATAAGGACAGTTTTGATTTCATGTTGACTTTATAATATATTAGTATATGTATGTGCACGAAAGATTAATGCTTGCCCCTTGGCCTAATCCAAATTTATGATCAACCTCCCAGACCTCTGAAGCTAAACTGGCTGTTTCCGATGCTGTTTGTATGAAGTCAATTCAAATTGTACAGTTCAGGATTGTATTTCTACTTATTTCTACAAGCCTTCATGTGAATAAACCTCAGCTACATCTAATCTAAACTTGTTATGTGGTAAATATTGAGAGATTGTTTCTTCATGATCCATTTATTGTTTGCGTTGCTGTTCAAGAATGACATCACAAGCTTAAACAGAATACACTAGCTTTTTCAAGTATACAGGAGACAATTGTGCTTAAAATGACTAAGCTTGGATGCTTAAAAATCAAGAAGATGAAAAAGACAAATGGCATTGTTTAAAGCTTATGAAAAGAGTGCAAAGAATAATTAAGTGCTTTCTATGCTTGCAGGCATAACACGCTGTACAGGCTCATGGCTGGTAGGCTGCCGCACAAGCCCCCATTGCTGAGGCTGGGCATTGTGGCCCAGAGGCCATAGAGCTGGCTGATGAAGAAGCAGATTGACTTGGCCCTTGGTACCTTGAGGAGGAAGAAAAGAGCAAGGTTTAAATGTGGACAATTAATTACAGCTTTCTGGGTAGCAGATGAATAATGGATGTGCAGGATACTAACCACGATCTGGCTTTCATGACCCGGGATGCAGTCGTCCTCTTTCTATAAAGGACAAAGTCATGTATCAAGTCTTGGGTCCTTATATCTGACCTCTGAAGATCCAAGGGCACCATGGTGGGTGGAGAAATGTCCAGTTCCAGAAGCATAATGTTCTCAGCCTGGGATAACAAAATATTTTTTTAAGGTTTCAAAAGAATATACACTACAGTTGATTTTTGATAATGGTAATGTATTTTTTGTTGTTGCTAAATTCACTGAAAATGTTATTATCATCTTTAAACAGTAATATTTTATGTTTAATGTTTTAATCAATAATGATTTAACAATACCAACCCTGTATCTAGAAGGAGACCCGGTTGCCACGGCAGCTTGAGCATACTGACTAACTGGTCTCTTGCATCCCACTACAGAAGTTGGCCTTCGTCGGACGAGAGGGGAGTTACTGAAAAATGAGAGAAAATACAATATCATCAGATAAGAACATCATCCCCCTGGTCCTGTAATGTTTTGAACAAAGTTGTTCTTTTACATACTTTTCTGAAGGGAGAAGAGGTAAGACTTTCCACTGGTCTTCTTCGCTATCAAAGTGGAGACGATTTATGATCTTATTCTTTTCCTCTGGAGGAATGAAGTTCTCAATGATCAGGTTTCTGGTAAAAATACAAAGGGACAAGTGACAAAACCAAAACCATCATGGCATGTACAGGAGTTTAGTCTTTTTATAGCTTATTTCAGAATATAACTGCGAGGACAGGTGGAACATACTTGAATTTCATCTCTCTTGTCAGCTCATTCATTGTCTGCTCCAGTTCCTGCCTCATTGTGACATGTTCATTGATGATATCTCCAATCTCAGACCTCACCAGCTGCAGCTTACTGTAAAACTGAGATCAACAACCAATGCAGTGTTAACAGAGGTGAAAATAAGACTAAACACAACTGTAAGTCTGCTGTATTAAACAGGGTTAGTTGTGCTTTCCTTATGAGCATCAAATACCCATGTTACAAACATCATTTGAAGAAGTGAATAAAAACAGTACACTCCAATGAACGATGGTCTTGAAAAAACATTGATTGAATGATTGATTTTGATGATTAAAATTAACTGAACTGATTAAAAAAACACAAGCTAAAAGGAAATATGTCATGCCTGATAAAGATCCATGATACTAGGGCTGCACAATTAATCGAATTTCTAATCGCAGTTACAATTATGGAGGTAAGTATAATAATACCAGTAAATTTTGACCTTGTGGGGACATTTTTTTCTGGTCCCCATGAGGAAACTAGCTTATAAATTATACAGAATTAAGTGTTTGGAAAATCTAAAATAGCAGAACGTTTTCTGTGAGGGGTAGGTTTAGAGGTAGGGTTAAGGTAAGGGGATAGAAAATACAGTTTTGTACAGTATAAAAACTATTACGCATATGGAATGTCCACACAAAAAATGGAAAGCAGTATATGTGTGCGTGCGTGTGTGTGTGTGTGTGTGTGTGTGTGTGTGTGTGTGTGTGTGTGTGTGTGAGAGAGAGAGATCTTACATACCTTTTTAAGTTTCTTGGTCTTAAATTCCACCTCTTGCTGTAGAGTGGTGAACGTCTCTTTCAGTTCAATTGTCTCTTCATCTTGTTCAAACATCAGCTGCTGCATCTCTCTTTCCATTCTATCCTAGAAGGATTTATCACACACACACACACACACACACACACACACACACACACACACACACACACACACACACACACATTCTGAACATCAGCTGCTGCATCTCTCTTTCCATTCTATCCTAGAAGGATTTATCACACACACACACATGAGATCCATATCACCATATGCTGTGTATGCTCTTCTGTGTCATCCGCGCCACAAGGATGTGCTGTTTTATTTCAGATCAAAGCTAAATACACGTAGAAACAGCACATCCTTGTGGCGCAGATGACACAGAAGAGCATACGCAGCATACGGTGATATGGAGAGACACAGAGGAGACCGTTGACAAAGGAATTATTGAATGAAGTCGTTATTTTTGTTTTCATCGCTTACAAAAAGTGTTCCCGTCGCTTCATATAACCCAGATTGCACGTCTGATGGCAGATGGAGTGTTCTGATGACGACTTTCATACCTTTTATGGCCCTTGACACTGTTACTTACTTGGCAGTCTATGGGACAGTCTCAAGCCTCCAGGTTTTCATTCAGAATATCTTAAATTGTGTTCCAAAGATGAACGGAGCTTTTACGGGTTTGGAACGATATGGGGGTAAGTGATTAATGACAAAATTTTCATTTTGGGGTGGAGTATCCCTTTAAAGTGTTGTTGTTATGTTGCTATATATTATAATTACTGTGTATATGGCTACTTTTGTACTACAGTCACCTGCTCGGCAATCTCCTGTCTCTTCAGTTCCAGCATTCTCTGCTGTTCATTGGTGTGGTCAATGATGTTTTTCCCCCCAACCAGAAGCTTACTTTCCATGGCCTACAAAAAGCATGGCACAAAGTATAAGATGTGATTTATGAATGATATAGTGAATAATCTGCATGAAGAAAAAAAACTGTGGGAAGAACCAACCTTGTATTTTTCAATCATAACTTCCATAGCTTGTTGCTCCTTCAGCAACTCTTCCACAGTCTTTGCTTTCTCGTCTACGGTGCCATATTTCCTGCTAATATCAGGCTTGTAATTGGCAGAGGTCTTGGCCATCTGCTGCTTCCACCAATAGTCCTCCACACTCTCCTCCTGGACGGTCTCAACGACCCCCACCTCTCCATCTCTCTGAGTTTCCACCTCACCACTACTCATACTCCTCTTCATCCTCATACTGTTTCTCCTCCGTCTCCTCCTTTCTTTGGCCAGCATACCTCGTTCCTCGAGCTGTGCCTTCAGCCGGGCTATTTCCTCTTGGAACTCACGAAGCAGGGCGTCTTTGGGGTCCTCATTGATCTTTGGCTTGTTCCTGATGTTCTTCGCTCTGTTGCTGTACCTCAGTGTGGTGAGCGTCTCATCATAGTGGCACGCAGCTGGTCCAATGGTGGCCACCATAACAGTTTTAGAGTTGCCTCCAAGGGAGTCCTGTAACAGCCGGGTGAGTTTGGAATCCCGATAGGGAACATGGGTACTCTTGCCATCTACTAAAGCTGAGATAACATTTCCAAGAGCGGAAAGAGACAAGTTTATCTTTGCAGCCTCTTTAAACCTTTGTCCCTGGACGCCTGTTTTGCTTTGCCGCTCACTGCCAGCCAGATCCACCATGTTTAACTTTCCAACACGAATGTGGTCCTCGCCATCGATGCCCATTTCACTGCATTCAATAGTTATGACAAAAATCGCATGAGATCTCGAGCTATGCTCGTTCATATTGGTAAATCCGACAGATCTTGATTGGTTCCCCAAGTTCATGACATGCTCAATCTCCTTTATGTTCTTAGTCACCACAGATGAGAGACCTTTGACATAGACCCCTAACTCGTGATTTTCCTTGAGCTCCAGTTTTTTATTGTTGTCCTTGCAAAGGAGGTCTCGTATCTCTTCTTGATATATTTCAATGTAAGACACTCTCACGAGATACTGCTGGTTCTGAGACCTGGATATGTGAGTGAAAATGTGCTGAAATGAATTTGGGATGACTCCCCGCCTCTCGGGGTCTGTGGGCACACCTTCCATTGTATATGTTTTGCCAGTGCCAGTTTGCCCATAAGCAAATATAGTTCCGTTGAACCCGAGCAAAACAGAGTCAATAAGAGGTCTGCATGCATAGTCATACAGCTCGTTTTGTTGCGACCCCGCGTCATAGACCGCATCAAACGTGAATGATTTTAAGAGGCTTCCGGATGATTTGGGATTACGCACGCTCACCTGTCCCAGTTTGACATCTACTTCAACAATTCTTTCTTGATTCACTGCCTCTTCCTTCTTGTTTAAAGGGCGGCAACGCACCACCACCTTCACCGCCTCTGATTTCTTGCCAATCGACATGGATCGCGGGCGCGATAGGCTATTTCTCTTCATCATTTTTATGAAAAAGCCTTTACGTCTTTAATATTCTGCTATGTTGTATATAAATGCGAGAAAGGATGAAATGAAATACGCACATTCACATGCATCCTACACATGAATGCGGCAAATGTATGTCCATCCTATGAAAACAGGAGAGCAGAACTTCTTGGTCCAACGCCATCATTACATTCCGCTCCATGCACTGAGCCTCTCGCATCTTCTGCTCCGGCGGCACACGCCCTGCTCCTCACAGACAATAGCCAGAGCGCGCTCACAGGCGGCGTGCTGCTGATAGGTGCACTAGCATGTTTTCTCTCTGCGTGAGGTGCTGACGCATTCGGTGTGTAGGTTATAAAGATTCAATGATGTGATTACTGGTGATTAACTTATTATGAGTAATAGAGCACAAACTTGGTATATGGCTAAATCAGAAATTATGGTCAAAAATTAGGTCATGTGACTAACATTCGTGTTTGTTTAAAAAACATTTTATAAAGATTAATACACTTATATTTGCTGGGGGAAACGATACCATAAAAATATAACGATGATGATGCTGTAATACAATAATAATTATAATAATAATAATAAGTAAAAAATAAAAGAATTGTAATCTAGTAATTTTTCTTTTTGATTATTTTACCATGTTCCTCACAGACACACACATACAAGTATGTTTGTGTGTGTGTGTGTGTGTGTGTGTGTGTGTGTGTATATATATATATATATATATATATATATATATATATAGCATATTTGTAGCTAAATTAAATTTTGTAATGCTATTCTATATATATATATATAGAGAGAGAGAGAGAGAGAGAGTATAGGCTATGTATAGATAGATAAACAGACAGTCCCCATCTGTATATGTAGCCTACTAATTAATCTTTATAGCCTAATAATGTTATAATGTTTATACCCTAATGTTAATAACCGTAGCCTATATTTCGACCTGTTAAATCCTCACATGACTCAAATATAAAACAGGGTGGAATATTAACATATATACTTATAATTTAATTACACATACAGATGGGGCTGTAAAATATAGGGGGCTGTAAAATATAATGCTTGTATCATCATCATTGCATATCTATCTATCTATCTATCTATCTATCTATTGGGGTCTCCCAGCATTTTAGGTCCAAAAATAAAGTATAGCCTAGTTATTTCGAACAGAACATGATCAGGCTAATATAACTGGACTGTACTGCACTTTGAGGCTTGGTTATAATACTAATGTGACTCAGAATTACAGTCATTAAGTATTTGTGTAGGCTAATGATAATCTTTCTTTATTACCAGTGTGTAACTAATCTGTGCACACCTTGGAGTAATTTCCATCCATTTGCACTGATTGTTATGATCGAGCCCTACTGCATTGTTTGAACGGCTTCAGAAAGTGTTCTCACTGCCCACATGACTCCAGCATTCAGTGATATTCGGCCAATGGAGAGTTTGCCGGTCCGGGTGCAAAGTCTCAAGTTTCGTTTACTGTAACTCGTCCTGGAGATCTGTGAGCGTCTTTTATTCCATCATCAGTCTATGGCGACCGGTGTTTCTGTCTAGAAGTATGAATGAATGTTTCGCTGTGCTGGATTTTCTAACGCGTCGCGCAACTGTCAAGTCGTGAATTGCCAATAGCAACAGCGTTTACGCGTTTATTTTCAACACGCATAACTTGTTTATGTCAAATGTTAATGCCATAGACATTTAAAGCCGTTTTTGTCACGACATGTAAATTCTTTAAAAATACTAAAATAAACTAATTATATTTTTTGTTTTGCCGTTGAAGACAAAAATGTGTTTGGGACAGAATCGGGTGCGTCTGCTGTGTATGTTGTCTTTAACGCTTGTGTTTTTCTTTGTTGAAGTTGTAGTAAGCAGGATAACTGCGTCTCTCGCAATGTTGTCAGACTCTTTTCACATGCTGTCGGATGTAATAGCTTTGATAGTGGCTTTAATCGCGGTGAGTTTTGCGGAGACAGCTCGTGCCACAAGTAAAAACACGTATGGATGGATCCGCGCAGAGGTGATGGGAGCGTTAGTGAACGCCGTGTTTTTGACGGCCCTCTGCTTCACTATTGTGTTAGAAGCCGTCGAGCGCTACACGCTGCCTCACGAGATCGAGAATCCACGCGTGGTCATTTGGGTTGGCGTTGCCGGACTCCTGGTGAATGTGCTCGGTCTTTTCCTGTTCCACGGACACGCGGGGTTTGGTGGGCACGGACACTCTCATGGGGGTCACTCTCATCTTCACAAGACAAATCGCAGAGAGTTTGAAAAACCAAAGGCACATGAAGAAGAATACAATCTCATGATAAACAGCAACAGTTCTCAAGGATACCAAACTTCTGAGCTGAATTCAGGTATTGAAATTTAATTCCAATTTTTATTTGTGACTAATATTAATATGATAAATATTTGCGTTTTCATTATATATATTGGTTTTATTTATAATCTAATGCATACATGTAAATTCAGGATTCTCACAGTCTTGGAACACATGGAAATATTGGTGAATTTTAAAATTGATATTTTTACACCTAGAAAAAAAAAAACATGGAAATTCTTAAAATCAACTGAAAAAAAGTCATGTTCCCACAGTCCTGGAAAAACCTGAAATATCAGGGAATGTCAAAAATCTTTAAAATAATAATAATGATAATAATAATAAAATAAATAAAATCATTGAAAGGCAAAGGAAATGTCTATAGTCAACATATTTTTTCTAGTTATTTTGTAGATAGTATTTCTTCAGCTAGAAAAGTCTTGAAAAATCAGTGAATTTCAAAAGTGTGATTTCCCGGCCTGGAACATTCATCAAAATTAATAAAATCTTAAAAAAGGTAATGGAAATGTTTATAGTCAACACCAAGTTATTTTGTAGTTAGTATTTCATCAGATAGAAATTGGTATCCAGTCCTCACACAACCAGAAAAGGAATGTGAAAACCATGGAATTCAAATTCAAGTGTGGAATGGTGTCTTAAAAGTCAATGCAATTTTCTATGGTAAATATTTTCTAGTCATTTTTCTACTTATTGCCTCTTTTTGTGCAAAAATATTAGTATTAGTATTAGTAACAATAGTATTTTTTTTAAAAAATGATATTTAAAAAAAAAAAATTCAAAAAGTGTGAAAACCCTATAGTTTGGAAATAGTTAGAAATTAAAGGGATACTCCACCCCAAAATGAAAATCACTTACCCCATGTTGTTCCAAACCTGTAAAAGTTTCTTTAGTCTTCGGAACACAATTTAAGATATTTTGGATGAAAACCGGGAGGCTTGTGAATGTCCCATAGACTGCCAAATAAATAACAGTGTCAAGGTCCATAAAAGGTATGAAAGTCGTCGTCAGAATACTCCATCTGCCATTAGATGTGCAATCTGGGTTATATGAAGCTACTGGAACACTTTTTGTAAGCGAAGAAAACAAAAATAACGACTTAATTCAATAATTCCTTTGTCAACGGTCTCCTCTGTGTCTCTCCATATCACTGTATGCTGCGTATGCTCTTCAGTATCATCCGCGCCACAAGGTGCACTGTTTCTACGTGTATTTAGCTTTGATTTAAAAGAAAACAGCGCATCCTTGTGACGCAGATGATACTGAAGAGCATGTTGTGTTTTCTTTATTTTAATTTTTTTGCTCATTTTGTGGACTTATTCAGACAGCCTAAACATCAAAATCACCGCTAAGGGCTCATTGGAGGACTTGGATCACAGTTCTGAGTCGAGCTCCCAGATGAACATGCGTGGGGTGTTCCTGCACGTGTTCGGTGACGCGTTAGGCTCCGTCATTGTGGTAGTCAACGCCTTGATCTTCACTTTTGTGTGGACACCATGCCACAGTGACGAAATCTGTTTCAACCCCTGCCGTAGCAGCCACTTGACCGAACACCAACATGTTAATACCACAGTCCTGAGCCAATCCAAAACACCCGACAGGATGCCCAGAACTGTCTCTGTGGCCGGACCATGCTGGGTGCTTTACCTGGACCCAACCTTATGTCTAATAATGGTGTGTATTTTGCTCTACACAGCTTTCCCTCTCCTAAAGGAGTCAGCTCTGATTCTCCTACAAACAGTCCCCAAACAGATCGATATGCACAAGCTGAATGGGAGGCTAAGGCGCTTGGATGGAGTTATGGCCGTTCATGACCTGCACATCTGGCAGCTGGCTGGGTCTCGCATTATTGCAACTGTTCACATCAAATGCACGGATCCAGCTTCTTACATGGACATAGCCAAACGCATTAAAGACATCTTCCATGATGAAGGCATCCATGCTACTACTGTTCAACCAGAATTTTCTCTGATTTCTGAAGGTTCTGGTGACTCCCAGTGTGAGCTTTCCTGTCGAAATCAATGCAAACCCAAGCTATGTTGTAATCCGACTAAAAGGGCTAAGCCAGTGTCGGAGTTGACCAAGAGTAAAGAAAAGCCCTGCAGGCACACTGTAGGATGGGCTGATCAGAAAGAAGTGGATGATACTGTACATATGGAGATGGAATCAATGGTTTAGATCAAGAAGGATATTATATTTCATGAGTTGCACATGTCCACTTGCGCATAGCTGATTGTCGGAAATGTGTCACATTTGGGGAATTGTCTGGACTATTTCAAATCTGCTTATTGCAGATGTATGTCTCAGAGAGATAGGTTTGTTAAACCCAACAACATTAGATTTCATGCTGTGTTCTTTAAACCTGATATATAAAAACGCAGTGCAACTTCATCCACATTGTGTATGTTGGCTCTTTTTGATTGCTAGATAGATGGATATTAAAGGTCACTTTACATATTTACAAATGAAGACATATCAATGCATATTAATAGGAGATGTTTATTTTTCATAAATATTTTAAATTATAATCCAAGAATATGCAAATTCATGTTGTATTAGTGTGTGTGTGTGTGTGTGTGTGTTTTTAAAAAACAAAACTATGTTGAACAGTGAGAAAAATGCTGGCATTGTAAAATGTGGATTATTTAAAATATATTAAATAATCCACAGAAATATATAATGTTTATTTATTGAAAATATGTATTATATTTTCAAACAAGCGTTTCTCTTTTTTTCTGCTTTACATACTGTGTTGTCGTTTGATTCTCATTTTAAAGGACTAGTTCACCCTCAGGCCATCCAAGATGTAGATGAGTTTGTTTCTTCATTGGAACTGATTTGGAGAATTTTAGCATTACATCACTTGCTCACTAATAGATTCTCTGCAGTGAATGGGTGCCGTCAGAATGAGAGTTAAAACACCCGCTAAATTACCCATAACAGTGCTTTTTCCAGTGAAAAAGTCTAAATCTGAGCGAACCGTTCAAAAAAGTATAAACCGTACTAAACAATATGTCAGGAGATGGACGTTTTCACTGGAGGAAGTGTTATGAACTGGTGTTTTGGTCAAAGGTTTTTAAGTTAAAATGTCTTTGATGGATTTCCTTCTTACAAACATATAGCTTTTCATGTCACAGGATGTTAATTGTAGGACTTAAGTCGTGTAGATACCTGTGGATTACTGTGATGTTTTCATTAACTGTTTGGACTCTCATTCTGACGGCACCCATTCACTGCAAATTATCCACCGTTGAGCAAGTGATGTAATGCTACATTCTCCAAATCTGTTCTGATAATAAAACAAACTCAAATACATCTTGGATGGCTTAAGGGTGGGTAATTTTTCAGCAAATTTTCATTTTTGGGCAAAGAATTCCTTTAAGATATCCTAGAGATTATTGTTAAAATATACATGATTATGATAGGATGCATCTTTTTGTCATGCTACAAAAGGAACCTAATATTCTATTATTTGGTTTATGAGTCAGTTACTGTCCCTGATTTAAACATGAGATGCAGCAGTCAGTGGTGTGCTCCACACAGAATGACAGCTTGCTCCTTGCACAGCTGTACAAACAGATCATGTCTTAAATGGACCTTGGAACCAGCTACACTTGCATAAAAGCACACAAACACTGAGATAAGTCTTAGTGAGCTTGAATTCTTTAAATAGATTTCTACTCTTGCATGGCCATGTGGAGGATCAGGGGATGTTTGTTATGAAACAACAGTTTTGGGATAAGGGTGGGGAGCACTTAATGAGGGCAGTGTGATGCAATCAGTAAAGCAATGTATGGGGCCCTGCTTCAGAACAATGGAGAATGGTTCTTATTCACTCATTGCATAGTCTTCAAATCAATTCTCTAGGATAAGAGACCTGATGTGTGTCTACTATTGTAACAATACATATTTGATTGACCATTATTGACAATTATGCAGCAATCACTGTCTTGTTTCACTGTGCTGTTTGTATTGCTGTAAATCTGTAAGGAGGTTTTTTTTTTTTTTTTTTTTTTTTTTTTGCTTTTTAAGCAGATTAAATGTGGAAAAGTTAACTTGAAACTACATCTTTATAGTTATTGTCCTTGGTGTGAGTGGGGCTTAACTGTCAATGAAACTGCAAAAGTACAAATAACAATTAAGTTAACAACTCACAACAATATCCTAATGTTCCCAAGTACGTTCTATTCATATGTTAAATTAGTAATATTTTGGTAATTTTGAGTTATTGGCAACGTAACTGCAACGTTCTAATCCCAAGCTTGCAATCTTGATCACCAAAGAGATCTTATGCTTAAATAAATAAATAAATAAAATGGGTTTGATCTCACTTAAAGATCAAACCCAAGATCAAATCCATTAAACATATCCTTATATCAGTTTTAGAAGGCATTTATTTAAAAAAGAAGTGTTCTAAAGGCCTGAACATCTTAAAGGTTTTGTCCAAAACTAAATGGGGAGCAGATATGACATCACTTATGAACTTATATAGAACTTTGATCCGATCGAAGCTGGACTATGGGAGTATTGTTTATGGATCTGCCAGGAAATCATATATACAAGCATTGGATACTATACATCATCAAGGCATACGATTAGCTTTGGGAGCATATAGAACATCACCAATTCAAAGTTTATATGGAGAAGCCAATGAACCTTCCTTGGAAAACAGACGATTAAAGTTGGCCTTACAATATGCAATCAAATTAAAAACAAATAAAGGAAATCCAGCATATCCGGCAGGTTTTTACAGTCCAGTATTCAATAATGTATGAAAGAAAACCAAATCATATTCGTCCATTTGGTCTACGTATAAAACCTCATCTGGAAAATCTCAAAGTAGATTTAAACATCTTGGAACAAACCCACTTTTGCAAAATTCCCCCTTGGGATATCAAAAAACCTTTTATTTTGTTGGATTTATCAAAGAATCAAAAATCGGAAACACATCCAAATGATTATCAGCTACAATTTTTAGAAATAAGAGATATGTATCCTCAGTATACTCTAATATACACAGATGGATCCAAATCTGGAAACCAGGTAGCGGCAGCTAGTCACTAGTCACTTTTTTATTGTCACATCACCACAGCACATGTGCCTTGGTGAGTGAAATTCTTGGGAGCGTGCACCAGAAATTGCAGAAACAGTTAACATATAACCATACAAACTTCAACAGGTGAAAATATGCAATATGCACATATATATAGTCAGTACACACAGTGTACTATTGGACATACTTACAGTTAGCACTACACGTTTTACGCAATATGTACATACATACAGTTAGCACTACACATTATACACTATACACAGAATGTACATATTCTACATTATGTAGACATATATACGCATGAAAATATGCTAAGGTGCAACAGAGTGTACGTGGGCTGGATACAGAAATGTTATGGATGTGCATTGGATGGAATCCAGTGGTAGCAGGTAGATTATTGTAATTAAATAGTTCGGTGTTGAACTGTTAAAGTTAAAGTGCAGTGTGTGGCATACCATATTGTGGAGTATGCTGTAGGGTGTATTAGTTCAGACTGTTCATAAGTCTGATAGCCTGAGGGAAAAAGCTATCCCTCAGTCGGCTAGTGCGGGATCGGATGCTGCGGAGACGTCTTCCTGAGGGCAGCAGAGAGAGCAGTCTGTGGGACGGATGGCTGGAGTCACTGATGATCCTCCGGGATTTCCTTAATACACCGCCTGGTGTAGATGTCCTGGAGGGAGGGAAGCTCACCTCCAACAATGTGGCTGGCAGTTCGCACGACCCTTTTCAGAGCTTTGTGGTTGCCATCGGTGCTGTTTCCAAACCAGGCAGTGATGCAGCCCGTCAGGATGCTCTCTATAGTGCAGGTGTAGAATGATCTGAGGATGCTGGGGGTCATTCCAAACTTCCTCAGCCGTCTCAGGAAGAAGAGGCGTTGATGTGCCTTCTTCAGCACTGCATCAGTGTGTGTAGACCAGGTGAGATCCTCACTGATGTTAACACCGAGGAACTTGAAGCTGCTTACCCGCTCCACAGGTGTCTGTTCGATGGTGATGGGTGTGTGTTCTCTGCTCTGTCTCCTGAAATCCACCACCAGCTCCTTGGTCTTGTCGATGTTGAGTGAGAGGTGGTTCTCCTGACACCATTTAATCAGGGTGCTCGTCTCCTTTTTGTAGGCCGTCTCATCGTTGTCGGTGATCAGGCCTATCACCGTTGTGTCATCAGCGAATTTGATGATGACGTTGGAGCTGTGTGTGGCTGTACAGTCATGTGTGTACAGGGAGTACAGGAGTGGGCTGAGGACAAAGCCCTGAGGAGCAACAGTGTTGAGGGTCAGCGGGGATGAAGTGTTGTTGCCCATTCTGACCACCTGGCTTCTGCCTGTTAGGAAGTCCAGGATCCAGCTGCACAGAGATCTGTTTAGTCCCAGAGTCTGGAGCTTCGCAACAAGTGTGGCAGGCACTATGGTGTTAAATGCTGAGCTGTAGTCCACAACGAATTTTGCAACGAATGAAGTACATCAAGGTATACGTATTCCAGATCAAAGTTCAATCTTCACAGCAGAAGCAAATGCTTTATTGCTTGCATTAAAATGTATTGAAACGTCTTCACAGAAGAAATTCTTAATAATGACTGACTCAAAATCATGCCTGGATTCACTGGAAAGTATGAAAACTGATCATCCAACAGTAGCCAAGATCTTCGTTTAAATTATCAATGCTCAAATCAAAGGCTTTTAGCATCTACTTTTGCTGGGTACCTGGACACTCAGGAATTGCTGGAAATGAGAAAGCAGACAGTGCAGCAAAAGAAGCACTATCCACAGAATTAGTAAATAGTTTTATACCTTTTACAGACTTAAAACAAACGATAAATGAATACATCAGAAATAAATGGCAATCAGAATGGGATCAGTGTCTAAATAATAAGTTGCATGAAATAAATCCTGATGTGAAGAAAAAACTTAACCTCTGTTTTGAGAATCGTTGGAATCAAGTCATCTATACACGATGCAGAATAGGACATTCAAAAATTACACATAAATTTTTACTCTTAGGAGAAAATCCTCCAAAATGTTCATTTTGTCAGAAATTCATTGTCCATTAAACATATCCTTCTAGATTGTATTACATCTGCCCCTGTGAGAAACCTTTTTTATTCCGTTGATACTTTTGGAAAAATTTTTAATCAAGGGAATCCGAGCATGGTCCTAAGCTTTCTAGAGGAAATAAATGTTAAACATCTTTTCTAGTCTTCCTTTGATTGACTGCACTTTATTCTTGCCATGAATATAGCCTTAGAAGCTGGTATGGCGTTTAAAAGAAAAGAAAGAAAGAAAGAATGCATTTATTAAATCACAGGAATCATATGGATTACTTTTATGGCGCTTTTATATGAAACTACAAATTTTGGAAACTATTGACTTGCACAGTATGGACCTACAGAGCCAAAAATTTTACTAAAAATCTTTGTTTGTGTCAAAGAAATTCATGGGCCGCACATATAGAATGGCTTCAAGGGGAAGAAAACTATGAGTTTTCATTTGGGGTGAACTATCCCTTTAAGAAACATTTACAGCCATAGAAATATAGCAAAGTGACAATAAAGACAAGTGGGGGAAATAAATCCAGACTGTACAAACAATAGGTGGAGTAAATAACAGTGCAATTATTAATGGCCTGCCATACCATAGACTTTGTTTTACAGAGATATTTTTATTGCGTGTTTGCCATCTTGTGGATAAACATTACATTGCATGCTTTCAAGCGATTGCAGTTGAATGCATGTATCAGGATTATTATAGTTGACTAAAGCTAACTAAATCCATAAAAAACATTTGCTTGAAAAAAATAAAATAAACGTTAACTCAAATAAAATACACAACAAATACAACAAAAATTAAGGTTTTTTTCAGCAAGTGGCCAAGTCAAGATTTTTTTATTTTCATTTTGTTTAAATTTATATAATTAAATAACTAAAACTGAAATAAAAAAGACATAACAATTACTTATAAAAATGACAAAAACACACAACAAAATTAAAAAATATAACAGAAAATGAAAATATAACAGATAAAAATCAAAATCAAAATGCTAATAAAAACTAATATCTTAATGATACTAAAATTACATATGCATTAAACGATCATAAACCACACGCACAATATGGCATATGTATGTAGATATATAAACTCTGTCACTTTTGTTCAGTTCGATGCAGTTATATTTTCAGCATAACTAACTGAGTAAAAAGTTCACAGTGTATTAGTATGTCCCTGTTTTGCTTTAATGATATATATATATATATATATTATATATATATCTATATAAATTATATTTATATATATATATATATATATAAATTATATTCCTCCATTTGCCTTACCTCTTGTTCTTATAGAAATATTTAATTTAAGTAATTATTATAAGTACTAATCATTTTTAAAACTATTTTAATTTTTATTTATTTTTTAGGTTTAAATGAAAAACAACACAACATACAGAGGTCCAAAAGTCTGACAGCATTGAAAATACAGGATTTTATTTTTCATTTAGACCTATTTATTTTTTTATTTGTTTATTTTTAAAAGACTAAAGGGAGTTGAAAACATAAAAAAAAATTATCAATTATATGACACATCAGTGATATATATATTCACATTAGGTGGCTTGGTCTCTGGCAGTATAGTGAATGTTTCCTCCTCCTCCAGTCTTCCGCCTGCACACATTGACCTCCAAACATGGCCGGCGTACGAGCCCTCGGTTCCCTCTCCAGACTCACAACCAGACGATATACTCTGTTTCCAGGTACTTCACACATCCACAATTCTTTTTTCAATTTTTCTTGAAATCCTCTACATCCTTATTGTACTTCGCTTTGACACTTGCGTAAATAAACCACTTTGGAGAGTCACTTCAGTCATGCTGCACTGTAAGTAGCTTAGCTCAGCTGCTAATTAACTCAAGGTCTAGCGATGAATGTTTGTGACTGTTTATGGTTCATGTTAACGTACATTGCAATAACGTTACGGTGTGTGCAACGAAACGACAGCGTTTATAAACGCCGTTTTATTGACAGTAAGTTATAGTTAGCGCACTGGCATGCTGTTCCCATTCAGATTGCTAATACTGCCCACTATCTGTTAATGCATGACACAATGAATAAATATACATTTATAAATATGTATAAACGTTTTTAATATTCGCTAACTGCAGAATTGTTCCCTCTGCCATTGAAAACTAGTTTAATCGGGGTTGGTTGGATGATTGCTACTAATAAATATAATAATTATTGTTAAATTTTGACTAATAAGGCAGATTTGTTTACAGAGAGACTCTTTGTATTCAGTTCACAATGTTTCCAGCATCATTGGGAGGTGTAGGCATGATCAGTGTGGTTGTAGTGTAGGTTCAGCGGAAACTGGTTTAAAGTTCATCTGTGACTGCTGGAGTAATGTCCTCTATAGGCCTGTCTATGTACTTCTGTGTGTAGTTTCTCATCACTGGCTTATCCACAACTTATCCTGGCATGACCCTCACTAGTTAAGGGTCTTTTATATCAGCTATTATGTCTTCTGAGACCCTTCCATGATTTTACCTTCACATATTCGTCACTATTAACTTTTTTTTTTTTGTCCAATAAAGGTATCACCAGAAGGACATTTAGAGTTGCTGCTTGTATAATGGGTAAAATCATTATATATTATATATAAAATAAAAGGAGTGTGTGTGTGTGTGTTTGTATATATATATATATATATATATATATATTTATTTATTATATATTTATATATATTATATATATATATATATATATATATATATATATTTATGGATCAAAGAGGAGATGTCCTGTTTTGGGGACCGTATCAAATGTCATTTATAAAAGTGCTTTTATATACATGCAATGAATGTTAAATATTAAATGCAAATAATGTGTCTACTTTAATGTTTCAAATAAATTTTGTAAAAAAAAAAATTCAAAATATGGTTAAAATAATAATCGTCAACATACAACATACTTATTATTATTATTAAAATGAGGGATTGCACTGAATTATATTATATATATAAACTTCTTGCTGACAAATACATACCTAGTGGTTTGAAGGATAGTGGCAAAGATTGATAAAGAGTTATATTGTCAGTTAATATTTTAGGGCTGAACTGTGAGTATTTTAATGCCATCTAATGAGTCTTGTTCTAAATATGCGTGACAAGATTCCTTTTGGTGTACAAATTATTGTTACACTAAATGACATTTTTTCTTTTAGTCATGATAAAAATGTATAAGTCATTATTTTTTGCTCAGAAATGGTAAAATAAACAAGACACTCTAATGTATGAAAAAACTCTTATAGTTTTGATGCCTTTTCGTCTTTGATCCATATATATACTGTATGCACACATGAATATGCACAACAAAAAATATTTATATATGGTATAACATTTATAAATAGAAATTATAAATGTGTGTGTATACATATATATACACACACACACACCCTCAATAACACAAATTTTTAAATAAGGTATAACATTTATTTTGTGTTTTTTATAATCACAATTATTTTATTATTTTGTTCATTTTCACGTCTTTTCAATATTTCCTCAGCTCGTACACACGTGAACTATGAGATCAAGGGAGATGTAGCTGTGGTCCGTATGAATGACCCCAATTCACGGGTAATTGTCTCCTCAAAACCATGCATTTATGCATTCAAATGATATCATAATGTGTCATAATGTGTTTTTGTGGTGTCTAGGTCAACACACTGTCTACTCAAATGCAAAGGGAGATGACAGAAGTTATGGATGAGATTTGGGGAAACAATGCTGTCCAGAGCGTTGTTCTCATCTCATCCAAACCTGGCAGCTTCATTGCAGGGGCAGACCTTAAGTTAGTATCAGGATTCATAATATGTTGGTGATCATTATCGTTTTTTGCTTGCTGATATCTTGCCTGTTTATTTATAATTTATTTGTTTTTTTTGTTTTTCACTGTACCATGTGTTTAGCATGATTCAGGCCTGTACGACCGCAGAGGAGGTCACTGGCCTTTCTCAAGAGGGCCAGAGGATGTTTGAGAAGGTTGAGAAGTCTCCTAAGCCTATTGTCGCTGCCATTAATGGATCATGCCTTGGTGGAGGCTTAGAGGTACTGGATTCGTACTTATTTGTAGTAATTTTCTTCTCCCACAGCGTGAGCACAGTATTACAGTCAAATTTCAGACCTAATTTTTAGAAATATTCTGGATATGAGTTATACCAACAATACATTAGAGAACTGAGAAGCAAATAATGAGATTTAGTTCTACAGAAAATCCAGTGTTGATGTTGTGTTTTATGTTTTTGTAGTTTGCCATTTCCTGTCAGTACAGAATAGCCACCAAGAGTAAGAAGACGGTTCTGGGCTGTCCTGAGGTCATGCTCGGCCTTCTGCCTGGAGCTGGAGGAACACAGAGACTGCCCAAAATGGTCTGTAATATGGCCCACATTGCCGCCAGTACCTTTAGGAATGATTCTCTTGACTGATTCCTCACAACTCAAATCTGGTTGTTTTTACACCTTTATTTTATGTAGCTTGGACTTCCCAGTGCCTTCGATATGATACTAACAGGAAGGAGCATCCGTCCAGATAAAGCCAAGAAAATGGGATTGGTTCACCAGCTGGTGGATACTCTTGGTAAAGCAGTTTCTACGTATTGCAGTTGTGTATATACGTAAAACAGTAACATAGTTAAAATAAAGTTTTCAGTGTCACAAGATCCTTCAGAAATCATTCTAATATGCTGATTTCATGCCCAAGAAATATTATTATGTTTAATGTTTAAGACTATATTTTTTTCAGGTTTGTTTGATGAATAGAAAACTCAAAAGAACAGCATTTATTTGAAGTAGATTTTTATGTATATAATTGAAAGTCTTTCCTGTCACTTTTGATCAATATATTACATCCTTACTTAATGAAACTATTAATTTCTTTCAAATAAATAAATGAAATAAATCAGGGCCTGGATTGAAGAGTCCAGAGGAGAGGACCATTGAATACTTGGAGGAAGTAGCTGTGGAGGCTGCAAGAGGACTTGCTAAAAAGCAAATCCCACTCACCAAAGAAAAGGGCTTGATGCAGAGTAAGTGTCGAATTACTACTCAATTATGTGTCTAAAATCATTTTGAAACTACTAGTTATTTAGGCTTCTGCGTAGTTGAGATTAAGATATGCAAGATTAAAATTGTTGCCTTTATACACCATAATTCAGTTTTATCACTGAAATTCATATATCCAGTTATTTTCTTGCAGAAATTCAAGACTATGTCATGAGTTACCCGTTTGTGAGACAGCAGATCTACAATACAGTTCAGAACAAAGTCATGAAGCAGACCAAGGGACTGTACCCTGCGCCACTGAAAATAATTGAAGTATGATATTTGTTATTCTGTGCTCAGTGTGATGTGTTATCATAAACCATGGTAGGAATATTTTTATGTTCTGCTTGTTTTCTCTTTCAGTGTGTGAAGGCTGGTGTAGAGCAGGGTCCGACTGCAGGTTACCTGGCTGAGTCACAGGTGCTGCGAAAGTGTTTAATCTTTATTATCAGTAAAGATTTAATGAACAATATCCCATGAATTATTCCACTTGATTACACATCTCTCATTTGACTCCTCAAATCCTCATCCGCGTTTTTAATCTGGTGTGTTTTTTGCAGGAGGATTTTGAACTTTGCAACTGAAAGCATGTTGAATTAACATTTAGTTAATGCAGGCTTTGGTTTAAATGAAAGACAATGTTATGTGTGTAGTATTAAAATTTAATACGCCCTCTTAATCTCCATTTCAGCATTTTGGCAAGTTAGCCATGACCCCTGAGTCTAAAGCACTTATTGGCCTTTATCATGGTCAGGTCACATGCAAAAAGAATCGATTCAGAACCCCTGAAAAGGATGCAAAGTATGTATTTCTTACTCTGTTATCATATGTAAATTTATGAGGTAAATTGACAGTTACTGCATGAATTAAAGGTGCTGTATGTAACATTTTGACTCTACTAAAGCATAAAAATACCATAGTATGTTTGCAGATATTTAAGAAACATGCTAAGCTAACATACTTGTTTATCTGAAAAACAATGCTACAGTCTGTTTGTGAAACCTGCCCACTGCCAGTTTACCCAATTGTATTTCGGCACCCGGGTTGCCAGTTGGTGGAAAAAACAGCGCATTTCATTTCATTCATCATCAAGTGCACTCGTTCCTGTTTGTGTCGTCAATCTGGCAACCTGCGTGTGCGTCAAGTCTGAGGAGGGGGTGCCGGGTGAAAAAACCCTCTCCAATATTTTGAATTTGGACTGCAATTCCTAGTTCGACCACTCGGTGTCAATCCTACATACAGCACCTTTAATTTATAATGCAGCTACTTAATGATTTGCGATTATTGCTTGTAAAATAGTAATGAATTTTTCATGTTTTTCTGTTTGTAGAACACTTGCTATCTTGGGAGCAGGGCTGATGGGGGCTGGCATTGCACAAGTGTCTGTAGATAAAGGCTTTCACACCATTCTGAAGGACACTACACTGGAGGGACTCAGTCGTGGAGAGCAGCAAGTCTATAAAGGGTGAGTATTAAGTATACTGAACTAATGAATTTAACATTGAACTAGATCAAACCTTTTAAAGGAGAAGGTCATCCAGAAATATAAATTGTCATCATTTACTCACCCTCATTCCAAGCATGTAGGATTTTGGTTAATCTTCGAAACAAATTATAATATCTGTGTGTTAAAAAAACAGCAATGAAAGCATTTTTATGTGAATAAAAGCCTAAATTAAATCTGTTCATGATATAAAGTGATTGTGTCTTTTGTGCTCAATTCATATGGATGGTTTTGGATCGTCTAAGTTTTGGTTACCTGGACCTTCAATAGAGGGACAGAAATCTCTCAATATATTAATTTGTGTTTCGAAGATTAATCAAAGTCTTATGGGTTGAATTTTTATTTTTGTGTGAACTATTCCTTTAAGCTAAGTTAAAGCTGCTTTGATGGTGGGAGAGGAACTTTTTTTTTTTTTTCCATTTTCTTTTTTTCTGTTTGATTTTTCTTTTTAATTCTTTTTTTATTTTCAGGCTAAATGACAAGACTAAGAAGAAGAGCATAACATCATTCGAAAGGGACAGTTTTCTGTCCAACCTGACAGGACAGCTTGACTACAATGGCTTTAATAAAGCTGACATGATCATTGAAGCTGTTTTTGAGGACCTGAGTATCAAACACAAAGTCCTAAAAGAAGTTGAAGCAGTAAGTTAATATCAAAAAAAATAAAATGTCAAGTTCTCTTAAATACAGCATTTTTAATGATACCATATTTTGTCATTGTAGGTGATCCCTCCACATTGTATATTTGCTACCAACACATCTGCTTTACCAATCAAAGATATTGCAGCTGTCAGCAAGCGACCTGAAAAGGTTAGAAACTTGAGCTCTTGACCACCATGTGGGAGAGTTTGAGATGATCTTGAACGACTTGAAACCGTTTTGTTTCAGGTCATTGGAATGCACTACTTTTCTCCAGTCGACAAGATGCAGCTGCTGGAGATCATCACCACTGATAAAACCTCCAAGGACACAACAGCCTCAGCGGTGGCGGTCGGCTTGAAGCAAGGCAAAGTCATCATCGTCGTTGGGGTGATGTGTCCCATATTCTTCCCTCAATCCAGAATACACATTTTTACAGATCTGTAATCCATTCAAATGTTTTAGAATAACAAATTGTAATGTTTGTCTTCAGGATGGACCAGGTTTCTACACCACCAGATGTTTAGCTCCCATGTTGGCTGAGGCAGTGCGTGTATTGCAGGTTTGTGAATTTCTTTCTGAATTATTCATTTATTCTCATATGTTTTAAAAGTGTTACATACATAAAAACAGGTTATGAAGACATTCTTGAATGTAACATGCCTGATATGCAGATCATTGTATTTTCTACATATAGGAAGGTGTTGACCCCAAGAAGCTGGATGGCCTGACCACAGGCTTTGGCTTCCCTGTGGGTGCTGCAACCCTGGCTGATGAAGTGGGCATTGATGTCGCAGCTCATGTAGCTGAAGACCTCGGCAAGGCCTTCGGCTCCAGATTTGGAGGGGGAAATGTTGAGGTTTTGAAGACCATGGTGGAGAAAGGATTTAAAGGTACATTCTTTAGCCTAAGCCCAAAGTATACTTCAGTTTTGACGTGAATGCTTTAGCGTGTGTGTACAGATTAATGCATAGCCTTTCAAAGTATATAGAGTTTGATAGAGAGTGCGAATACAAGCTCAATCTCCAAAAATCAATTTCCAAAAGCACAACCATAAAATAACAAAAAAGATGGAAACAGTATATTTACAGTTTGTAAAAACAATATTAAATTAGAAAATGTGAAAATATTAGAAAAATATTTGTTAAATACAGTCTAATATCTTCTCATATTCATTTGTTTTATTTTTGTAATGCATTTTTGTCATAATTTGTCAAAGTCATAATTCTTATTATAATATAATAACTACTTTGATCTGTTGCTATGTGCAATGGTTACTATTTACTATTTTTCATACTGTGGTTTTTGGTGAATTGTATTAAAAATATTTAGGGTTATATAATAATTATTCATTCTAATAATGATAACTAAGATTTCAATGGTCACCTTAGAATAAACACATTTAGAAAAATCTGGCTGTGCATGCGCTGTTTGCCCATACTATGCTGATGATGAAATTTATGTTGTGGACGTGTAACCTAAGGGACGTCTGAAAACCAAAGTATAAACCTTTGTCAGTGTAGTGTCATATTTAATTTTGACAGGAATGAAAACAAGGCTGTGAGGGATAGAAGTACAGCATGTTCAATGGTTTGTACTGAACAACACACCGATTGTTCAGCTGACAAGATATCTTTCTAAAAGTCTTTCAGTAGACAAAAACTCCGTAAAACAGTGTTGAAACTCACATGTGATCTTGAACCTTTATACAGAGCATTCTGTTGTAAAGACTGTAAGTCTGTACCTTATGGTCGTTTTCATCTGCACAATGATTTTCAACCAGCTTTGAATTGTTACAATGTAAATGAACAATGTGTAATCTTACTCTGTTACCTGCACCAGGATATACTTGTTGATTCGTCCGCGAAACTCTCTTTTTGACAGCTCCAGGGCTTGTGCGAAAAGTACAGATTGCATTTTTGTATCCCTGCTCATGGATAGTCGGCTCAAACCCAGTGCATTATGGGCGTTGAAGTTTTCCTACCGTGTTTTTGCCACAGCCCTTTTCTCTGTTTTCTCTAGTCATGTAGCACCGCATCCAATCTTGTCAGGAGTTAAATACCCCTTTAGGTTCTATTCTTTAGTGGGCTTAACATGTTCATTATAATTGTTGTGAATTATTTCATCTCAATTCACTTTTAGGCCGGAAATCAGGCAAGGGCTGCTACATCTACCAGCCAGGACTTAAACGCAGAGATGTGAACACAGAAGCTCTGGAGATTTTGGAATCATACAAGCTGACGCCAAACGCTGCAGTGTAAGTTGTTCAGACTCTACAGGGTTCAATTCATAAAAAAATTTAAAAAAAAATCAGGACAAATGCAGTGTTATTTTTTTGTAATCGGATAATGCATAATTTTTCATAAAAAAAAAATTGCTTCTCTCTCCACCCAGATCTTCAGACTCCGATATCCAGTACAGGTTGGTGTCCCGATTTGTGAATGAGGCTGTTCTGTGTTTGCAAGAAGGAATCCTTGCCAGTCCAGTGGAGGGTGACATTGGGGCGGTGTTTGGACTCGGCTTTCCACCCTGCCTTGGAGGTGAGAATCCAAGTCTGGATTTACATTTAGACTTTTCTCTTTAAATTTTAAATTCTAATTTCCTTTTATAGTTTAAAGGGATACTCCACCCCAAAATGAAAATTTTGTCATTAATCACTTACCCCCATGTCGTTCCAAACCCGTAAAAGCTTCATTCGTCTTCGGAACACAATTTATGATATTTTGGATGAAAACCTGGAGGCCTGTGACTGTCCCATAGACTGCCAAATAAATTACACTGTCAAGGTCCAGGAAAGTATGAAAAGCATCGTCAGAATAGTCCATATTCTGTTATTGGTTATTCAGTAGTGTTGTTATGAGGATAGAATACTTTTTGTATGCTAAGAAAACAAAAATAATGACTTTATTCAACAATTCCTTTGTCAACTGTCACAGAAGAGCATACGCAGCATACAGTGATATGGAGAGACACAGAGGAGACCGTTGACAAAGGAATTATTGAATAAAGTTGTTATTTTTGTTTTCTTCGCTTACAAAAAGTGTTCCCGTTGCTTCATATAACCCAGATTGCACGTCTGATGTCAGATGGAGTATTCTGACGACGACTTCCATACCTTTTATGGACCTTGACACTGTTATTTATTTGGCAGTCTATGGGACAGTCACAGGCCTCCCAGTTTTCATCCAAAATATCTTAAATTGTGTTCCAAAGACGAATTAAGCTTTTATGGGTTTGGAACGACATGGGGGTAAGTGATTAATGACAAAATTTTCATTTTGGGGTGGAGTATCCCTTTAAGGATAATATGCATTCATTCCCATCATTGTGTTAATTATCTAATTGCAGGACCCTTCAGGTTCGTGGACAGCTTTGGTGCAGACAAACTTGTGGAGAAGATGAGAAAGTTTGAGGAGGTCTTTGGGAACCAGTTTACACCTTGTCAGCTGCTGCTCGATCACGCCAAGGATCCAAGCAAGAAATTTCACAAGTGACTTTAGCTGTTACTACTTCTAAGTGGATTTATGTGAAAAACAAGCAATCACGATTGTGCACTTAAAGCAAGAGTACAGAATGTGAAGGGCCTTTTTGTTCCTTACAACGGACATAATACATTACAATATGAAATATCACTTTTCCCCGCAAGGTGCCATGTGCATGACTTGGTAGACTTTGCCCAGGCGATAGCCTTTTACTGAATTAAACAATTTAGTTTTTGAGTTGTTTTTGTATATTAATGAACTCTTTAGGTGAAACCGGTTTCTAATGTTTGTGTATAAACTGTACAGGCACAGACATCAGGCACATTCAAAGGTGTCAAAATCAAAACCTAATACTCCATGTTTTCTAGGGTATAGTCCAAAAGCACTTGTCTGTAAAATAACTGTTTTCATTTCAGTGAGATTCAGTACTTATGCTCAATCTGTCTCGCTGGACATAATAACATTGCCTTACATAAATAGTTCATGTCGATGAATTAAATGAAATGCTCAAGTCTTCTGTGATTATGGTGTTTTTATTGATTGTGTTTGGCCTTTACAGATGGCACAGTTGAAGTAATGTGTGCTTCTCTCTGATGTTATAAGCATGTAGACATGCAGAACTGTTATGAAACTTACCAAACAGGGTCATAATCTGAGAACTACCTACTGTACCCAAAAATGTGTTTAAAACAAACATTTTATAAAGACAAAGGTGGAAGCTCAGTTCAATTATATTAAAGTAAACTACAGCATCTTTATAGTAACTTGAATACTACTGCAGAAAACAGTATGAGAACATTTAATTTTGAGCCTGATTGTAGCAATCGATAAACTAAATGAGTGGAAAGGTCAATGATGTTGATACTGGCATTTCTTCTAAAGAGAAAACCTGATCTCCTACAGGGGACGCTCGGTGGCTGAGTCAAATAAATACATTTGCTAATTAAATTAAGAACTCAACTTTGGAGCAAGTGTTTCTTTTTTTAAAAATTACCAGTTGACTACATTATCCCTCTTATTACATTGATGCATACCAAATAAATACATTTATGGACCAGTGTTATTTAAGTATTATATACTATTATAGTATTTATTATTATTTTAAATTAGCTTTTATTTTTATATTTTAATTTTAGTATAAGTTTTAGTCATTTTGATTTGTGCTTTATCTTTTATATTATTATCATTTAAAAAAAATAATTTAATTTATTTCTGTTTAGCTAAGTGGTTTTTTTTTTGTCGTTTTTTTGTAGTTTGTATTTCACCTTGTTTTCAGTTAGCTTTCAATGCAAGTTTTTCATCAAATATTCATCAATATTAAGGAAAACGATTTATTCATTTATTTATTTTACAGTTGTTTGTTAACAATAACATTTTATTTGCAATTGTATGTTATTTCTACATTATTTTAAAGCATCCACTGGTTGATTTTAGCAACAACATTATTTAATGTATGCAAAATTATTATAATATTCATGTGAAAAGAGAAAAAGTGGATTGATTTAGGAAAGAGTTGCACCACCTGCAGTATAGTTCTTGCAAACAGAGATTAATGTAATTTACTAACGAAGCAGTGTCTCCTACAATAATCAAAATACTGTAGTAATGAAATAGTTCATATAATTTCAATGGATTAATATTATAATATGTATTATTTTTCATAGCGGTAACTTCCGGACCGAGAAGAACAGCATAGCTCCGCCCCCTTCGGTCCCTATTCCCCTCCATCAGTTTTTTTTTCTGCGGACAGGATGTGCCACCCGGAAGTATCTGATGGATGATGTTGGCGATTACAACGCAATGGTTTGTTCGTCCATTGCGGCCGTGCCTGGCGTTCGCTGCAGCGAGAGCCCGAGGATGTGAGGCTGTCTGAATCCTGCAGCATGAAGAGGACAAGCGCCTGAGCGGCGGCGGCTCGTCCGGGATCTCGGTGGAGGCAGTGTGATTTCGGCAGGATGCTCCGGCTGTTCGCGGCTCTGGTGATTGTGGGGCTGCTGCTCGCGTGCTTCACTTCCTGGCTCTTTGACAGCTATGACAGCGCCTGGCACCCGAAGCAAAGATTACATCAGTCCAGAAAGACTGGCCCACCGAGTCCCAGCGGCCAGCTGGACAATATATTTTGGTTTGTGCAGGTATGCAGCGGTCATCAGTCAGACTCATTAGTCTATCAATGAACTGATCATGTGATTGATTGCGTGATGGCTTTTATTTTGTTTTCTGCCATAATAATTTATGCTTCGTGCAGTAAAGATGGTTATTGTGTGAAACTTTTAAGCAGGAAAAGGCCGGAAAATTCTAACCTCTAACTTGACATCCAATGTATTTGGTTTAGCTGTGTTGAATGTAACCATTAATACTCAGTAAATTATATGGTTATGTTCACGACGAGACATTAACATCCAATGTATTTGGTTTAGCTGTGTTGAATGTAACCATTAATACTCAGTAAATTATATGGTTTTACTTGAGGACACATATCACATACTTACTGATTAGTCTAGTGTTATCAAGAATATCACAATAATTAAAAATAACACAACTTGAGTAAATATATATATATATATATATATATATATTTTTTTTTTTTTTTTTTTTTTTTAAAGAATGCTGGGACACTCAACTTTGGCAAAAGGCATTTCACAATTTATATATATATATATATATATATATATATATATATATATATATATATATATATATATATATATATATATATTATGTGTGACCCTGGACCACAAAACCAGTCTTAAGTGTAAATTTTTCAAAATTGAGATGAAAGTGAAAGTGACGTGACATACAGCCAAGGATGGTGACCCATACTCAGAATTCGTGCTCTGCTTTTTTATATATCCAAAGTGCACACACACAGCAGTGAACACACACACACCCGGAGCAGTGGGCAGCCATTTATGCAGTTGGGGGTTCGGTGCCTTGCTCAAGGGCACCTCAGTCGTGGTATTGAGGGTGGAGAGAGCGCTGCACATTCACTTCCCCCACCTACAATTTCTTCCGGCCCGAGACTCAAACTCACAACCCTTGGATTGCAAGTCCGACTCTCTAACCATTAGGCCACGACTTCCCCTCAGATTTATACATCTTCTGAATAAATAAGCTTTCCATTGATGTCTGGTTTATTCAGATAGGACAATATTTGGCTGAGATACAACTATTTGAAAATCTGGAATCTAAGGGTCCAAAAAAAAAAATCTAAATATTGAGAAATTCACCTTTAAAGTTGTCCAGATGAAGTTCTTAGCAATGCATATTACTAAATCAAGAATTAAGTTTTAATACATTTACGGTAGGAAATTTACTAAATATCTTCATGGAACATGATCTTTATTTAATATCCTAATGATTTTTGGCATAAAATTTTGACCCATACAGTGTATTTTTGGCTATTGCTACAAATATCCCCCAGCAGCTTAAGACTGGTTTTGTGGTCCAGGGTCACATTTTAGAATATGTATTATTCTGTTGTTAAAAAAAAAAAAAAAACTGTAAAGCTGTCTAACATGTGGAAAGGCCAAAGAGGAAAGTTCATAATTGGTTCTTCAAATATGAATCTGATTTTACCCATAAAGACACATGAAATAGCTATTTTTATAACAGTTTTCAAATGGAAGGCTTAATTAATGTGTGTGTGCTTAACCCTCCCCAACACCATACTGTACCATGTATATTATGATGAAACTATGATTTAAAACATTTCTTTGATGGATAATGATGTAGATTTTCACAATTTGTAAAACATCTGAATTATTTTTTTATTTATTATTTTAACTACACACCAATTATTTGTAATAAAAATTATACATGTATATATTTATAATTTCACATTAATTATATGTATTTAATAATATATTTTTTTTCTTTAATTCATCGAATGTCTGTGCAAACATTCAGATAAATTTACAGTGTGCGTAAAGCCCTAGTGTCATAGTTTGGTTGGTAAAACAGGAAACCTTCAGCTGTGTACTGACTCCTCTAATATGCCAGTGACACTTGTTCTATAAATAGGCAAGTTTTATGTGTGAGGTTTCCAACACTCACTGTTAACTACACACAGGCCTGCATGAAACCCCACTATTAGCTGATTTCTGAACATGCTGTGCATTGTTCTGTGCAGGTTTCCGACATCCATATCAGTCGTTTCCACGATCCGAAGCGCATTCCAGACTTCGAAAGGTTCTGTAGAGACACCATTGATGTGATAAAACCCGAACTAGTGCTGGCCACAGGTGAGCTGCCATACATTTCTTACTGTATAAACAGTCAAATTAGATTTTATACATGCACACAACATAAACCCACATTTTTACTTTATTTAACAGGAGACTTAACAGATGCCAAGACTGAGAGTAAAAGGCACTCTCTTCAACATGAAGTGGAGTGGCAGGCCTACCACAACGTCCTTAAAAGATCACGAGTGCAGGAACGAACAAAATGGATTGACATTCGGGGAAACCATGGTGATTTATTATTATTTTATTTTTTGGATGATTTTTGGGAGAGATGGAGTTGTCAAAAAGGTTTACCCAAATACCCCGAGTCCCCGATCCGATCTGACAGGAAAAATGATTTTGTATGAATTTGCATGATGTGAATCATACAAAAATATACGACGTTTAGAAAAAAGTAAGCATGAAAACCCCCCTCTAAGCATAAACGGATGCATAAGCAGATCATACAAAAACATAAGAATGAGATCATATGAATTATCCACCAATTCATCAAAATATGAAAATGAAATTGTGTTGAAGACTCTTGCTTGTCTGCCACTGGTCAGTGAAACAGATAGTCCCGCCCCAAAATCAGATCATTGGTTGAGCCAGTGTTACTGTGTCAGGCTTGAATGATAAAGTGTTTACACACTTAATAAATGGATCTTAAATAAAGTTGCATATTGCAATTTTAAATTCACAAAAATGACACACAACAGCTTTTGTTTTCTAATGTCAGTTGCATCCAGAAATCATTTTTAAAAGCGCCTGAAGGTTTGGATGGGAGATCTAAATGAAGGCCAGAATTAAGTTGCCTCTTTGCACGTCACTGTTGTTCAGGGACAAATAATTGTTTGTCTTTGTCCCAGTGTCTGTTGGCAATAAAACAATTAAAGGAGACTGAGTGAAGACAGCTGGACACTCTTATGTCACACTAATGATTCGAAATGAAGCCCTGCTCTATTAAACAGGATATTGCAGGCTTGTTGTGACACAAAAACAAACTTCAGTAGATTAATAACATCTCTGCAATCATGAGGCTGTTTATCATTACTCCTCCAGTTTCCTATCTTGATTTAAAGGGATGATTCACCCAAAAATGAAATTTCTGTCATGTATTATTTATATACTATTATATTTTGAATTAGCTTTTATTTTTATATTTTCATATTATTTCCAAACTTTAAATAATTTTGTTCTGTGCATTCAACTTTATTAGTTTTTTAATATTTCTATTTAGGGTTAAATTATTCTTATTTCATTTTTAGTAATTTAGTTGCATTTATAATAATATAGTAGTAATTTAGTATTTTTTTTTTTTTACATTTTTAATATAAGTTATTCATCTGATGCTCAGATACACCTCACTGCAAATCTATAAGATTTTTTTTGTGTCAAATACATAAGGAGACATTTAGATGAATGTTCATGCTGCTCTTTTCCATTGGTTGCTGATTCAGACTGTAAACCTTTATAAATTTCCCATCAAAAGGACACATGCACTACATTCCAAGTCTTCAGAAGCCATATGATAGCTTTGCTTGAGAAACAGACTGAAATTTAAGTCATTATACTGTAAGAATTATATTTTGCCATAGCTCTACTGGCATATATCTCTTTAAGCCTCTTTTTACCATCAACCGGGTTAAGTTTCCAGTGACACTAAAACTAAATGCTTTGCAGCACAACAGAATCACAGCCAACCAAAACACATTTGATGTTTAAAATACAATTAAATGGAGAAGGATTTGGACTAATGAGATTTAATATAAACAGATTAAATATACATAACTCTCTGTGTAAAGTGTGCAGCAGCTGTGTTTCATATAAGTATATTAATATTTAGCTATGAAGACTGCATTGACTTTGGTGGAGGCTAATGAACATCTCTAATGAACTCGCATAGCTCACATATCATTTTTCCTCTATTCCCATTATTCCATTTCCCCACAGGTCGTGTAACTGGTGTTACATTGCGTAAGCTGCCAGATATGTAATAAGAGCTCTGTTATCAGTTATTTTGTCCCCGCGCTTCTTCCGTTTCCAGGAAATCTTGACTGAAATTGTCTTCTTGTCTCCTCAGATGCCTTTAATATTATTTCACTGGAGAGCGTGAACAATTATTACAGGTCTGTACAAATATTACAGATGCAGAACATAATGGCTATAAAGAAGGTTCAGATATTGAGCTTTTTTAATGCATGTTTAATGGTCTTATTGGAAAGAATATTTTGGTGCTTATTTTTCCAAGGGGAAAAAAAAAGATTGTCTCTATCTCCATTACTGAATACTTAGGAAATACTCTGCCAATCAGAAAGTTGGATCCTTCCACTACATACACAGAACTCCTTTTGGGAACTACTCGTTCATTTGTGCCGATGCCACTCTGACCCCTGGACCCAAACGGCTCTATAACTTCTTTGGGATTATCAATCAGGTAAAGAGATCTGTTAATTTTAGCTTTGCTTATGTAAATGTGATGACAACTTTTCTCTTGGGCTGAAATGTGAATGTTCCCCATAGACTCAGATGGACATGTTGGCCACCTTTAGAGAGGAGAGTCTGAGCAGTAACAAGTCCATCTGGTTTGGACATTATACCACATCTACAGTCATCTCCCCCTTCCCGGGAATCCGAGAGCTCATGAGGTTTGGAAAAATCTTGCAGCAACACTGACAACCAATTAGATTTTTTTCCCCCACTGACCGCCAATAACTATAATAACTAAGACATTTGGCACTCAAGTGCTGACGGTCAATGTCTGGGAATATGCTGTATTAATAATGTCATGTTCAGCGCCGTTCATATTAAACACTTGTGATGAATAATGTTAAGAAGCTAACAAGAGGCACTAGATTGCAGATTCTCATCTCATAATGTCATATTGGTCATATTCTGCTGAATCTTGAATTTTCTCGATTGTTTGTCATTTTTTACAGTACAGCCGTGGCGTATTTGTGTGGGCACCTACATACACTAGGAGGCTTCATGCCGGTACTGCACAGTCGACATCAAGGAGGCACACTGGAGTTAGAGCTGGGAGACTGGATGGTAAACCGCAGGTAAGTTTAGAAAGAACAAGGCCCATGTTTAAGGGAATGCTGCATGATGTAAATATAGCTGACTGTGTTAGCATATACAAGGAACTCATATCATTGTGCCCTAACTCTTATAAAAAAGTGGTGACATGCATTTTTTCCTGGGCTCAGGTATAGGATATTGGCTTTCGACCATGACCTGCTTAGTTTCACTGACGTGACTTTTGAAGACTGGCCAGCTGTGTTGATCACCAATCCCAAAGATGCCCAGTACCTGCACCCAGGAGTGGAGCCTCTGGGTCGTATCGGCAGTTCAACGCACATCAGGTGTCTCTGTGTGTGTCCTCTTGAACCTTCAAGCACTCAGACGTTGACTTATGAAAAATGATCGTCTCTCATCCAAACCTCACTTTCATTTTAATTTCTTGCATGCTTGACTTGTTCTGTCCTACCGAGAATGTCATATTTTGGAGTTGCACTTATTGCTGAATGTGCCGTGTGTCGGTTCTGTAGGCTCCTGGCTTTCTCTGAATCTCCAATCGCAGCTGTGCATGTGAGTGTGGATGGAGTTTCACTGGGGAAAGCATTTAGCGCAGGGGGTCCTTTATACGTGCTGCAATGGGATCCAATGCTGTATGCTACTGGACTGCACACTATCAGAGTTAAAGTGGAGGTAGGTGATTTGAACATCACTCGTCACTCGTTCCTTAAATTTGCTTTTCTTAACAATTGGACAAACAAATTCTGCCTTTTGGATGATAAATTGGGCAAAGGTCTTGTAGACTTTGTAAGAGTAATGTTATAGAATACTAGAATATTATAGAGGTGGACTTGAGCAACCAACCAGAAAACACAGAAAAACAACATGCTTAAAACCTCTCAGAAAACTATATATAGATATAGAAATGGTTGTAGTGTTATTTTAAGAAAATGGCACAGTGTGAGCTTTTCTCACCTCTTCTCTGTCTCCCTGTCCCAGGACTCGGCAGGTCGCTCAAAAGTGCGAGAGCAGCAGTTCACACTGGAGGAAGACCTCGCTCCCAGCTTCGGCTTCATGCAGTCCTTCATCCTCCTCACAGACCACTACATACTGGTACGAAAATGAAACCAAGTCATCGTGTGATGGCGAAAAATTCATTATCATAGCTTTAAACGTATTCATATTAATATAGTGGATTTTCATAGATTAAGATTGAAAGTCTGGGTCTAGGACAAGAGTACAACAATAAAATCTCTACATAAAACACGTTTACCACAAAAGTAAATGATAAAAAGTTTATTGTTAATAGTTTAATGTTAATTAATATTATGTGTGTGTGTGTGTGTGTTCCCACAGGCACGGATTGCCTTTGTGGTGATAGTATTACTAAACCTTGCAGGGCTTGTGCTCTTCAGATTTATGCCTGTATCTTCAACAAGAGGTATTTCTGTTGTATTAATTTATAACAAATCTTGTCCGTCATTATAACTGAATATAAATGGTCTTTATAGTTCGAAAGCATAAATGATACTTGACACTTTAAACTCTTATAATTCATCAGGACTGTCTTCTCAAGCGTGGATGTCCCTGCATCTTGTCAGTAAGAGCAACGTGTTCTTCTACTCTCTGCTGCTGTTCAACCTGTGTACAGCATTAGGTAAGTCACCGCCTGACACCACTTAAACAGTTTCACAAACTGATGGAACATAATGATTTAAACTACCATTGCAGAAGACCTGTGATCTTTTTTTATACAGAAAAGAGTGTAATTTTTTCCATCTGACCATTCAGAAGAGAGAATGAGTGATAATCACATAATTATTTTATTATAGATAATTGCCTCTTAGATTTTATAAATGCCCCATAACCAACCCTTGTACTTAGGGCTGTCAGTAATCTAATAAAATGATAAACCAAAAATAAAAATCTTATAAAATTGTGAAAGTGACTATTACAGCATTCAATATAGGTCAACTGTTGTCGCAGCTAAATATTTCAATTTTCAACTTTTATTTTTATTTTTTTAGCTAGTTTGTTTTTAAAGTTAAAATTAATCAAAATGTGTTTGATAAGCCTAAGACAATATCTAGATAAACATATACCAATTTCCATGCAAAAAAAACAATAGTAGAGTCTGAAGTTACATGTAACTCTATATGGGTCATTTTGGACCCGAACAAAACAGGTGTCAAGGGATCATTCACCCAAAAATGAAAATATAGCTGAAAATGTACTCATCCTCATGTTGTTCTAAACTTGAACATATTACAGTTATTTCTTCTGTGGAACACATAGATATTTAAAAATATTTTTGTTTGTTCATTGAATGTAAGTGAGTTTATTTAATTGTTGATTTTTGATTTTTGGTGTATAAAAAACACAAAGGCATTTTTCTTCAGAATATTTTGTTCTGTGTTCCACAGAATAATGAAAGTCATACAGGTTTGGAAAGACATGAGGGTAAGTAAATGGTGGTGGGTGGGTGGTGGGTGGTCTAAAATATCCCTTTACACAGTCAGATCCACATGTTTTTTAGGTGTCATTTTTGTTGTGACACTTAAAAAGAAGCAACCTGAAATTAATAATCATAATTACAGTATCAAGGGAAATGATGAGCATAATTGTGTAGCCTTACTTGGTTTGCTCAAGGGCGCAATGAAAAATGTGTCAGGATGAACACGTAACATGTCCTTGCAATTACTGTGAAGAAGGGAACAGTGCTTTAAGTCTACTGGTTTTTCAGGTCCATGGTTCATTGGGGAAGTCATTGATGGACACAATGGAGCCTGCTTTGCTTTTGGCGTGTTTGTGGATGGGCATTTCGTCGAAGGAAGTCTGACCTATGTCGTGGGAGTCATACAGGTAATTCCAGATCTAGGTGCAGATCATACTGATCGTAATGGTTGAGTCATAACATTCCGTCTGTCATCCACAGGTGCTCTTCTTCAATATGCCTCTCACTTATTACCTCTGCTGGAGTCTTCACCACAGGTGTCGCGGCACCAGCTTCCGCTCGCATTTCTGCCGGCCGGGCAGCAACTGGAGGACCCTGGCGATGCACATAGGCATGCTGGTCCTCATGATCTGGCAGGCCTATTCTTGCTACTTCCTGCTGGAGACCTTTGGGGCGCTGGCTTTCTTCCTGTCTCCCGTACGTACTTGGGCTCTGCTCATGGGCCTGCTGTTGGTGTACAGGGCATGGTGGGGAACGCCTCCTAGTTTCTCCACTGGCAGCAAAACCAACTTGCAGTTGTGACAGGCCTTCACCTGTATCATTGTGACGGACATTATTTTGTGCCAAGTTCCTCCCTCCTTTCACCACTGTCTTCACAGTCACCGAATTGCCAATCGTTCCCATGATGCGTTAGAAATAGAAAAAATAGTCTTTAGTAAATATGAAGCAATGATAGCATCACATGTGGATGACGGAGCCATTGCAAACCTGATTCTGATTCTCCTTTGACACAAAGACACGTTGGTAGTTTTTATAGTCAGTTCTCACTGTTGTGAACCCAAGCAGTGTTGAAGTCCAGATGTGTGTAGTTACAGTTAGCATACCTGTTACTTTGATAAACTGCGCATTGTTTTAATGCATATGAACTATGCATGTGAAGAGAGGATGATATCACCAAATTTGCTTACACCTGTAAACGAGGTATAAAATGTAAAGGATAATTTAAGGGATGAAGCTGGTCATTATCGACAACTATATGTTATTTCGTTATTTTCTCCACCTATGAAAATAGTTCCAAAAGATGCCAAAGCATCAAGCTTTGCATGTCACCAAGCAACACATAGATTTGAAATGTGTATGTGAGCGTAATGGTACACTGCTCAGTCATTCAGATTAGACCAGGGGTGTCCAATCTTGCTTTTGAAGGGCCAATATCTTGCAGAGTTGCCCGGACATTTCTAGTGAGTCTCTGAAGACCCTGATTACTTTGGCTCAGGTGTGTTAAATTAGAGTTGGACCTAAACGCTGCAGGACAGTGCTGAATTTGACACCCCTGGATTAGATGATCAGAGCTATAATGACCAGATCACTTATTCCACTTATTAAACCACTAATTAACATATTGACATGAAATTGCCTTGGACAATGTTAAATTGTATAGTTTAGCAGTCAAGTTGAGAATTAAAGGGATAGTTCACCCAAAATTGAAAATTCTGTCATCAGTTACTCACCCTTGTGTACTTCCAAACCTGTAGGAGTTTAGGTCATCTGGTTTTTTTTTCGTTCATTTTTTTGGAATGAACTTTCAACGAAGGGACCGAAATCTTTATTTGTGTTTCAAAGATGAATGAATGTCTAACGGGTTTGGAACGACATGAGGCCGAGCAACTGATGACTTATATAGTATTTAAACTAGAGTAAACTAACCCTTTAAGTATTTCAAAGAGCTGTGTAATACGTTTTGGTATGGAACACAAAGTTGGCCTCTTCCCTGCCCTGCTGTAAGATTTATCCTTTGTCCTACAGTGTAAGAACTTGATTTTGAACAACAATTTACTCTGTAAACTGATTATACTTATTGAAATACATATTCCAAAAGACTCTAATCTCAATGGATGAAACCACTATATTTATACAGAAGAGCATGAATGTAGAACATTTTTGTTGCTCTATGGTTAATAGTTAATACACTTAATAATAGCCACTTAACTAAAGCCAGACATTTTGGACTGCTAAAGGGAAAATCCCAATGTAGTGTATAGAATAGAACACCAAACACATGGAAACAATCAGATGTGCAGAATTCAGTTAACAAGTTTATTAGAGAAACGCTGTGAAGCAGCTCTTTTATAGTTTTGCACAGTTGCAGACCGCACAAACAAGCTAAGGACAATGGCCATGTTGTGGGAAAATCAGCTAGTTTGGATAAAGAAACCGAGTTGTCATCGAAGTCTGTCTTTTTTGCCCTCATAATCCACTTGAGAGGTGACGGAAAGAGCTGTGACAACATTCTGTTGCTTCAGCTCACTGTTGTCTCTCAGGAAAGTAAAGACTTGAACAATAGGCTGCTCTAGTTTATCTTTCATTTTTACACTTTTAGAAGATTCTACATTAAGTCAGTTTGTTAATCTAGATTTGTGGTGAACCAATAGGACTTTGAATGTTTGATGATGGAATATCTGCTTAATGTGATTAGGTTTCTATAAATATTTTATTGTATTCATCCACATTGATATTGTAATGTATATTCCTTCCAGTTGTTCTGCACTGTTTTCTGGGCATTCTCAGTTTCTGTGGTCACGTGGCTTTTGTAGTTCCACTCATGACAGAAAGTGCTGTTCACATTTGTTTTATGGAAGGCACAAAATCAGTGAAATATTAATACGTATTTACTTGGGATTTGACAATGTTGTTTGTGTTTTTCCACATGAAACAATCTCAATTTATATTTGTCATGTTTCTGCAACTCTGAATCATCTTGCATTGGAATTGAATTATCTGGCTGTATTCATGTACAGCAAAGTAAAGGGGTTTCATATTGTGACGTATTTTGTTTTTATTGTTTCTTTTTCATGGAAAGGGAAGACTTGCATATCTTAAAATATTTTTCAATTAATTTACTTCTAATCAAATAGAGTCATTTTCAAACTAGCCACCATCTTGATACCTGCCACATCCACTACTGTTTAAAAGTTTGGGGTTAGTAAGATTTATTAATTTTTAAATAATACTTTTAATCAGCAAGGATGCATTAAATTGATGAAAAGCGACAGAGAAGACATTTTACAAAGTAGTGTTCCAAAATATTTACATTTCAAAAAATGCTGTTATTTGAAATTTCATTCATCAAAGAATCCTGAAAAAAATTAAGCGGCACAAATGTTTTCAGCATTGATAGTAAGAAGAAATGTTTCTTGAGCAGCAAATCAGCATATTAGAATGATTTCTGAAGGATCATATGACACTGAAGACTGGAGTAATGATGCTGAAAAATCAGCTTTTCACACTGTTTTTACTGTATTTTTGATCAAATAAATGCAGCCTTGGTGAACATAAGGGAATTCTTTCAAAAACATTTATAAACAAACTATTTATGTGCATTTTCAGTGTCAAACCTCAAGCAGTGCTTTGTACTATCTGTACATTACTGAATTTATTTTAAAATTGACACTTCAGAGCAACACAAACATTATTAAATTCATTTTAATTTCATTTTATTTAAACATGTTAGGTCAATTTAGCTGATGCCTTTATCTAAAATGACTTACGGCACACTTAAAGGGACCATCCCACTGGAGAAACTTCAAATGTCTATTTGAGAGACCTTTTTGGTAACCTTTCGGTTACCAGCTCAGATGTATAATGACTGCACCACCTCCACCTCCTGATGCAGACGTTTGACTCAGTCTGAAATTTTGACAACTTGTTTACCTATGTTGCCTCCAGTCATCATGGAGCAGAACGCCTCTGAAATATGCATACTGCATACATCTATTAATATAAACACAGACGGTTCATACAATATGTATGCAAAGTACACGTAGGCACATGAGAAAATAATAACAGTAATAAACTCTCACCTCCCATGTTTTCTAAACCATTCACAACTGTTTCCAACACCTGTAAAATGAAAAGGAGAGATACAATGTCCAAAAAGTTTGTGGCGTCCTTCATGTGAAGAAACATGACTGTGGTCTTCACCCAGTGACTGAGATGCATAAGACCTTCTTCATGCTTCTCCATGTAGTTCAATACAACAAATCTCTCCCTGTGAACATATAGTAGTGCGTACAAGTTGGTAATATGATCATTCATACACATACACATACATACAATAAACAAAGTAGGTTTTACTAGCTATTTTCTTGTACCTTGTGATGTTTTTGTGACGCAAAGTTTCTTGGGTATCCACACTAAGAGGAGGAGGGTAAGGAAGATCCTTATTGTACTGTGATATTTGGCCGCACAAGATCACATGACCACCTGGATTCATCTGCACAGTGCGAGTATTATTTTAACACAAACGACCCAAAGAAATTGACATGAAAACTGAATGCAGGACATACTGTACCTGTGATATAACAGCATCGCTGATTGGACCACCTACATTGTCAAAGTATACATCAATACCTGTGGGGCAGTGCTCCCTCAGCGCTGAGCTGATATCTCCTTTTTTGTAGTTTATCCCTGCTGGAAAACCCAGCTCTGTTACCAAGGTCTGGCATTTACCCACGACCAGGGCTGGACTGGGACAAAAAATCAGCCCTGGACTTCATCCAGACCGGCCCACTATGCATGTAAACATACATACATTAATCTGCATGTAAAATTACTGATTAGAATTTATTTACTATCAAAACCAAGTTCAAACATTACTGAAGACAAGTGAACAGTCAGTAATAAAATAAGAAAAAAATATCATAAATAGCACCGTTTTCAGGTACAGATATTGCATAATCAAATGTAAAATACTTCACTTAACACACACACACACACACATATATATATATATAAATAGATATAGGGTAGTGTGTGATATTTTTATAGGTTCTTGTAGAATATTTATATAAATCCTTGTAGCTTTGTCTTTTGTTCACATTAATGACACAGACCGAAGGTAGGTTTAAGGCTTCTGCCTGGCACTTAAAGGGATTTTTTTGTTTTTCAATTGATTACAAATTGAGTATATCTCACATAAATGCTGTAAACATACAGAGACAGAGCATCAGCTGGTATTATTAAAGGTTTCAAATAACTCGTTTAAATTAAATATAATGCAGTTTTCATTATAATAATTATTTAATGACACAAGTGAAAATATAATAAATATGTAATGTAGTGCACGTTTAGCAAAATACTCCTTTCTATGGCTATTTTTCTCAACTAACCTGCTATGGTCTTTAAATTGCTTTCTTGAGGTAAATGTACTTTCTGTGACATAATTGTTCTCCTGCTGTTTTATTGACTGATTGATCAATATTATTTAAGAGGCATATATACCTTTCGGTAAGTTGTACTGTATCTTTAAACAAAAAGTAACAGATGACGGTTTATTGAACTGAGGCGCTAAAGCGATGTCCACGTCACATTTTCTAGCGCCAAAACGGTATCTGAATTTCGTAATAAAATGGACAGAAACTGAGAGCTGAGAATTTTAAATGTCATTTATAAATCAGTGAGGTGGCCTATTACAGCTGGAATATCATAACTGTTTGAAACAAAACAATGCAGTAGCCTACGTGTATCATTCAATGTCTGTCTCACCTCAGCAGTCAGGCCCGCCCAAAGGGGTGGGGTATGTTGTTTTGTGTTGTGTGTGATGTGGGCGCGGGATGGTTGGTCAAACTTTTAAATACATTTTATCATTTCTGTAGTAAACGTACAAAGTCACAATCCATGTACCACCTAAAAGCGGTTTTACTATGACTAGCGCAGCAGCAGCGCGTGAGGTTGTCATGGCAACCAGATACATTGCACTTCCCGCGCCTATCGCCCTGCTGACATCTTCACTGAAGTCTTTTGCCGGCCTTCCAGCAAATAATTCATTTATCTTGACACATTTGTGGCATCTGCCTCAAGTGCTTGTCGTTTTCTCCTCTCTCTAAACTTCTCGGCCCCTCCACGCTTCGAGATTTTATTCTTTAACATTTGAACCATCATTACATCGCTGCTGTTGTAAAGCGGGCGCTTTTCAAGGCTAGAACTTGAGTCTGATTGGCCAATACTCAGTGAACACGTCACGTGTGCTCATCCCAGGTTTAGACCTGTCAGTCTCGCAGCTCGCATCAGCTTCATGCGGCTTTATGAGAGAGGCGCATAAGCCCGGAATTGGACTATACAACAATATACTTACGAATATATTTACGATTAATAATGATTTAAAAACAATACATAACGCACCGGCCCAACCAGACCGCGGCCCACCGGGAATCTCCCGGTAGTCCCGATGGCCAGTACATGCCTGCCCACGACTCTCTCACAGCCACCCAATCTGCCGATCTTAAACAACAGAGAGCAAAGTTAAAACAACATGGCATATATCACAAGGAAAGAGCCAAACATTTGAAACTTTTAAAGAATGTTTCATGCAAGAAGCACCTAGTGAGACTTTTAGTATGCACTATATATAAAACTTAATCTTCCCATAGAGAACAGAACAATTTTGTATATTTACTTACATATTACCTGTCCAGCAATCCGTCCACAAGCTCCAGCTGCTCCACTGATGACCATCGTCTGGTGGGTTCCTGGAGTCACATGACCCTTCTCTCTCACACCTAAAAGAGCAGTGAGACCTGGCATGCCCACCGCTCCTAGAACATATGACAGGTGACCGTCTGCCATCTCTGGGTCAACCTGCAAGAACGAGTACACCACGTATCCATACACACCTCCCATCCATATACATGAAGTCTATTAATCAAACTATCCAAAATGAGCATTATACCTCTTGCAAAAGGCTGCCGTCCGTCACACTTTAGGTTTGCCAAGGCCAGTTGAAGGAGGTGACAATAGCACCCACAGATAAAGCCTGATTCTTGCTGGCCTCCACTACACCAACTCCACCTCCATCCACACACTCCTCTAATCTCCATGGCAACAGGAAGTCAGCTCCAGTATCATCGTTCATGCACAGCGCTGCATTGAGTTTGGTGTTAATACTGTATCATGCATGAGTGAATAAGTTGATTCCTGGTAGTTGATTACAGGTGGAGTTTTCATGAAGGAAATATTCACTTCATGAATATAATGAATATCTCCCACACGAAATAAATTAATTTCCTTCAAGAAAACTGGAGTTCTGGAGACAGTAATATACATGATAAGTGGACTACATTTTATTATTAATGATTTGCAAATATGCAAAATCATCAACATGGTTTACCTGGTCGGGAGCACAACACAACTCTTTTGACATTTAACTATGTCCCTTCTTTTATTACTCAATATATTTTTAATAAAATAATACTTTTCTTGTCAGAATTTGCAGCTATCTATAATGCAACTCTCAAATATCTTGCTTGCAGCGCCAGCGTTTCTTCCTGAAATAATCACATGACACGCAGGAGCTCGTCTGATTGGCTGCATGAGCGTTAAAGGACTGGTCACACGTGTTGTGATGATAGAGAGTCAGACTCGCGAATCGGTTCTTTTGAATAGTTCATTTCGAAGAACCGGTCCCCTACCCCATACAATAAGCAGATTAACTGTAATTTCATGTTAGTTCAAAGTTAGTCAATATTTAACTTTAAGTTTCATTATACAATACAGTTCATTTTAATCTTTTGAGTAAAACGTTTTTGCACATTTTAAAGGGGTCCTATTATGCTCTTGATTTTGTTTTGGGGGTGTACTAGAACAGGCTCTTATACTATGTTGTTTGAAAAACACATTATTTTTCACATATTTTACATTATAACAACACCTCTCTCCCCAGTCAGGCATGAACAGCTCAAATAGTTCCTGTATCAAATGAAGGCCCGCCTTCTGAAATACGAAATGTGCTGTGATTGGTTAGCTGGGCCAGTGTGTGCTGTGATTGGTTAGCTGGGCCAGTGTGTAGTGTGATGGATTGGTTAGCTGGCCAGTGTCAGTGTGTACTGTGATTGGTTAGCTGGGCCAGTGTGTACTGCGATTGGTTAGCTGGGCCAGTGTGTAGTGTGATTGGTTAGCTGGGCCAGTGTGTACTGCGATTGGTTAGCTGGGCCAGTGTGTACTGCGATTGGTTAGCTGGGCCAGTGTGTGCTGTGATTGGCACTACTCTGCAGCTGGCCAGGAAATGTCCTGCCCCTTACCATAGCCGAGCTTCAGTGTAAATATTGCATCAAAATCAAATCAATTTCAGCGGGACTTAAACCCAGATGACTGTAACCACTCTAAATTCATCTGCCTTGAGCCCCTTTCACACCGCGATTCCGGAAAATACACAGGTAATGTGTCCCGGCAATTGTTCCTGGGTCGCTAGATTTTGCCCCTTTCACACTGCCAGTGATTACCCGGAATATGTGCGTGCGTTCACACACAACCCGTAAAGGTCCTGTAAAGACACGTGACATCAGGGTGTGACGTGTAATGTACAAGTCGAAAACGCTAGGCATGTTAACTTTCACTTAAGCTGGCGAACGGTCTCAGCGTCAGCGCGGAAAGTGAGGAACTAACTGATCTCTGCTTCGTTACAGTTTGCACATATTTGTTTCGTCCCGAACGTTGATCTGCCTTCAAAACACTCCCTAAAAGAGTCATGCGATAATGTGCGTCATCACTAGGATACACCCTTTACGGCATTAGTTCTGGCTTTTGCTCACACAGAGCTCGTTCCGGGACTGAACCCGGCAATGTTACTAGAGCCCCAACCCTGGATCAATCCCGGGACGTGTTTGCGTTCACACAGAAGGCGACCCGGCAATGTTCCGGCAATTTTCCAGGTCCAACGTGCAGTGTGAAAGGGGCTTTGGTAAAGCTAGCGTGTCTCTGACATAGTGATAACACTCGTTGCCTTCTCTAGTGCAGCTCAACCAGGTCTCATCCCATTTGTCGATATTTGTGATGCCACAAATCACGGAAAATTTGAGTTGTAGTCCAAACGAGTCGTTCGTTGTAGTTTTTGAAAAGTGATTTTTGTTAAATAAAATATATTGTTTTGAAGTGGACTTTGAGCTTTGTAACTCTGCAGATCTTTTTTATGCTCAAACAACAACATTACAGACTAACTAAAGTTGAAAAAGTGAAAAAGCATAATAGGGCCCCTTTAATAAAATGATCATAGCAGCTCTCGGTTCAGTGAGTCGAAGTTGTTGATTCAGTTGTATGCGTAAATGATTCGTCCCGTGAGAATGTTCAACTGATTCAGAAACGACTGAAAAGAATGATTATTTCACTAATGGCACATCTCGTGTGGGTTTACTTTGAACACTAGTGCAAATCTTTACCAAGCGGTTATGGGGTCGATTAAGGTAGAATTCTTTTAAAGCACGCATGACATTAGGATCGGAGGTTACTGTGATTGAACTCGACGATGTTTTTATATGTGGTCGTAAATGTGGCTCAACGTTCACTAAAAGGTGTCTCCTGCATTGAAGGTGCAAGAGAAAAATTACATCACTGTGCAATTTGCAGCGGGTGGCGCTCTTCTTACCAACGAGGAAGTGACGCTACAAGCAAAGGCTTAAAGTTTTTTTCCCCCTTTTTTTTCTTGAAAGCAACGCGAAAAAGATCTGGATCGCTGGAGCTACGCCTCAGATGGTTTTAGAGGTAACGTAATGCGCAATAAGTATTTTCCAACTAGATCCAGTTCGAATGTATTTCCAATCGTAAAACACAGACTTATGGTGAGTTTCTGCAGGACGTCGATAGAAGACCTTGTCCTGGAGAATTAATTCGATTGGGTGGTTCCGTACTTTTGACAGAAACAATCAGATGCGCTTTTATCAGTGTTACAAGTGGCGAACTGTTTCGTGTAAATACATTTATTATTTATTTATTTTTTTGCATGAGCGCAGCGCTGCAAGTACATATGTGAGCAACAGAAATTGCGTATCAGAAGAACGGCTGTGTTGCAATGTCTAACGATTACTTCTCTTGTTATCGAATGCAAGCGTTTCCTTGCATTTCCTTCAGTGACCGTGTCAGCAGTGCTATGTCAAATCTGTACCTGCATCACGATGGATCGTGTTACTATTGTGCAACAATTGGTGCTGTTGCAACAACGGTGTCATATCAACTTGTCAACATCCCCCCCTTAAGCCATCCCAACGAGTGCAGTCGTTCTACATCTCGGACAAACTCGGTTATGCAGGCTACTTCCAATCAGTGTTGCCAACTTAGCAATTTTGTTGCTAAATTTAGCAGCTTTTTCTTACAAAATCACCTAGCAACAAATTTAGCTATTTTAAACATTTATTTGGCTACTTTTGATAAGTGTGACAAACGATAAAAAGGCACACATTTTCCATCTAAATTACACAAAAAAAGGGAAAACAACGTTGCCTATCAGTACACACATCAGGTGTACAAATAAATTAGTTGCTATTTGCATTTGTTCACTGTAATAATATTAATAATTTAATAATTGTTCATTTATGATGCACCTTGTTAGCATATTACATTTACGAACAAATTGAAATGAACATTATATATATTATATATATATATATATATATATATATATATATATATATATATATATATATATATATATATATATATATATATATATTATATAATTTTTTATTTTTTTTTGCTGAGATTTGATGTAGTGACAATTTTGCATTGTGATTACGTAACGATGTCATTGTGCAATGCCAATGACATCACAACCTCATTTAGCAACTTTTATCAACAAATCAACCTTCTTTTAGCAACTTGCCCTGAAAATTAGTTGGCAACACTGCTTCCAGTTTGAGTTCTGGCTGGGAATCATGCATGCACTGTAACTATTAAAAAGGCATGCAGTCACACGCCCATCTGCGTTTTGTGATTAAGAATGCAAGAAGGCTGCCTGCACAAGTAATATGCATCTACATGCAGTAATGTTTGAGAATTCGATTTTACACACCCGAATAGCATTCGAGGCATCGGATTGTTTATTGAGGCTGGTACACTCAGCTCATGCCATATCCTGGCCGCATGTCTGGTGGCTTTGCACTTTATTTTAAGGCACAGCAGAGAGCGAGAACAGGAACACTGACACGATGAGGCCTATGGGTGTCTCCTTACTCACATGCTCGATCATGTCCGTGCTGCTGAGCCTCTGCACGCATGCACAAATGCTCAGAGTTCTAGGCGTGAATAGTGTTCCACAGAGTTCAGAAGTACTTTAAATACTGTTAAAAAGGGAGTCCGTCTTACAACAGATGCCTTGACACTGCGCACTCCATTATAATGGTGTTCACAATGTTCCCTTTTAATACTGATAACAATCGTATGGATTGGGACCGTTGATTGTGAGACTTTCTAGTGTAATGTTACATTCAGTAGAGGGGAGTGGTTTTGTTTTTTTCAAGGATTTCAAAGATTGTGAAATGATATTCTCTTAGTAGTCTGCTACATGGCAAAGTAGTTTAGAAATACACAATTTATCTCTATACTGTGCAAAGTAGTGTCAAGTTCAAAGTGATGTTACAGCCCACGCCACTAGTGAGCGTGTAACAGTCATAAAACCTGGACATTTTATGCGTTTTTTTTTTTTTTTTTTAGATAATCAAGTCTATACCATAATTACTCCAATTTCTGTGCATCTGAAATGTTTTAATTTTAAATTTTAATTTCAAAATGGCTCATTTTAATTAGCTAATGGCTAATAACTTTGTGTCATCGTCGTAACAGTCCATCTACAAAAAACCTAAAACAATTGTGCTTGCCAGTTTGAGTCAGTCACTCTCTCAATTGTGGGAAATGTAGGTCATACATACATTGTGCAAAATGGGACAATCTTTGTATCCAGTAGAAGTGCACTGGATAGAGTTACAACCCTTCCCATCTGTTCAGACATGATATTTCTAGTTTTTAAACATGTAGATGAAAAGCTTATGCAGATGTGTCATTCAACCTGCTGATTCAGATGATAATGTTCACAAATTGAAATGCACTCATACTTTCCTCAGTTTTCCTATGTGTTTTTACAGTATCTATACTGTCATATTAAGAGGGTGGTGGTCATAGTGATTTCACCTCTGTAGCTCATTTCTTATTGGTTAAACTGTTGGTGTAAAAACAACACACCTCCTCTTACAACACTGGCCTCCCCAATCCAAACAACCATGCAGTTTGGCCTTTTTGTCATGATTAACTTTAAAAATACCTCTGATTCGCTGATTTTCCGCTGGTTACAAGCCCTTTGTTCACCGACCAAACAAATTGTAATTCATTCACTCGATTCAGGTATGGATGGGGATGTTTGGTACAAGCCATGCTTTTAAGAACGTTTCCCAGTGACGGAATTTCCCGCATGGCCTGTGCATTTGCTGTAAGCCCCGCATGGAAGAGGAAAGGCCTTATATGGTAGCGGAAGTGGGTGTGGCCAACGGGACAGTAGGCGATCACAAGACTTCAGCTGAAAGCGAATGTGTTGTTCCATACTTCATGTACGAGTGAACTACACTGTTTTAGGCGTTTTATTCGCAGGCGCGTGCAATAATAACGAAATTGCGTGCAGTTGTTTAGAAAAACGCCTCGCCATTTTGTTAAAGAAGCCCTCCATTTCCATTTCTCCGTGGTTGATCGTTTGCACAAGGATCTATTTCTTGACTTGAATATTACTGGAGTGAGGTCAGCATTGCACAACTCAGTCGTGGATAAGCATGCAGTCATTTCTCTACTGTTGCACCGGACCTTGCAGTTGTTCTTAGGGCGACCTGAAAACACGCAGAAAATAACAATCACGGTAAGGATGATTTCTAAATGCCTAATAATGTGTAGGACTGTTTAGGCAAATCAAAAGCATGCAATAGATATCAAGTTATAGCAGAATTTCAGTCGCATTCGAGTGTGGCTGTTACTCTCTTGTAACACTGAAAGCATGAACTAACTTGCGCACACATTATATTCACCTGAGTTGACAACTAGGAAGAGACAGCAGGGGGGTTTGTCATTTACCACTTTCATTATTTTGCTGCTCAAGCATGCTTCGTGGGGTGTATTGTTGTCTCACTTTGTTGCAGTGTGACACGGAATTAGTGACTGGATAATCCCTTTTCTGTAACAAAGGACTTCTGGTAAATAGCGCTGAGCTGGCTTCACTAGGAAGGGGGGTCCAGGAAGGGCACCCAGTTAGCAAACACTCCGTGTCTCAAAATATATTGAGCTGTTTACCCAGACAGCTTTGTGAGGGGCTTGTATGCGCTTTTCGAAGGCTCCGTGTTGCGTATATAAAACAGCGCGTCTAAATTAAAGGTAGCCTATAGCACAGAATGAGAGCTCTGCCATCATTTATTCACATGCATGTTGTTCCAAACCCGTATGACTTGCTTTTTTTGTGGCACACAAAACCAGATGTTAGTCTCAGTCACTATTCACTTTTTGCGCGTCTTTTTCCACGAAATGAAAGTGAATGGTCATTGTGCATTACATCTCCTTTTCCACGGAACAATTACAGTCATACTTGCAGGCTTGAAAAAAACATGAGGGTGAGTAGATGAAGACAGCATTTTAATTTCTGGGTTAACTATTCCTTTAAAAGTAGATAAACTCTTTAAAAGTGGATAAACGCGTCTCGGGACCCCGTTCTGAGTCTACGCCCCCTAAAATGCTGTCTAGTGAGGCAGCTGACTAGGTTTCGAGCCACGAGGGGAATTCTCGCTCATGCCTCAGCATTTGAGTCTCTTCTGCATTCGTACGCGGTTTAAATTAAGAACTAGGTACGATTAGGTAACCGTGCTTGACGTTACAAGCTTATTAAACGAGTTCTCTTGTCAACTGGTAAAACCGTGGCGTGCGTAACCGTGCGTCGCTGTGTCTTATATTGTTTTGCTAATGTAATGACATTTATGTGCGTTCACTGCGCGCAGTTTTCAGCAGAATCGCTGGATTACGCGAATAAAAATGCAATGCACTGAAATGTGTTAGGTAAACTTGACCTACAATAACACTTTGACTGGACGCTGGGTTGGTTAATGCAATTGTTTTTTACATCCCAGCGTTTCTCATTGCGTTGCGACAACCCTGAGAATACTGCAGCTGCTGCTTTGAGTACGCAGTATATACTTTACTGTATGTTAAATTGCACTATATTGAATATATGATCTGGCCAAATGTAATGTAATTAAATGAATGTTAATTTTGAAACATTACTCTGGAAGATGCTCAGATGTTTAGTTTAGTTTAGTTTTTTTCCAACATTAAAAGTGTGAACTTGAAGTTGGCTAATGTACATTTCCATTTAATCATGCTAAAATCATGCTTATTTTTTTTTTAGTTATTTTAGAATATCATTTGGATCCTTCTTTTACTTGTTTTTATAAAAACACCTGGTGTAAAAGTATGTATTTATAATGTTTCGCTGGCAATACAAGTAAGAAACATACACTGGAAGGATTCAGGTGCAGAAAGTTAAAGGGGTGGGTGATCAGCTTTTTTTTAAAGCTTGATGGTGTTTCTGGGGTGCGGTGTAACGTGTTTATGCTTCATTTAAAAAATAAAAAAACACATTATTTTCACATATTTTACCTTTATTTTACACCAAAGTTTCCATTCTCGTCAAAACAGTCTGTTAAGTTCCTGGTTCTATGAAGCCCCTCCCTCAGAAATACGCAATGGGCTCTGATTGGTTAGCGGGCTCAGTGTTTTTGTGATTCGTTAACCGCCTAGTGCACATTGTCTGGAAATGTCACACCCCTTTACCATTATGGGTAGTTGTGTGTTCCCGGGGGCGGGGTTTATGTAAACATCAGGGTTAGTGATGTCACAAACCCAGGACAAACCCTTTTTGTATTCCTTAAACAGCGATTTCTTTAAAAGAAAATATCTCTCTTTGCATTGAACTCTGAGCATCATAATTTTGCAGACTTTGTTTATGCTCTAACAGCAACATTACACACTATCTAAAGTTCAAAAGGTGAAATCATAATCAACCACCCCTTTAAATTTCAGTGCTGTATTATACTAAGCATAGAGAACATTTCTGTTGGTCCTTGTAATAAAGCAAAAAGCCATGTGAGATGTGCACTACAGTGATTTTAGCACAGGCAATCAGTACTAGCAAAAGCAGAGACACTAGTGTAAATTAAATAATTAAAGGATGATAAACAATTCTTATTGAATATATAGATCGATCAGTATGTTAAATCATCAGGTAGAGTGATTTAGTCTTATTTGTGTAGCTTATAATTTGCTTGCATGAAGATTTATATCTCATTTAAGAACTGTGCTTTCATGAGTTGACCGTTTTGAAATATGCAGACATCTGAGATTATTCATTTGATTACATATGCATATGCTCATAACAGCAGCACGAAAGCCCTTATGTGATTTATGAGAGGAGGGTATAACAGATTAATGATAGACTTTTTATTGATTTTGATGTAAATATTTGAATGATAATGTGTGAACTTTGGGGGGATTACCTTAAAACTTTCTCATTGTGAAACTAGGCTAGTATATTCTTACACACACTGTGGGATTATGTGTGCAACTGTACATCTCTTCTCATTTTACTCACTTTCACTGCTGCCCTCTCTGCACCCAATCAAGAAACAATTATTTGCGGTAGAGTGCACATTTTCCCCTTACCTACACTTAGCATTCTCAGATATGTGTCATCTTGGTTTGTTGGTTGCCAAGATTAGTCTGTTACTTTCTGTGCATACTGAACAAATTACCCGCAGTTTGTTACACATTGTTTTATTATGTGCACTAAACTGCTAATGTCACAGTTCGCCCAATGCTTAACAAGCCACCTTTCCCTTTCAAATTCTGTTCTCTAGGGCTCTATTCATGTCATTGCTGAAACAGCTATTTCAGTAAACCCCCACTAAGCCCAAAGTACCGTCTCTGAAGGCTAACCATAATGTTTGTGACCGCTTTCTTCTCAGATTGTCTCCAATGAATGAGCATCAAATTAACCTAAAGACTTCTCAACCCAGCTTAACATCCTGGAAGCAGAAGAGTTGGCAGTGAAGACGAAATCAAATGGACATGTTTGAGCTACACCATGCTGAAACTTCTATTTCTGCACAGGAGATGCTGCAATTTTTACTTTTAAAGCTTACATGCATTCCTACCATGTTGAGTAGATTTGGATGACCATTAACTGTCATAAAACTAGTTAAGGGTTCTTTGTCAAGGGCGATACTCTTAAGACTCTTCATCAAACCAGAGAAAGCTTTGTGTGGTTTGGGGATTTGAACATTTGTCTCCTAAACCTCCCACTCCACTACTCCCCAGAATCTGTATTCATGAAAGTCATGAGTTTGCCACCTCAACAGAAACCAAACGCAAAGAGGACAGGTAAGCGCATCACTTTCTTTAACGATCAGGGTGTGACGATGAAAGAGGCCTCTCAGCATACAGAGGCCTACTATGGCATTGGGGTCCCTCCCTCAGGACCAGGTCATAATGACAGTGGAGGTGTGGAAAGTTTGAATGCAGAAGCACCGCATACATACCTCAATTCTGTCATTTTCAGCCCGGACAAGTGTGATCAAAGCCGTGGGCACTACCAACAGATGATGCCCATGAAGTGGTCACATCAAGACCCTTCTTTGCAGCTCCAACAGCGACCAAACAATTGGTCACAGGGTATGACAACTTGGCCCCAGAACTATGGCCCTTATTTAGAGGCTCAGACTTTTGTAAAGCAGATGCATGAGGGCATGTCAGTACAACAGCAGCAGCAACAGCAGCAGCAACCTAAGTCATCAACTATTAGGGCAACTGAAAAACAAGGGGCAAACATAAGTGTAGAGACCTTTAGGGATACAATCAAACCAGGCCGGGGCATGGACTGGGAACAGCAGCAAGCCTTTCAGCAAACACAAAAGCCTGGAATGTTAAATCCGCAGCAGCACGGACAGTCCACCACTGGGAATTCCGTGCTGCAACCCTTTCAAGTAGCTTTTGGACAACCCAAGCAGAACTTGGTAGCGGGGTACTATCAGGTAGTTCAGGGCAATCGGACCTTGCCGAATTTGAATTACAGTGCACAGACGAATTCCCAACTACAGCAGCAACTACAGCAACAGGAGCAACGGCGACAAATAATGCTTCAACAACGGCAGCAACAGCTGGAACAGCAGATACGACAACAGGCGCAGCAGCAACAGGTACTTCAGCATCAAAAACAGATACCACAATTACAGCAACAAACACAGCAATTAAAACATCCTCAGCAACAGCAACCACCACAACAACATATGCAACAGATTCAACCGCAACAAGACTTGGTGCAGCAGCAACAAAAGTCTGAGCAACCTCATCAGAACCAGCATGTATTGGAAAATTATTCTGATGGCCAGCAGCCACACGCTTCTTCACTTGATCAGCATCACCCCTCATTATCAGGACAGTCCCAAGAGACAACTGATCCCCCGTCAACACAGACTCAAGACTCCGTTCCTCAGCCTCCCACTAATGTTCCCCAGCAATCCATCGAGACCCAACAGCCTGGGCCCCGGAGATCACGTCGGCTTTCAAAAGAGGGTGGAGGCCCTGCTTCAGATAACCCATTTGTAATGCCCACTGATCTGCATAACCAAGGCTCTCAGAACGGTGCTTCTGAGACCAATGCTGTGCAAGACATCCAGGCCGCTCCAACAGGTGTAATCCAGAGTACACGACGTAAGAGGAGGGTGTCGCAAGAGGTCAACCTGGAAACCTTGGCTCAGAAGGCTTCGGAGAGGGAATCACTTCCCTCACGTAGTGTCAAGGTAAGGCAACTGCCAGATTTTCACTCAAATATGTTGAAGAAATTAAAATACAAGCAAGTAATTGTGGTTTTGCCAGTTCATTGTTATATAGCTGGTCTGTAACTTAAGGATGACAAATTACCCTTAGCCAGGGGAAGTTGACATCATCTACTTAACAGGTAGTGAGGATGCACTACCTGTTTCAAATGCGTACAGGTTCTGCAGGTTTCTCAGTTGATAGGGGAGTGTGAAGTTAGTACAGGCACTGACTGTCGCCATTAGGTCACATGATCTCTCGAGCCAAACAAAGGCTTTTCCACACCAATAACTCCTGATGGACTCCTCATACTAATATCCGCAAGTGCACCCCACCCTCAGCCCACTGGTCCTCTTGAGGGTGCCTGAACAGTGATGTACATATAGAGCTACATTTCCGTTTGTTGAAGTTCAAAAGCACAGCTCTACGCATAGATAATTTTTATTTTTGCAGTCCCATTGAGTCTCTTTTTTTTTGAATAGGAGATTAAGAGATTTCATCCTATTGCAGTAGATGTTGCTTATATGGACTAGTGTTAAATGCTTGGTTTGTTCATTCTTTTACTGCACACAGAGCACAATTTTCAGTCAAGTTTAACAAGGGTTTAACTAAGTGTTTCTGGGATGCACTATTTAGTTCACTCTGCTTTTCCTTGTTACATAAACTTCCTTTGAAAAGGACAGCAGCACTCCCTTAAGACATCCAACCGATGATGACAAAGAAAGGGTGTGTGTACATATAATGTTGATCTGTGGGCCAGATAACACACAAAACATACAAAGAACAGTCCAGTAAAGAGACTGTAGTTAAAGCAAATCTTAGGTCAGCTGATTCCAGCTTCTCGAAAGGAATAGGTACACAAGTTAGTAAGTTTTTTTTTTTTTTGGTCTCATTGTGATGATGGGTTTCACTTTATGCCTCTAAACATTCCCTACTCTAAATGCAGGGGGAAAACAGCTTTTCTTAAGGGTGAGTGAGCTGTAAAGGCTTCATGTACTAAGCTGAATACTGTAGTGGTGCCAGCAAGGCCGGAGTTCAGATAAGACAGGCCACATCCTCAGGGATTTCTAGATTTACACTCAACTTCCAGTTAGACACATGGTAGTAGTGACGCATAATGCATTGCATTTTTCTACAACATTGCCAGTGAAGTTTCAGTAGTTTTATTTTCCATGCTGTCTTGTCTTGCTTAGAGTTAGCAATGAGGAGAAACAGGAATTGCTCTCACAATAAGGGAAACAAGGGTTTGGTGCTCCTTCCAAAATGCTTTCTTTCTGACTCAAACATCAATGTGTGTTTTTTTTTTGGGTTTTTTTTGTTGTTTTTAAGAGGTTTTGAAATTTGCAGGCATTGTGAAATTGCTAAGAGTGCCACTTTTGTATGGTTATTTTTAAGTTCCTGTTTTGTGGAGAAGTATGAATGCAGTTCAGTAAACCTAACATCTAATCATTAACGTACCCACAGGAGAGTCACATTATATTGAGATATTGTCCTGTGCTGGCATGCCATTATATTATTCACTTGTGACAAAGATCTATACATCCTCATGCAGTCTGCTGCTGATGTGCAGGGCAGGATTTTTCTTCCTGGAACAGAAATGAGGTCACAGTTTATTCATTAAGATGTTTTATGAAAATAGTCTTCAGCTAACCTCATTTCCTGTATGATTTATCAGCTCTTAAAGGGGAATTAGCCAAAAATGAAAATTTGCTCATGATTTACTCACCCTCAGGGCATCTTAGGTAGGGATGCACAATAAATATCAGCACGATATTAATGTGCATCTCGTCAGTAAAGCCGGTTCTGTAATCAGCGGTAAATCTCTACACGTGCATGCTTTCATGTGGAGCAGCATTTACTACACAGAGCCGTTGTTCACTGACAAGCTGCACAAACCCACGATCATATTTTGTGCATGTTTTGTGCAGCTTGTCAGTGACTAATGGCTCTGTGTAGCAAATGCTGCTCCTCATGAAAGTGTGTAGAGATTTACCACTGTTTACAGAACCGGCTTTACTGATGAGATGTGCATTAATATTGTGCTGATATTTATCATGCATCCCTAATCTTAGGTGAATCTGACATTCCTCTTTCATACGAATTCAATCAGAGTTATATTAAAGGGTTAGTTCACCCAAAAATGAAAATTAGCCCATAAATTACTCACCCTCAAGGCAACCTAGGTGTATATGACTTTCTTCTTTCAGACGGATCCAGTTGGAGTTATATTAAAAATTGTCTTTGATCTTTCAAGCTGTTTAATGGCACTCAGCGGGTGTTGCAGTGCATCAGTTCAAAAGAAGTGAAATAAAAAGCGCCCATCCATAATAAAAAGTGTTTCACACGGTTCCGGGGGGTGAACAAAGGCCTCCTGTAGCGAATTGACGCGTTTTGTAAAAAAAAAAATCCAAATTCCTTCCAAATCAGGGGCACCATTCACTTCCATTATACAGCTTGGAAGAGCCAGGACCATTTTAAATATAACTGCGATTGTGTTCGTCTGAAAGAGGAATGTAAGATATGCCTAGGATGCCCCAAGGGTGAGTAAATCATGGGCTAATTTTCATTTTTTGGTGAACTATCCCTTTAAGCACTCTTGCATTTCTTTCATGCATATCAATTAAGTCTGCAGAGTGGAGGAAGGGTACTTTTGTTTGACCACAATCTTGACTGTGTTAATTGTGTGTTTTCAGCAAGAGCCACACAGACCCTGGAGCCCCCCTGTTGCCCCGACAGGTCCAGGTCGAGGGGCAGCTGAGGTGGATCAGGTGAGTGCAAAGCGGCCCAGAGATGACAGCTTCATGCCATTGGTCATTCCAGTCTCCGTGCCAGTAAGGCAGACTGATTCCTCGTCCCCGGATCATGAGCAAGCCTCCCTCTCAGCTAGTTGGCCCTCCAGGCCTTTGGGCATCCATGGCATAAGCTGCTCTGATTACAAGACTTCTGTGATTGTCAAACGACGACGTTCACTGAGGAACTCTCTGTCTGAGAGCACAGGCCAGGTGAGTTCACAAACTGGCCAATCTTATCAAAACATTAAAGTTAATTGCCCAGTATCTCTCTCTTTTTGGCTTCTATTCTATTTCATCCCCCTCTGTTAAACCCTGGATTAAAATTTCCCAATAATCAGCAAATTTCTGTAGACTCCCTCCACCTCCCCGTCTGTTCTCTGCACCCTAATCCAACCTTCCCCTACCCCATTTCACTACCACATTTATGAGCTATGACAACACTCAGTAAGATCATCCAGATTGCATATGGTGTATGTATTTTAGAGGGGTTTCTGCACTACCCATCTTGCCAACATCTAATCTCTTCTACAGAATGGTGGAGCAGAGAGCGGAAGTGAAGCTGACGGCAAATCGGCCAAAGCCAAACGACGGCCTCGTCCAGAACCACTCTTTATACCCCCACCCAAACTTGGAATTTTTATTGCCCCTCCAGTCTACTCCACTATCACACCTTACCAGAGTCACTTACGTTCACCTGTCCGATTGATGGACAACCCCCTCAACATGCCGCCTTACACTCCCCCACCCATCCTCAGTCCAGTTCGAGAGGGTTCGGGCCTTTACTTTTCCACCTTCCTGTCAGCTGCCGCAGCAGCAGCAGCAAATAATCAGGGACTGCCCCCACCTGCCACTCCCAAATCTGCCACCCGCAGCCTCCTGCGCTCCAGTGAGTTCCTTTTACTATCTCTACAAAGTGCATAGATAAAATTCATTAAATACAACCTTAAATAGAGTTCAGTTAACCAGTGTTTAGAATTTAATACCTTGAAGTTGACAACCAAATGCAACCTAAAATCTAAACTTAAGTACTATTACAAAATCTAGTAGGCTACATTCTAAGGAAAAATAAGTAGAATGAGCTGCCTACTGTTTGTAACATCTTAAAGTGCTGTAAGTAGGCACCTCATTAGGGTTTGGAACAGACTTAATATACCTAAGATATATGTCCTAACAAGCCAGGATATATGTAATTAGACTTAACTGATGTGCATACTATGAATAGGAGGACACATAATAAGAAACACTGTTTACTTTGCGCCTAAGTACAGTCTTTTTGTTTGTATATGTCCAGACAGCAGTGATATAACCCCTCCAGTTCTCTCTGCTATGAGTGAGGCTACACCTGTCAGCATTGAGCCGTAAGTACATACTCTTATCAAATAACACCCACACACATTACGCTTCACAAATTTCTTTAATTAGCTTATCCTTCTGTCCAAATGATAACTTTCTTTACTTGGATAACATTGCCTTTTTTATTTTGCTGTCTGCTTACTAGATTTTATTCAGCCGTATGAACAGCTGATGGTTTCCTCACATTTTATGGTGGTTATTAGACAGTACTCTAGTAGGCCAGAAAATCACTTTACTTTCAGTACAGAGCTGCAGCCGTACACACCTTAAAGGGATACTCCATCCCAAAATGAAAATTTTGTCATTATTCACGAACCCTCATGTCGTTCCAAACCCGTAAAAGCTTTGTTCGTCTTCGAAACACAACTTAAGATATTTTGGATGAAAACCGGGAGGCCTGTGACTGTCCCATAGACTGCCAAATAAATAACAGTGTCAAGGTCCAGGAAAGTATGAAAGACAACGTCAGAATACTCCATCTGCCATCAGTGATTCAACCGTAACGACGAGAATACTTTTTGTACATGAAGAAAACAAAAATAACGAACAAATTATATTTTATGTTTAACCACTAAAGAGACATCAGAGCTAGCGGCAAATGTCAGAAGGACTAGCCGAGTCGAGACTGCTCTCGTTGATAAACATGAGCACTGAACGCCCGCTGATCATTTCCGAAATCAGCGAAACACATTTTTAAATGGGCGCTGTCTTTTTAAATAAACCGCAGATTTGAGTTTTAAACAACTACATTCTCACCTGAAATACTTTTAAAACTACATTTCATGACACAATAACAGTAATATTTTGAAAATGATCCGAATAAATGGTGGTTGAAATCACAATGCTGCGTGAACTCAACCAATCAGCATGTTTAGCGCCCAAGTCCAGCCCCTGAAAGTTCCGGACCTTTGAAAAACTACTACCTCACGAGCAGGGACATTTTGAGGGGCAATTTTTTACCCGGAACTTTATTTAGAACCTGGTTCCTGCTGTGGAAACACACGGAGTACCAGCCCAAAGTCCCTAGTTACTGGGTAAAGTTCCAGTGGTGAAACGCGGCTTAAGTTGTAAACTCTAGACTGCAGATGCAAAATTCATGGTTATATGTTAACAGTAAAGCTGGTTGGGGAGCTGTTATGTCATGCACAAGTTGGTCTGGTAGTGTGTTTAAGAGAAATTACATCTCAGTGGGTTTCTTGGATCATACATGGGGTATTTTAGAGCTATGTTTCTAAGAACAGAGTAGGTGCGGTGACTGAACAGAGGGAGTTATGGGATATCTTCTCTGACTGGTACCAGCTGGTATATCTAATGGTCAGAACAGTGTTCGGTTGAAATTCTTCTCTCTTACATACTCAGACACGCTCTCTGTGAATGGCTGCAGATCTCTTCATTTTGGAGTTGGCCACAATGCACTACGAAAGCACATCCTGGAACAAAATAATAAAACACAATCTGTCTTGCCTTATCCCCAGACCTTGGCAGTCAGATACTGGAACATTTGGTTTTGAAAAACATGGGGTGTTAATTTTATGCAAATATCCATGGTCAAAATCGACTCTCATGAATCCTCAAGCTCTCTCAAAAAAAAGAGCTGACAATGAGATGAGCAATAAATGAATTAAAATGGCAGTCTGAAACAACTTTGATAGTATTTGGTTCGGATTAGTGAACTAGACACCTTTAGTAATTCTCAAAAAAATGTTCTTCAGGCTTTGCATGAACTTCATGTTAATGTTTCACTCAAATTGTTAAGCTAATAATATAATAATAATAAAAAAGTGAGTAAAAGTATTAAAATAAAAGTATTTGAAATGCAGAATAGAAACATTTTTGCTAGTGGTCTGATTTAGTTTGGATTTCTGCAGCAGCCGGTTTATATTCACTCTCTCTTGCAGTCGGATAAACATTGGATTGCGGTATCAGGCGGAGGTCCCGGAGCTGAGAGAGCGCTCGACAGCACAGCACGACCTACACAAGGCTGAACTGTTGTGGGCGTTACTGCCTGACCTGGAGGCCGATACTGAACAACAGCAAAGAGGTATACAACTTGCACAATACCATGATAATTTCTTTTTTTTTGTTGTTGTTGAATTAAATGAAAGGAAGTTGCAGGAATATGTTTTGCAGGTTGCCTCATTTAAATTAAATCTGCATGACCGTATGTTTAACTCCATGTCTTTCCTGGACCTTCTGTGTGTCCCAGCAGTGGATGACCTCATGCACCTGGCGTGCTCGAGTGCGTTGTGTGGAGGAGGGACCAATCAGGAACTGGCCATGCACTGCCTGTATGAATGCAAGGGTGACGTCATGGTGAGTGTTGTGCAGTAGCACACTGGCATTTTTTAAGTGCCCTTCCTGCTGCCGTGTGTACCAGTCAAAGCTGTTTACGCTGACTGCACCTTTTCTTAAACCGCTGATTAATAAGAGCGATAGATGAAGGGTTTGTCATATGAGTGGAATATATATGAATTAGTTGAAGGATTTCTTGTTGACATCTGTGACAGGAAATATCAGTTTAGGGACTGTACTCATATTTGACTGAGTTAAAAGGAAATTATGTGGAATTATGAATTGCAAAGCCTGAAAAGACAAAGTGTTCATGTGAGTAATGTGTGCATTAGCATTACATGCAGTTGGAAAATGTATGTAAATGACATGGTCTGCAGTTTTTTTTTTGAACAGCATTTTACTAGAGGCCATTCACATGCCAACATGCATATGACAAAGATATTAATTTAAAGTTTCAAGGGGTCCAGGCTTTAAATTTGCTTACCAGCCAAAAAAAAAAAAAAGTGTAAAAGTACTAATAAATTCTATCTGTGTTTGTTGTATTGTTGTGTTATTTGGTATATTTTTATTTATTTTATTTTGTTATTTGTGCAATATGTTTTATTGTGATTTTTTTCAAAACAAATCAATTCACTTTGATTCACTTGATAATTGTGATTTATCTGAGCAGCATATCATGTAATTGAATCTGTTTTTAATCAGTTGGCAGCAATGGTTTATTTATTTATGATAACTGATTTGCAATCCAGGTGAAACCAATGCAACTGTGGCCTGCTAATAGATGACCCCTGTTTTATGAAAACACAAACGGTGCATGTGTTTTGATATGATTCTTTTAAACGTTCGCTCAGCTGAGCCAGCAGCTGCAACAACACAACAGCCAGCCGCTTACTGCCGAGCTCACACCGCCGCCATAGCAACCATCTGTCAATCACAGGCTCACATCCAGAACGACACACTGAAGATGACTAAATCATGTGCGTTGTACTTCTGAGCCAAATCTCAATAATACTTGAGTTACACTGCAAAATAATATGTGAACCAGTTCTTTAGAACCTGAAAGTTAGCTCCACTCTCTTAGAAGTCTGTGTGAGGTTTGTGGTGTTTACTGAGTGTCAGTGATAAGAGAGATGCACTGACAATTAGTTTCATTTTGTTGCTTTTAATGGTTTGATCTTGTTGCATCTATGGTTTTGTTATTGCAAGTTGCAAGACATTTAGTTGTTTGTTGCTTTGTGTTTCATGCAAATTAGTCATTTGTGTTAGCCACTAGATCACATGTTCTTGAAGTAGCTATTTTAACAGATTAATAGGTATGTCAGACCAAGAGACTGGCCCTGCGATTTCATAAATAACTTTGAGTTTGAGTTATAATATTTTGTAAGAGCATGAGTATAAACTAGATGCATTTTCTTGCTCAGTGTCATGACATTTAATGTCTCTGACAAACTCTGTAGTCCAGATGTTATTAATGGTCTTTTTCATGACATGTACAAGCTTAAAAAAAAAAAAATTTTACTTATTGTATTTTACATTTTTAAATATAGCTTAAGTGTCCAAATTCTTTTTTGGGGCTTCTGTATTAAGTGTACATGCTTCAACATGTTCAACAACTTTTCTTGTCCAGATCGTTAAAAGTTGAAAAACACAAGCAATAACTCAAGTTAGAGCTCCATGACCCAGAAAAGACAGTGGTGTCCTCGATTTATCGCACCCTGAGAGACTGTATGGTGGAGAAAGGCAGAGAGAACAAGAGGGATTATCCAGCGACTTGCACAGCTGGGTTAAACGCCGTCATCAAAAGCCTTTTACATGTTGTTAAGGATATAGCATTGGTCTTGCAGAATTGCATCTCTCCTGCCCTCATTAATCTCTTCATATCACCTCTAGGGCATAACACGACCTGACCTGACCTGTGTTTCTCTAATTTGTGACTGTCTCTGCCGCCAAAACACATCACACACTGCAGCCGGTTTTGATTTCTCAACCATGCTAATTTCACGTTATTTTTCATTTTTCAGGGAGCCCTCACCCTTCTGTTGTTAAAAACCCCCATCTTTCCCAAAGCGCACCCGCTGGCTGACTACCACTACTCTGGTAAGTCCCCTCACCGTCAAGCACACTTTCCCTTCTTTCACTTTTTTTTTTTGGTCAAGGTGACGTGAGGTAATCTGTACGGCATGCGATACCCCATCACCCCCTGCGCAGGCATTCCAAACCATGTCTCGGTTATAAACAAAAGCAGCTGAGTGGAGTACAGCAGAGGGGAGGGGCTTGACTGAGAGATTGCTAGGTGACTGAGTGGGTTGCTGGGTAGAGTACGGGAGGAAAGGAGGAGGGGGAGTGTGTCTGTGGCATGTTGTTAAATCCTAGGAGAAGACAGCGGCATCATTGTTTGTCTGGACATGTGTGTGCTGGCTGTTTGCCCCCTCTCTGTCCTTTGTGTGTGAATGTGTTTGTGTTAGCTGGTGGGGGTGCTCTATAAGAGGACAGCAGCCTCTATCTGATTCCGTGCACCGCTTGTCTGTCCCACACAGGCTCTGACAGCTGGACACCAGAGGAACGACGTCTCTTTAACAAAGGCATTTCTGCCTACAAGAAGGACTTTTTCATGGTCCAGAAACTGGTATGTACAGGTTCGAACAAAAGCCTAACAATGAGTGTCAATCCCCCACACAAATCAAATTATGTGGCATGAAGAGAAAATGTCATATTTAGTGACATATATTATAGAGAGTTGGGCCCATTTGACTTTCTACTTTTCTACTAAGTAACCCCCTAGATCATCGTAGCAGCACTTTAACAACAAACTACAACACCCTAGCAAACGCACAGCAATGCACTAAAACATTTAAAACATCCTAGCATTATCCTTACATCAACTTTTAACATCCTATCAACACCTTCCAACTGGAAATCCCCGGCAGTTGCATGGCTATGCACTAAAATATGCTAGGAATTCCTTGGCAACCAAGCAGAAAATCCTAGCAAGCAGAACACTCTAGCAACCGCATAGCAATGCACTAAAACATTCTAGCAATAGTGCTGGGTAGATTACTTACAAATTGTAATCCATCACTGATTCCAAATGACATGACAAAAATTTTTCCATTACATTACACATAATATAATTAGACTACTTTCTGATTACTTTTGGATTACTTGTGTACAGTAACTTGTTTTTTCTCATTGCTTCAAATATGGTAATCTTGTACAATATTGCTATAAAAATACAACATGTTATTAACAACATGTAATGCATTAAACATTACATTATGTGAAGGTTTCCCAAACTGAAGGAACTGAAAATTTATATAAAGAATTTTAAAATAACAACAATCAAAATAAAATATCTTACAGAATTAAACATCCTAGTAAACAAATAGAACACTCTAACAACCTGTGAGAATTTTTTTTTTTAAACAGAGGTTCTAAATCACCCGGAACACCTTAGCAACGGCATAGCATCACCCTAGCAACCACCACTGACAGCCTAGCATTCTGATGGCAAGTTTTGCATGGGTTCCAGTTTTAGTGAATTCTGGTAATTGTGTTGACGTTTGATTTGAAGGTGAGCTCCAAGACGGTGGCTCAGTGTGTGGAGTTCTACTACACGTATAAGAAGCAGGTGAAGATCGGCAGGAACGGTACGCTCCTTTACGGAGAAGCAGAGCCACCAGAGACTAAACCCACAACAGAGGAGGAAGTGGACAATAAAGTGAGTTCCTGTGGCTTTGTGTCTACATGTACCTGTGTGATTTAATGGCCTACAAACCAGTGAAGCATCAAAATGTTTGTTCTCCTTCAGAGTTCACAGAAGTTTGAATCACGGAAAGACGACGAGGAGAGCAGGAAGTGGGAAGGGTCATGTGACAGGAAACAAGAAAACAGCCCGGGCAGGGTGACACAATCGCTACAGGCCACTAAAAATGTGAGTGGGGTGGGGGATTGACTTGCATGGGGTTGCAAAAACACATGGTGTCTACAGGAAATGAGTTCTCCAATGTTCATGCCCAGTTCTGGCCTACTTGAAATAATAAGAAAACTGGCCTGCAATAGTCATTTGTACTTCAGCACTGTAGGCTATTTATAGCGCCATCTAATGGTGTACCTCTTTACAAGCTTAAATGGTTAAGTGCACTTAGTATAGCATACTCATTACAGACCGTCCTGCTGGAGTAACCTGCAGTTTACGTGCTGAAGTGCACAGTGGTGAACTACTATGGGTTTGAATCAGATCTCTTTCACTACCACAGAGGAAGTTCCCTTTGTCTAATATCTGTATGCATTCAGCTGTGGTTGCTTTAAGTAATCATTCGTTTCCTGTTAGGCTGCTGCCGTCTTGGTTTTAAGAAATCAGGAGGACAGCACTAGAGATCCGTCCACGTTGGGGGTCAGTCATCATCCTCCTCCACCAGCACCACCACCACCATCTAAACACCGCTCCGACACCGCGGGCCGCAAAAGCACTGGCAACACAGGAAAGGGACAAACAAACCAAGAGGGTGAATTCCCCTGCAAGAAGTGTGGCAGGTCAGTTTACTGGGATACACACTCAATTTATGCAATTTACTTATTTTGTACCTTTATTTACCTTATTTTATTTACTTAACCTTGCTTTTATTTATTTTAGTTTTCCCTTGATTTAAAATGTTTGCTTAATAATGTATTTATTTACTTATTCATTTACACATCAAATTAACTATTTGTTTATTTAAAGTTACTTTATTTTATTTAAATTGTACCTTTATTTAAATTTACGTTTTATTTATTTATTTATATATTCATTCATTTATTTTACATTTACACTGTATTTGTTTCTTTTTATTTATTTTAGAAGTTTACCTTTTTTTTACCATAATAAGTTCATTATTTTATTTATTTACGTATTATATCCCTGTTGTTCACATTGTAAAGTTTGGAGAACGTCATTAAAAAATTGAATGGCACAGTTTATGACGTTCTCCAAGCTTTACAATGTGAACTACAGTGTTGGGGAGTAATTAACTAAAAGTAACAGTAACAAGTTAGTTTCTCCAACGAGTAGCATGTAGCTTGACAAAACATTTTAGTTTTCTTTGTTACATTGTATTGTGTGTTCAGCTTCACAGTCAAGGAAACTGAGGTAACAAATCAAAACACACTTACAAAGGCCTTTTCACCTATGTAGCTTTGGAAAGATTCATTTCAGTGAATCTGTTCATTTAGATGGTTCCCGTAAATGACTCTGTTTAAAAATGATTCGCAGATTCAGTTGCTGGACAGAAGCCCTTTAAGTTAAATGCTGCTGTGCATCAGTTTTTAGTGATATACATTTTTATTTTTTACTTTATGCATATTGTTTTGTTCCAGAAAAATACCTTATGAAAATGAAATAAATTAAGTTATATTTGCTGAAGTTTCAAAAACTAGCTTCCTCAACACTGGTGAGTTGTGCATATCACTGGCAGTGTGGTTTTTTCATGCAGCTGATACATAGCTGCTCATAAAAAGACCAGGGGTCTTCAGAAGAGTCAGTAAAGCTTGGCGGCTCTTAGGTAGGTGTTACATGCGTCAGGGATCGGTCTAGTAGTAAGCAGTAAAAAGGCAACATCCGATTTTGATTGGAGATTATATCCATGGCAACAGTCGGCTTGTTAAAATCAACAGTCTCTTAGCAACCAAGTCCATGGAGATGTTGAACGCCACGTTCCCTGATCCGTACACATCAGCGTGTGTGTGATTTGAATACACACGTGGGCTCTTTTATCTTCTATTAAGAAGTACTGTGGCAGTACCTGGATTATCACCATATTCATATACCATGGTGCTCCGAGGTCTTTGAGAATACTATTGTAAGTTCACAAAAAAATGACTTGCATTGTTCCAAATTCATATGAGTTTCTTTTCTTATTATAATATACCACAAAAACAACACTAAAGAAGTGGCTTGTGTGATGTATTCCAAGTTATCTGAAGTCATGTTATAGCTTTCTGTAAGAAACAAACCACATTTGTCATTTCACTAAAGGATTTTTGACCAGCCCATGACTATCCTTGGCAATTTCAAGAGAAAAGTAGCACGCTTGATTCATAAACAAATCATTCTTTTGAATCGAATCTGTTTTAAGATTTGGTTGATCCACTTCATAAAACCCTTCTGAATAATGCCTTCACAAATTCAATCACCAGCTGAGTATTCTTCTTACCTGATTTATGAACGAATCAATTATTTTTAGTCAGATCTTTTGAGTGAATCAGTTGATCCAGAACCGGTTTGAGTGATTCAATCTGGTTCTCGGGTGCAATTGGTGATCTGCATGTCTGATTTGTAAACAAATCATTAATTTTTCTCAGATTCTTACAATGAATGTGTTTATCCAGAACCTGTCTATATGTTAGATTCACAACTCTGACTAAAAGTTTCTTTAGTTCAGCTTGCTGACTTAAATTTGTGAATGAATCATTCTTTTTGAGTTAAATGCAATGAATCGGTTGAATCAGTTTAAATGATTTTCTATGAATCTGAGTCAGTGAGTTGAACCAGATATGTCAATGATCTACATGTTCATTTGATCAGTTAATACAGTCCACAAAATCTGATTTGGTTTTTGAGTTCAAATCACTGACCTAAAGATCTGAACACTGTGTTTTCACCAGGATCTTCTTTAAAGTGAAGAGCCGCAGTGCCCACATGAAGAGTCACGCTGAGGCAGAGAAAAAAGCGGCTGCGCTCCTGCAGAGGGAGGCTGAGCAGCGGGCGGCAGCCGCCATGTTGGCCGCCCAGCAGAACGGCATGATGGGGGATCAGAGCAGAACGAGGAGAGCCAGCAGCGATGACTCCTCAGAGGAAGAGGACGCAGATGATGAAGACTGGCACTAGCTAACAATCTCTTTCGTACGGCCAAGAAAAAAACCTATTTATTTTTAGTTTACCAGCCAACAAGACCCATCCCAAAAGAACAGTTTCAGGGACTGGCTCACTCCCGTAGAGTGTTTGTGTGAGTGCGTATGTGTGTTACGTGTATATGAGACGGACAGAGATGGAGACCAATGCTGTAGAAGCATTCAGGGGCTTAATGTTCAGACATAGGGCTATTGGGAGTGTAAGCCATCTCCGTGTGAATGTGTGCGTGTGTCTATAATATGCACTTTCGGACTCATCCAACACACACTGATCTGACCGCAGCACATCTATCCAGTGTCTGTGCACAGAACTCACTCAGTGTTCTCCTGTGAAACAAACCATTATGGATTCAGTGCTGTGGACGCAGAGGGACACAGAAGCAAGTGTGTGTGTGTGTTTAGTCTTTTCCTTCTTTTTTGAAATGAATACGACGGTATCTTTCTCTTCCACGTGACTGCCAAATGCTTGCACAACTGTGCTTGTACGCCTGGTCTTGATCTCCAGTGCTGTAATTTTGGGCTTTCTGTTTTGAGTATCGTGAAGGTAAAGTTCATCCGAAATGGAAAATTCTGTCATTTTCTCACCCTCGTGACTTTTTTTTTTTTTTTTTTACTTTTTCTTCAGAACACAAAATGAGACATTTAGCAGAATGTTCATGCTGTTCTTTCTCTCTCAAATGTTGCCTAAGGGCTTTCATTCTTTAAAAACGACAAATATAAAACATCATAAAAGTACACCAAAGAACTTTTACGCTATATTCTTACGAATAGATTTTTCTAAGAAACAGAATGAAATCTAGACTCCTCTTGACAGTGTTATTAAAACAAATAATTTTCTTTAATTGATAACGCTAGAATAAAGTTATATTTTAGATGAAAAATTCAAAATTGTGTAAACAAAAATTACTAAAACTAAACCTGAAATTAAAGAAAAATATATAACTAAATATAAACCTAAAAGCTAAATATAAATATATAAAAAATTAATAATGACAAAAATTGTATAAAAATACTAACACAAACTAAAATTGAAATGTATATAAAAACAAAAAGGTAATTCAAAATATTAATGAATACAATACTTACATAGTACTATAATATATTATACAATGGGATATTAATTATACTGAAATAACACCGCAGAGTACCAACTTTATGTATATGCACACATGAGAGTTATTGTGGTATTTTTAATGAATGATGACTTAATTTAATATTGTTTCATCAGAAATTTATCGTATGACAATGTATACAGTTCACGAGTTGAATGGACTTTTTTCTTTGAGCTTGACAGCTGTCCTATTGGTACTATATACTTTCATTTCATGATCAGCCTGAACATTCTGCTTAACATCTCCTTTTGGTGTTCGCCGTATAGAAAGTCATACAGGTTTGGAAAGACATGAGAGTAAATGATGCTAGCATTTTTAATTTCAAATGAACTATTCCTTTAATTAAAACGGTGACCTCGCTGATGCCTTCGATGTTTTTGACACTTTCTGTCCTTATGTGACAATCACTTTTACAAAGGTTCTTTTTATACTCTGCAGATTATAATGGTTGTGCTTGATATAATCAATTATTGTTATTATCATTACTGTTACTATTAGCTTTGTACTGTTTTATGATGATTATGTTGTTTTTCGGGGGGAGGGAAGGGGTGGTATTCTTTTTCTCATTTGACTTTTCGTTTTAGATATTTGCTACCTGTGTGTGTGTGAGTGAAGATTGCATATATTTGCTGAAAGCATGATTATAAAATCACACTGTAAGTGCAATAGCAATAGTGGGACTTTTGAGTTCCCTCCCACTCCACTTTTTTTATTCTTAGCATCTTTGAACAAAAGTATTAGATAATCAACTTATATTTTAGTGTAAGAACAAATGTGAGATGTGATGGTTGCTGAGTTTAAGGGCAGTTGCGAGCAGCTCGGGTTTCTATCTCTCTACAGGCCAAACACTTAAGCACTTGGCTTTGTCTCCATGGCAACAAAGAGTCTTATTTTAAAGGATAGGCACATGGGAGATTCGCAGCCAACAGTAAAGGCTCCAATTATTGCTAATAACACAGAAATCTTCTATGCAGCGCGTGAGTGTGTGAGCTCGTGTGCACGTGCGAATGCATGTGTGTGTGTGTGTGTGTGTTTATTTGCATGGGTGTGCATGTGTGGTTGCGTGTAGTTGATGCACCAATATTCAAAACTCTCTCAAACTCAAAGCCAAGTGAGAAAAAGAAGCTTCCTCGACTATTTAATGTCTTTTTTATATTAAAAAAAAGAAACAAAAAAGCATTCTATAGTATATATACTTGTTCATACATGTGAAAAGACTGATTTGCTCTACTATGAAGATATGGGCATTTGTCAATGACTTAACCAAGCTTTATTGTTGTTGTTGAGAAATGAATATTGAAATTAATTTGGGGAATGTTGTAAGGGTGCACCTCCCGTTTCCGTCTTTCACTCAGCCAAGGGAAATTCTTCTGTTGAGGAATCCAAAATATGAAAAAGGCTTCTAAAACTGTATGCACACTTTCTATGCTATTTTCATAGGGGTTTGTACACTAATAACGGCTGTGGTAAGAGCTCTGAAGTGCTTTTTACCACAGTATAACTTATTGGGTTTCAGTTGTGTTTTATCATGTGTTTTAGAACAGGGGTGTCAAACTCTGTTCCTAGAGGGTCGCAGTCCTGCAGAGTTTAGTTCCATCTCTGCTCCAACATACATACCATGTAGTTTTCAAATAAGCCTGAAGGACTTGATTAGTTGAATCAGGTGTGATTAATTAGGGTTGAATCTAAACTCTGCAGGGCTCCGGCCCTCCAGGAATTAAGTTTGACACCCCTGTTTTAGAGTAATAAGGAAAAAACAATAAACATGACAATATTTGTAACAGTATTTGGAAAGGACAAGTGTGTTTTAATTGGTCAAATGATGGTTAGAGGAACAATAATAATAATTAAAAAAGTTTAAAACAATAATTTAGTATTTATTCAGAATTTTTCATTAGTTGTCTATGGACCACACTGAATGTCCACACGGTGGCATTGTTGTCTACAGTATTTTTTATACAAGAAACAGCTACAGTGATCATATGAAAATCTGCATGTGAGAAATCTTATGAACTTAATAACTATATATAAATATATATAAAATCTCATTGGTTCATTAAAAGAGGGATTAAAAGAATGTCTTTACAGAAATAAGCAAAGGAGATTCGAAGCACAGATGTCTATTTACAAGAAACTGACATTGAAAACATTAAAATCAGATCAATTCCATGACAAAATTAATAAAGTACATAAACATTAAAATAAACGGAGAAACAAATAAATAAAATAAAAAAATATATAATAAAACAAACACGAGGGGCATTTCTACAACAAATTGCATAATACAAGAAAATGAAAATTTGATTGTTTTTTGACTTCATTTTTGTAAAGGCTTTTGAGAAATGTTTTAATTAATTTCCAAATATAACAAGCATAGGAGGGGATTTAAGTAATCGACATTTATGTATATAATACTTTACCAATATTACGATATTAGTAATCAAATACAACGAAACGACGGTCAACTTTTTTTACTTCCTTTCTTTCTTTTTTTTCTTTCTTTTATTTTTTATTTATTTTTTTGCCTGCCATTGGGTGGCGCCAACATCTGCCAAATAATCTGCATCCATGCAGATGGAAACTAATTATGTAATTTTGTCCGGGATTTTCAGATTAACAAATAAAGCGAAGATTCATCTAGTGCAAACAATTCAGAGTAACACTAACAAATATGTGATTTCACGCATTCAAATCCAAGGCTAGGCCTGCATTTCAGAGTTGTATTTAGCTGTGCACGCATATGCAAACTACAAATGGCAGAACAAACTTTGCCTCCAAAAGGAAACGATTTTTCCTGACAAAGAAATGTTGAGACTCACTCACCTGCACATGACTCATTTACTGACCAGAGCCACCACTCACACATCTACCACATACTGTTTTTTTGATGCAGTGATGATAAACTTCAGATATTTCAGGGCTGTAGGTGAAGATCTGACTGATGTGTTTCAAAGTAAGCAGCAGGGGATTTTGGGACAGACGGAGAACAGGAGGTGGTTTCCTTCACATCCTCACTCCCTTTTCCTCTCACTTGGAAGAGATGCAGAGATAAAATGGGCAACATAATCTCCACAGAGAGACAATTGTAGTTTTTTACAATCTTAGTCAACATATGGAAGTGATCAGAGATCAGAGGGCATCAGTTTTGTCTTTTAGAAGGACACACACAAAGGACTGAGTTTGCATAATCTGCAATGCAAACTTCAGTAAAGTGTGTTTGGAGGAAATTCCACGGGGCTGTTTGTAACACATGTGATAGGTTTGTTCATTCATCAATGGAAAGCCAGCGAATCATGACCCTCAGGGTGACAGGAGTATCAATACAGGAGAGATACTTAATGGCCCTGTGATTTACTGTAAAGCTGTGGAATCACGTTTGAAGTGTATATGCAGGAAGAGCTGCGTTAAAAAACCTGATACAGATTCGCTTGAATTTTCTCAGGAAAATGTGTCACATTTCACCCAAAAAAACAAACAAACAAAAAAAAACATTAAGATTTACTCAGTTATAACCATTAAGACTGATTGATTTATTTACATTTTTTTATTTTATTTTATTTTTGAAATAAAATAATATTTTTATTTATTTGTAGTAGTAATTCACATTACTTACATATATTTTTCTCTCTTGCTATTGGGGCAAATGAAAATGCAAAAATTATATCTGTTGTAGTTTCCGTTGACCACTATAGACATTTACCAACTATCTCCAGTGAAATGTGAAAAGAGTACATGACAACCGCAATTTTTAACAGCTCTTTTCACTTGTTATTTACCAAACTGCCAAAATTAAGACATTTTCAAACAAAATTTAAATAAATGCAAAATATATTAAACAACAATGCTCTTATTTGTAACAGCCAAATGTATTAGCATTATATTTATAATTTTATTTAAACCTGAAATTTAGATTTAATATTAATCAAACATATTTCTTTTCCTAAAGAGTTATTATTTCCTAAATGTTATTTATTATACAGACCATCTTTGCTTTAATATGTTTTTTCTTAAGACATAAACCAAAATATTACTTTCCTGTAGGTCATGGGTTTGAACCCCAGGGAAAGCAATAACTGAACTATAAAATGTATAAACTGTGTAAAAAATTTATAAATGTAGGGTCACTATAAAAATTAGTTGGGTTTAAGATCAAATTAAAAACATTTAGTTAGTCAATGATTAATTTAGTTTACATATATAAACACAACTTTGAAAATTATTAATATTTATTGTGTTATGTAGTATATCATGTTTTGTACTAAAAATTATTAAAAGCCACAATAATTTGCAGTAAAGCTAGACAGTATGTGTTCTGTTAAATACTATGGAAACGAACTGGTTTCTTTGACATTTTTCTATGGCAAGTGTTATTTGCGTTTTGACTTTTTTCACACTGTTTTACTTAGGCTACTATTTTGCCAAGCACTGCATGTCTATAATCAGATCCGGCCTCAGGAACCCTCCCTGTTCACTAATCAACACAGTAACAGAGACAGATGTGCAGCCGCTCACACCTGGCAGGTGCTCGGAGCTCCGCTCACAGCCTTGCTCTGCTGTTTGTGAGGACAGAATAGAGAGCGAGTGAGGGTGGATAGAATGAGATGGGACCGACGGGACAGAAGATTTAATTCAACAAATATTATGTACTACTAAAAGAGATGAGGACCAGATTCAACGTCAAACCACAGCTTCTCCCTCGTGTCACATTCTGGCAGGGAATAGAACACCGTTGCACTTTCTCGGACAAACTGATGTGCTTGAAAGATGCTTCTCCCTATTTACATTTAATCATTTAGCAGACGCTTTTATCCAAAGCGACTTACAAATGAGAAACAGTAGAAACAATCAGATCAACGATGGAGGAGAACAACAACGGTATACAAGTGCTATGACAAGTCTCAGTTAGTCTAGTACAGAACACGTAGCCAGGGTTTTTTTTTTTTTTTTTTTTTTTTTTTTTTAATATGATAGACAAGAAAAAGAAAAGGTAAGTACTAGTATTAGTTGGTTAAGTGCAGGCAAAAAAGATGAGTCTTTAGATGTTTCTTAAAAATGAGTAAAGACTCAGCTGTTCGAATTGAGATCGGGAGGTCATTCCACCAGCTGGGCGCAGTCCAGGAAAAAGTCCGTGAGAGTGATTTTGAACCTCTTTGGGATGGCACCACAAGACGTCGTTCACTTTCAGAGCGCAAAACTTCTGGAGGGCGCATAAGACTGAAGCTAGCGAGTTTAGGTATGTTGGCGCCGTGCCAGTGGTCGTCTTGTAGGCAAGCATCAGTACCTTGAATTTGATGCGAGCGGCTACTGGTAGCCAGTGTGTAACCTGATGAGGAGAGGAGTCACATGAGCTGTTTTTGGCTCATTGAAGACAACTCTCGCTGCTGCATTCTGGATCAGTTGTAGAGGCTTGATAGTACATGCAGGAAGGCCCGCCAGAAGAGCATTACAATAGTCCAGTCTGGAGAGAACAAGAGCTTGTACAAGAAGTTGGGTGGCTTGCTCTGACAGGAAGGGTCTAATCTTCCTAATGTTGTATAAGGCAAATCTGCAGGACCGGGTCGTTGTAGCAATATGGTCTGTGAAGCTTAACTGATGATCCATCACAACTCCTAGGTTTCTGGCTGTCCTGGAAGTAGTTATGGTTGACGAACCCAGCTGTATAGAGAAGTTTGTGATGAAACGATGGGTTAGCTGGAACCACCAGCAGTTCAGTCTTAGTAAGGTTGAGCTGAAGGTGATGGTCATCTCATCCAGCTAGAAATGTCACTCAGACAGGCTGAAATGCGAGCAACTACCGTAGGGTCATCTGGTTGGAATGAGAAGTAGAGTTGAGTGTCATCAGCGTAGCAGTGATAGGAAAAGCCATGCTTCTGAAGACAGATCCTAATGACGTCATGTAGATGGAGAAGAGAAGTGGGTCCAAGTACTGAGCCTTGAGGAACCCCAGTAGCAAGTTGTTGTGACTTAGAAACTTCACCCCTCCAAGACACCATGAAGGATCTATCAGAAAGGTAGGAGTTAAGCCACTGGAGAGCGGTTCCAGAGATGCCCATCTTTCTGAGGGTGGACAGGAGAATCTGGTGATTAACAGTGTCAAAAGCAGCAGACAAGTCCAGCAAAATGAGAACTGAGGATTTTGAAGCTGCTCTTTTCCAGTCGCAGGGCTTCAGTAACCGAGAGCAGGGCAGTCTCAGTTGAGTGGCCACTTTTGAAGCCAGATTGGTTGCTGTCCAGGAGGTTGTTCTGTACAAGAAACATAGAGAGCTGGTTGAACACGTTCTGTACAGAGTGGTCTTTGCAATGAATGGAAGAAGGGATTTAGTTTTCTAGAAGTGCTGGATTTAGAGATGGTTTCTTCAGCAGTGGGCTTACCCGAGCCTGCTTAAATGCTGAGGGAAATGTTCCAGAGTGAAGAGAGGAGTTGATAATGTGAGTAAGTGAAGGTATGACTGAAGAAGAAATCGCTTGAAGGAGGTGAGTGGGGATCGGATCCAGTGGGCAAGTAGTAGGATGACTGGACAGGATAAGTTTGGAAACGTCCGTCTCTGAGAGTGGAGAGAGAAGGAGGAGAACGAGTGAGCATTAGTCGTTGTGAAGTTATCCTCAGTGTGCGCGGTGTGGAGAATTGGTCACTGATGGTTCTTGTCTTATTCGTGAAGAAACTGAAAACTGCAAAGTCATCAGCTGTAAGAGTCGATTGAGGAGGAGGTGGAGGCGGATTAAGAAGAGAAGAGAAGGTTTTTAAAAGTGTGCGAGAGTCACAACAGTTGTTAATCTTGTCGTGGTAATATGATGCTTTAGCAGTGAAGACGTTTGCAGAGAAGGGAAGAGAGGAGAGACTGATACACACTGAGGTCGGTAGAGTTTCTTGATTTAAGAGCCATTTCCTCTCTGCAGCCCTGAGTTTAGAGCGATGTTCACGGAGTACATCGGACAGCCAAGGGGCAGAGGGGGTGGTGCGTGCTGGTCTAGACGACAGTGGGCAAAAGTTGTCCAAGCAAGAGGTCAGAGTGGAACAAAAAGTGTCCGTAGCACTGTTCGTGTCCAGAGCTGAAAAGTGCGAGAGTGAAGGAAGTGAGGATGCAACCACAGAGGATAGGCGAGATGGAGAAGAGTGAGCGTAGGTTCCGTCGAAAGGTGACGCCGCGTTGGAGCGTGTGCCGCTTCAGGTGTAAGTGCTAGATTAGCAGTAATGAGGAAGTGGTCTGAGGTGTGCAGTGGAGTAACTAAAGGTGTTGTCCACTGAGCAACAGCGCGTGTAGATGAGGTCCAGTTGGTTGCCCGATTTGTGAGTCGCTGTAGTAGAGACTCGCTTGAGATCAAATGAGGCGAGCAGAGTGTTGAAGTCAGCAGCCTGGGGTTTATCTAGGTGGATGTTGAAGTCGCCAAGAAGTACCAGAGGAGTACCACCTTCAGGATAGTTTGATAGCAGCACGTCCAACTCCTCCAAGAAGTTTTCCAATTGAACTGGGGGACGATAAAATGACCACAAAGTGGATTTTAAAAGGGTGGGTTACAGTAACAGCATGTGATTCAAATGAAACGTTACCTGTAGGTGGTGGTTGAAGATCAAAATTTCCAATCTTTCGATATAAGGAGACCAGTACCTCCACCCCTCCCAGTTGTACGAGGGGTGTGAGAACAAGTGAAATGAGAGGAGAGGGGCTGCGGGAGTGGCAGTGCCTCAGGTTTGATCCAGGTCTCAGTCAGTGCCATGAGGCTGAGAGCGGAATGAGTAGCAATAGAAGAAATGAAGTCTGCTTTTGTTAACAGCGGACTGGCAGTTCCAGAGACCAAGTGGAATAGAGAGCGTTGGAGTAGAGGTCAGAGGGGACAGACCTTAGATTTGTCAGGCAGGCCTTCCTTCGACGTACATAGCGTGCTCTCCGAGTGTTAGTAGTGATAGTAGAGATCTGAAAGCACATAGTGACTACAAGTGACCAGAATAAGTATGTGAGGACAAGCTGTGCAAAAATTGAAGGGGAGAAAAGCAATACTCAAGCGCCCTGTCGGTGTCCTTGCTCGGTGGAGTCGCGCAGGTAGAGTCGATGGTCTTTACACTCGTCGGTCTTCACACGAGGAGGCTTCACACGAGGGCTGCCGCGACCGCTGCCCGCGGTGTCCACTTAGCTTCTCCCTCGTGTCACATTCTGGCAGGGAATAGAACACCGTTGCACTTTCTCGGACAAACTGGTGTTCTTGACAATGATAATAATCACACAATAATAAATCAGGCCTTGAAATATTAATAATGATGATTAAGATCTAGCTGCATATTCTCGTGATTCACTTTTGTTTTTAAACTTTCTTCATATCTCTTATACTTTTTAATTAGTTATAGTAACATCATTGCTATTACTCACACAAATATTAAACTTAGACATGATACTTCACTCATGCGCTTTGTTGAGAAGAGATGTGTTATTATTTTTACCGTTTATCAGATTTGTGATCTTTTTGGCTCATGGATGATAAAACAGTCAAATGTTCCTTATATTTACATGAGCTAATAAGGACATTACAAAGAGACCAAAAATATCAAAGACGCTTTTAAGTGGATTCTTTTGACTTGGGCCACCTAACAACCACTCAGAACTCCTTAGCAACAGACCAAAAACAGGGTAACAACAGCAAAAATATCAAAGACGCTTTTAAGTGGATTCTTTTGACTTGGGCCACCTAAAAACTGCTTACAGTCCCATCATTCATCCGTACGTGTGTATGCCTTAAAATAAAGAAAACCACTACGTTACTACAGCACATGGTTGTTCTGGGAAAGTTTTAGTAGCTTAAAGGCATATTTTTCATATTTCTTCATGTGATAGAAGTCAAATCAAGTCACCTGTATTTGTATTCAATACAGATTATGTCACAGCAGCTTTACAGTGGCAAACAGGAAAATAGATTATCAATAATGCAAGAGGACAATAACAAAATAATTTTTTTTTTAAGTTAAAATCAGTTCAATGATGATTCAGAGATGTCATCATCTTCAGTTCTCTTCCAATAGGCTTAGTATCTGTACAGTCAAGTCAACAATGTTGCCAGAAATTGTGTCCCAAACTAAGCAAGCCAAAAGCAACAGTAGCAAGGAACCAAAACTCCATCAGTGACAATCTGACAGAAATGGAGTAAAAAACCTTGGGAGAAACCATGCTCAGTTGGGGTGCCAGTTCTCCTTTGGCCAGACGAAACCAGCATGGCGTGGTTTAATTCATGCTGCAACATAGGGTTTAACATGCATGTTGAAATTTTTGATGAACAGTCATCGAATATCCACTTTTTTTAAATTTGTTATTTATTCATTTTATTAGTATTTTTATACTACAACCAAATGGGTACGCTGCTACACCTCAAACCATCAGATGAATCTGTGTAGGGCAGATCTGCAGACCAACTCACCTTATTACCAATACAATGTTCTGCTGCAAGTAACTTAAAGTTATATGCTTCAAGTTGTGCTACAAATCTTTTTAGACTGTTTAAGGGAGACAGTACAGCAGGTTTCTTATGTTCTTACACGGAAAACACTGTAACTGAAAAGACATTTGTAGGAAAAAGCTTTGTGAAAACATCCATTTCAGAAGCTTAAATGAAAACAAGCTGTGCAGTGGTAAAAATGTCATTTTTTAAAATAGAGAAGATAAGCTGGAATGTGCTGGAAATGGTAATGTACTTCTACTATGTAGTTGGCGACAAACGTTATGAATTCTGCAACTCATTGACTCTGAGCATCTTAGAAACACATAAAACTACTGTGTTATTCTTGGGCAAATGTAACAATATCCATTGGTCTGTAGCATTGTATTGCTTGCCCATTTAACGTCAGCGGGAGCTTGACAAATATCCTGTCACAAAACAGTTGAAGGAAAGTATACTGCCATTGCAACCCTGGTGAGTGAAGAAAGCGAGAGATTGATACCATTTACCACTTCAAACAAAGAGGACAAGGCCATGCAAATGTAGATCGCTTGGCAGTTTCTGTGTTTGAGTATGTTTACTCATCACTGGCGAAAGATCCACAGACGTTTCAGTTCTGTTCTTATTACACCAAACAGCCTTGATTCAGTCAGAAATATCCTTTCTGTGTGAGAAGCTTGCAAGCGTGAGGGGGTGGAAGCCACACAGCTGCGTGATCTCGATTATATTGCTATAAAAATAGCTGCATTTCATCATGTATGTGCTCAATGCTTCTTTCTTTGAAAAATATTTTAAATAGCAAACTGGAGTACAACCCTGAACTTTCTGTTTGTCCCATTCTCTCATTCCAGATCGCTCCATGATAAAGGATCTTTGTTCAGGGTCAAATGCTAGAGACAGAGTCGGGCTGAGCCTTGGCCAAGTCACTGTTGGGTCTTATTTGTGTCTGTTACCATAGCAACCACTGTCCACTGACCCACCAGCAGACGTTCAATGTTGGTTGGTGGGAAGGAGTAGAAGGGGTGTAAGCACACGTGTCAAACAGTCACAGAGTGGAAGTGGGACTCCCTTTTGAGTCAGTCACCTCGATATGAATGTGGGTTTCAGCATTGTTCATTCTGGTATGTTACCATATAAGGGTATTCTAAATAAACTCGCTTGAATCAATAGTGACCAGTTAATCCCTCTGGCAGGTTGTTTCCTGGACTGCAGTGATTTGTGGTTGTGCTCTATGGCATTACTCTAAATTAACACTGCCTACTTATATCTGTTTCATGCTTCTGGAATCTGGAACTGTAGCTTTTCAGTATAAAGCTCAACATCTGTTGGCATCACCTTTTCTAAACATGGAAATTGCTCTGTTAAAAAGCCATTTCATTTCTTAGTGAGGCACAGGGTGCTAAATTAACACTTGCCAAGTGCCAAAAAATAATAATAAAAAAAAATCTCCAGTTGGCCAGGTACTAAAGCTTTTTTCTTCTCCACGTGGAATAGTTTTCACATTAAAGGCCCGTTCACACCGCCAGTGAAGTGATGCAATGGAGTTGTCGATTTCCAGCAACACAAGTGACATTGATTACTGGAGACAGGGTGTGGTCTGAAATCGCATACTTTCTTGAGTAGGTACTCATTTTGAATAATTACTTACTTTGTAACTGCTAAAAACGTATGCTCTTTGTAGTATGATTGTAATCTGGACATACTACATGTTGTCATTGTCATGTGACCTACCAGTATCAGTTGCGTCACTTCACTGCCATTCACAAATCCTCTCTCGTGGCTTCATGGGATAGTAAAGTGTCCATCGTAGTAAGTCATGGTCCATAAAAGGTATAAATCGTCAGAAAACTTCATCTGTCATCAGATAGCTTTGATGGTTTTGTTGGATAGTAGGTTTTAATTGTCAGTAAGTTTTGTCTGCTTCTATGTGTATTTAGCTTTGTTTTAAAAGAAAAATGCGCATCCTTGTGGCACGGATGATACAGAAGAGCATACAGTGATATGGAGAGACACAGAGGAGACTGTTGACAAAGGAATTGTTGAATAAAGTCATTATTTTGGTTTTCGTTGCTTACAAAAAGTGTTCCCGTAGCTTCATATAACTCAGATTGCACGTCTGATGGCAGATGGAGTATTCTGATGACGACTTTCATACCACTTGACTTGACTTTTGGTAGTCTATGGGACAGTCACAAGCCTCCCGGTTTTCATCCAAAATATCTTAAATTGTGTTCCGAAGACGAACGGCGCTTTTACAGGTTTGGAACGACATGGGGGTAAGTGATTAATGACAAAATTTTCATTTTGGGGTGGAGTATCCCTATAACTTTAATCAATTTGCAGAGTGAACTTTGGGAGAGACAACCAGTAGGGGTATCAGTGGAGCTCACGTGACCCATCTCGGTCTTAGTCCACTTTAGACAGTCTACTAACTTAAGTTACTTTGCAACTACGTTCAACAGACTCATTAGTTTTCAACTTCATGTCAGCTAGCTCTAATTAGATATTAAGCAGACAGCCAATTAATAGTCTAATGACTGGTTGTTGACATGTAGTTGCTAAATTGCTTAAAGTTAGTAGAATGTCTAAATTGGACTATCAAAAGAAAGTGTAACCACCGTCCTGACAGCAGGCAAAACAGGACAGAAAATTTATGGATCGATTTCACTGTTCTATATGATTTTTCTGTAAGCACATATACATTGATATAAAAAAAAAATGATGCATGGAAATGAAACTGTTGACAGTCTGAGTGAGTTTGATTCATACATTGATAGCTCTTGTTGATTATAAGATGCATTAAGCAGTTAAGCACTGATATAGTTCATATTAAAACAGTGTTCATTATCACACACAATAAAACTAATTAACTCTCAAACCCGAATGACATTTTGCGATGTTTAGCAGTGTTTGAGTTTAAATTGTATTTTAATAGATTGTTCATCTGGTTAATGATTTATTGCAATAACACTGCTGTAGTTTAGAATATAATATACAACACTCTCCAACAGCAGAATTGTACTTCTTTAGCAGCAAGAAAACAAATCCCTAATCAAATTAGAAGAGTTCTTAGATTTAGCATCAGTATACTGTGTGTAATCTGTGAATGCATTTTTTAAAGATTTGTCCAGATTGCAGTCTACCAATAACCTTAGAGCAACAGCACTATGAATGTAGTCAAGCATTGGCAGTGTGAATGGGCCTTAAACCTTTAAAATGAAACAATGAGTAACAAAATCATGATGCAATCATATGATGCTATAAGTAACGCAATGATAGGGATAAACAGGATAACATTTTGTACCAGGGATAGTAAAATAATAAAATAACAAAATGCAAAATTAAGTTTATATATTTATAGCTAGTACTTTTTTATCAATTAATTTGAGAAAGAACTGTGAAGGACAAGCAGATGTTTGAAATACATTTAATGTATAAAATGTTCAGTTTCATTATAAAGACTAGACTAGTCTCCCTAATGAAACATTGTGTGCTGCTATAGCAGACACCATTTTAAAAACAGATTATACAAATGAGTACTTTCTAAAACAGGGCATGGTTTGGTCATTTTGTCTTTGGATTAACAATATGTGGCTAAACATAATGGCAAAAAACCCCAAAACAAAACAAAAATCAAGCTTCTCTAATCAAGTATACAGAGTGTATAAACCTGTAAATAGAAAGAAGAGTACAGTTAATTCATGTTTATATGTTATCTACTGTAAGCATAGGTAAAACTGATATTTATATGGTGAACTCACTACAATTACCTATTTGAATGTGTGGCTCTCAGTGCCGCCACGTCCAAAACCTGAGGAAAAAAGAAAGAGAATTACTTAGTCATTGTGTTGGTCTTAATTAGAAAATATAGTATTACCATGTCCATTTGACCCTATGGCATGAAATTGAATGTTTTTCTATAATTATGTGAAGTAACTTGCACAGGATGTGTTAGCTTAGCAGGCTAATTGATTAGCTTGCCAACTGAAAACACAAAAAATCTGGACACTGTTAAAAATATGCGTAGCACTGACGCAAAATTCAATTATATAACAGAAAACTCTGTGGATAGCTGACAAGAAGTTATCTGGATTAAATCAAGAAACTTGAATAAATTCCCTGGATGAACCATTTTATTGTGGTCAAGTACTGTCCCACAGCAGTCCTCAGTCCATTTGTTTACGAGGTGAAGCACTAATCTAAGCCATGTGATGCTCTAGTTGAAATATAGCCCTACAGCACGGTAAAACAGAGCCATTGACACATTGGAGAAACTTACCTTTGGGTCCAAAGAGTGCAGAGTAACATGGGTTGTTACAATAAGGCTTCCCCTCATGCTGTGAGGTGAAACACATTAGTCAGTGCAAAGTACATAACGGACTTGAGCAGGGGCTATTATGCAGGATGTATTACCCTGACAGTCTAACCCCCTGAAGTGTTTATGTAAGGTAAAAATATGCCAAAAGTTAACTAGACTTCATTAAGCCTGCCTGGTAAATTAATCTGTGCTCTGTCCCAGTAAAAGGTTGGCAGGCCGTGTGTACTTCTGTGAGGGACTTACCTCTGCATGTGAGCCAGGCGACAGGGTCTTGTTGCATTTCTCACACTTCAGACAGGGTCTATGCCAGTCTTTGCCAAGTGACGACACTCTCTCAGCTGAAACATCAACGATAAACATTAATTCAAATAAATATGAAACCCACATATACTGTTAATAGGCCAACATTATTCACAAAATTCCCTATTTATTGATTCATTTTTTTATGTACTCCCCCTCCGGTGACACCCATTCTTAGCCACTTCGATTCTTAGCCACATTTCAATATTTATAAAAAAAAGTTTAACGCAATTGTTTTCTTTATATGTATTTAAAAAAACGGAGTGTCTATTTACACTAAGTGCAAATAGCCCGCCTTGTTGGCAGAGGCTATTTACTCTAGCTCCGCCCACAAACGTGTTATAGGGCTAGTCAACACTATAAAAAACGGCTATTAGACATTAGCTTCAGTGGTTTAGATTTTAAAGTGTGTGGTGTAGGGTAGTGTTTTTGATGCGATCGACCTGGGATCGAATCCGCCTTTTACCAAACTTTTTTTCCTCCTTTTCAAATCTCATATAACATCAGAAAGGCATTTATTTTCGATAAAAATTAAGGAAACAATCAAAAAGTTGAAAATAAAGTATCGGGTAGGGTTAGGGTAGGTGTAGGGAGGGTTTTATTGTTCCAATAAGGTGGCATCCATTTAATAATTTAAATTAAAATTATAATTTACACTCAATACGTTATTACTTCATACTGTTTTATAATGTACTATAATACTGAGGAGCAGATAATTGCTACTATTTGCAATAAGTAGTATACATAGCAGAAAATCCTGCTATTTTAACAGTGTAAATAGAATCTATCGCTATCTGCACTTAGTGTAAATAGCATATTGATAAAAACACTGCTTTTTGCATTTAGTGTAAATAGCCTCTTTCACTTTTTACACTTAGTGCAAATAGCCTCTGCCTTAAAAAAATGTCTGTGTTTCCCCCCATATTTAATGTTAGTTCAATGAAGTCAATGAAGTTCAATGCTGTTTTGGACCCCATTGACTTTCATTGTATGGATAAAAATAGTTAAAAATATCTTCTTTTGCATTCTGAAGGAAGAGAGAAATTCATGCAGGTTTGGATTGACATGAAGGTGAGTAAATAATGACCAAATAAAAATTATCACTTTAAATTTGTAATAAATATTCATAAATAATACATATTTTGGCTAAGAAATGGTGTAGTGGGAAAAAAGAGCCTAATTTAGCACATTTTACCATGTTTAAATCCATTTAACTGAATTCCAAAGATTTCCTCCAAAAAAGTAAATGCAGAAAATGGCTAGAAAGAACCATTTATTTCCATCTGGGCTTGTTTATAACCTCACAGACTACTTGGAATCTAAGAGATCACTCATTAGCCTTTAAGTTGTTTTTATAAAGGAGTCAGAGGAATACAAAGTTAATCACACATGGGAAATTTAGCTGATTTGCAGCCATTATGTAGTTCGATTAAAGCCATGATGAACTTTTAATGTCAACAAAACTTAAACTGAAGTCTCAAGTCTGGCAGATTGCCTCTGCAGTCCAGCATGTTGCAAGTCTTGTCAGATAACTGAGTTCTCCACTCAACGCAGATAAAGTCATGACAGCGAGAACATGGGTGGGTGTGGATGCTGCATGCAGGACAATCCCAAAGCAATTCATTCCTCCCTTCCCTTATAAAAGGGCCATAATGAAGTCTTTATCTACAGTCCGCAGCAGAAAGATTTCTCTAAACAACCCTCATGATGAACATCGTAAAAGCAGTGGGAAGGGAAGACAAAGTCATGAGTGCTCAGGCGTCTCCGGTAGGGGAGGTGCTTTTTACAAGGGAGGATTTTGGCAAGCGTCTACATCTCATGGATGCCAAAGACTGCCTGAACGCATGACCACTTTAAAAGATGTCAGATTTATGGCTCCGAGAGAAGATTCGTTTGAGCTTTTTGGCATGCAGAAACTAAAAGATGGACAAAGGGCAGATTAAAAGTTCCCATCTGTGACGTAAATCTGAAAAGTGTGATGAGGTGTTACCAAAGACCCAGACACCAAGTAATGCCTCATCTTTTATCTAGTAAGCAGAGTGTTGAAGGATAGCACATACACTACATTATTCCCATTGTTATGGACTACTGCGAGCTGCTATAATTGCTTACAACAGCTGTAATAAGAGTCATACTCATCCCAGCTCAGGCAGTCAGTCATGTCACACTACGGTGGATGATACAGGAAGCTCTTTTGTTTAGTTCTGGACTGTGAACACATGATCCAGACATGCTGGGAGAGTTGGATGCAGAATCAATGGTCCATGTGAGATGGAACATTTTGAAAGCCCAAACAAGGCAGAAAGGAATTCATTTGAATGCAATTCTGACAAGAAATAGTTTGGTCATCTGAGCCACACCTAAGAAAGTAATTACTTAACTTCCCTCAGCCAACAACACAAAGGACACACTGATTTCTCTCTCTCTCTCTCTCTCTCTCTCTCTCTCTCTCTCTTAATGGCCTTTATCAAAACAAAGTGTCCTTGACTGGGTTTAAGATCTACAACTGAGATTTGTAATCTGCAGTTTATTTATTCTGAATATTCATTCTGCTTAATGAGTATGAGCCAAATAGTAAAGTTCTTTAAAGACACGTCTTATCTGGTTGCCTTCATGGTACTAAAAATATTTAAATAGTTGAGCTGAATACACAATGCAAACAGGTTACTTTACAATGTAAAGCATTGAGGTTTTCATTTGCATTATTAGTCACTGCTGTAGCCCCCGTATGCTATTTATGTTCTTTTTGTTTTGTTTTTATATAATATTAATGTGAATTACACATTTATAGCTTAAGTCTAACCACCCTACGCCCAACCCTGCAATTCTCCATTATGTCTAAAATTCTTTATGCAAACTTTTTTCTATAATATACTGTATTTGTTTTTTATTGCTGCAAGTGTTTTATTGCTGCAAATGCTTGTCTGCACAAGTTGTGTTAGAGCTGTTTTGCAACTGTTTCAAGCAGGAAATACAGTGACATGCATCAGTTGACAGCTCTCTTCCTGGTTATTCCCTCGTGCTGTTTCTTATTCAAACAAGTTTACATTGTTTTAAACATTGAAAAGTATTTATAATAAGTTATATAACAGCATAAGAGTGTACTTTGACTTTCTTTTAGTTCTTTTCCTATTTATTAAAAGTAGCATGCATGTAAATATGAATATTTCACACGAGTCTTACCGAAGTAAACCTCCTTCTCGCACTTGGGGCATTTAGGCATGTTTGCGGTGATTTAGTTCCTCGGGGGAGAAAGTCCTGTTTGAATAAAGTTGAGATGGAGAGCAGCAACGGTCCACCTGCACACAGCCACGCCTTTGGTTTGAGCCCTTGCACTCTGCAGCCTTATTTATAGTACTGACGAAATAGTTTGCACACGGTGACGGAGAGAGAGAGAGAGAGAGAAGAGAGAGAAAGAGAGAGAAGAGAGAGAGAGAGAGAGAGAGAGAGAGAGAGAGAGAGAGTGCACGAGAACTCACAGAGAATATGGCCAGAGCAGTGTACCTGAAGCCAAGCTGGTTTACTATTCACTCTGTCATGAACATGAATATGAATCTGGTGCATTGCATCGCATACAGAGAATTGTCTGTGAGTGACTGTTTGAGTGCGGATGTTGTAATTTAAATGTCTGTGTGTTGACGATAAGCAAACAGCATCGGTATTTGACAGATCAAACATTTCCTGTGAGTATAGGTGTGTCTTAGCACTTATTGATAAATGCACCATGGCAACTGCTCAGCATGTTTTCAAGTGCAGTGAAATACATCATTGATGTATGGATTCACACACACACACACACACACACACACACACACACACACACACACACACACACACACACACACACACACACACACACACACACACACACACACACACACACACAGAGAGAGAGAGAGAGAGAGAGAGAGAGAGAGAGAGGAACACAGATATTGATGTAATTTTATGGCTGTTTAACCAGGTAATTTTTAATCACTGACATGACACTTTTGTCTGGATCTAATAATTGACACACACACACACACGATGACTTCACTACATCTGTTTTTTGATCAACATGTTTTCAGTTTCTAATTTTTTTTTATGATGCAATGCCACAATGATTCAAATGTCCTGATTTCATGATGAAGAAAAGTCTCATTAAAAGGATACTTGAAAAAAAACAAAGAAAACCTTTATAATTAGACATAACATTTTATTGGTATTTCTTAGATTTAAAAAGTAATGAAGCAGTTTTTTCCCCTATAATTATTATTTGAAAAAGTGTGTTTAGTCCGTGTGACTAACCTGAAGAAAACCATAAATCAAGAAAATGATATCACTCTCATAAATGTGTGATCTGTATAAATTTATGGCAGCCTATTTGTAATATATATTTGTAGTACACACACACACACACACACACACACACACACACACACACACACACACACACACATATATATATATATATATATATATATATATATAAAATGATCAAATGAATGAATGATTAAATGATTTTTTAATGAATAATGATTGTGATGAAAAAATGATGCATAGGTTCAACATACACATGAAAAACAGTGTGGTTACAGACAGTTGCTGTCTATATATATTGTGCATGTATGATGAATATGATTTATGTGCCACATGTGTTCTATATATGTGGCTGCAAATCTCTCTCTGTCCTGTATTAGATTTATCTGGACAGCTCTACCCACAGCTGATCCATCAGCAATCTCCTAACTCTATCATGCCACCCATGTTTACCCAGTCACGACAGGCCACAGTTTTGTCTCATCAGACTCCGACTGCCAGCAAACAGCCCACCCGCCGTTTCATCTCTAGCAGAGATCTTCCCCATGTAGACGCTGTGAGGTTCACCAGCAAGGATTTTCCAGTGATCTTCATATCCTCCCTCTGTTGACAGCAGATCCAGCAATCTGGCTGAGAGATAATTTTCCCTGCCGTCTCTTCCAGCTTCATTATCATTGTCTGCCTACCATCACCAAAAGCATTCTCTGATCTGAGCACCCGTGGTCCTCACATCCTCAAACTGTTTGTTTTTAAAACAAAATGAAAGGATAAAGCTTTAAAGTTTGACTAGACCTACCTTAATAATGTTTTTTTTTTCCAGTATGAAGGAAACTACTTTAAACCTGTAGCATGCCTATACAAACTCGTATTTTAAAATAGTTCAGCTACAGTCAAACTACTCTTCTGAGAAAGTAGTTAACTACCCAGATATGTGACATACTGTATGTCTCCAAGATGTTTTTAAAGAGCTCTTCATCTGGAAAACATCTGTTGTGTACAAACATCTGACAAACATATTTAAAAAACAATTTTACATTTTAAAGACATTTTCTAAATGTCTTTTTAACCTCTCACAGGAAAAGTCTTGGAGACAGATGAGCAGATGCTCAAAATAAATACATCTTCCAGATGAAGACACGCACATTAAATAGAAGTCTCTGAGATTTATGTGTGCTATCAGGATACAAACTCAAAAACAAACACAAATAGCAAATCATCATATGAGATCATTTATTATTACATGGCTTTCTGGAATATCTGATTCTGAGTGGCGGCCATGGTGCCACTCATCCAGTTAGAAAGCATAGACTGTAAAAAAGTTGGACGACGCGTCTCCAATTCCTTTCTCTGTAGATAATTGAAGCCAAAATGTCCCAGGTATGGCCACTGTAATCTTGCACAGATGATGTCATTTAGAGTCTGCGGTTGCACAGTAAGTAGTGATCATGAGCTGGAGCCGCTGAATCAAAGGCCTGCCCAAAATCCTGCAGACCCAATCGAGAAGCATGCAATGATTACACCATGCCGCATTGTTTTAGCATCAAGTAACTAACTAAAAGCAAATGACTTTATTCAAAAATTTCTTCTCTTCCTTGTCATTCTTCGAAGTGCGTTCACAACAGCACCACGAAGCATGCGTGAGCATTTCTCTGCTTGCAAACAAGGTGTCAGCAGCATCACAAGCATGTGTGGTACTCTCGTGAACCTGCGTCGACGACTGAGAAGACATTGAATAAAGTCATACTTTTATTTTTTTGTTTTCACACAAAAAGTATTCTTGTAGCTTCATAAAATTAAGTTTGAACCACTGATGTTACATGGACTATTTTAACGATGTCCTTACTACTTTACTGGGCCTTGAACATTTCAGTTGCATTGCTGTCTATGCTGGGTCAGAAAGCTTTCGGATTTCATCAAAAATATCTTAATTTGTGTTCTGAAGCTGAACAAAGGTCTCACGGCTTTGGAATGACATGAGGGTGAGTAATTAATGACAGAATTTTCATTATTAGGTGAACTATCCCTTTAACTGTCCAAACAAACTGATTCACTTACATTAATCAGACTTTCCAAAGCTGCTTCAGTAAGAAATAACAGTTCAGGTAAGTGCGCTTAATTATTGCCTCAGTTCACTCGGCTGTACAGTTACAGTGAAGAAGCGTTAGAACAGCACCACTCACTGGAAAAAAAATTTTGAAAGACCACTGTACATTATTTTGTAAAGTGCTGAGTTACAGCCAGGCTACTGAAAAATGTAGATATGTTTGCTGAGTTATTCTTTCAGTAAGTTACTCTGCAACACTGCATCTGTCCATGGACAAAACTTTCATATGTCTCCGCGGGAGGACTATTTTAATTTGTCTGGTAACAGATATTTGTCATGAGCAAACTGGTGTAGCTCACAGATCATTAGTCTAAAATGCCGCTCTTATAAATAACTTGATTTCCTGTTGTTATTTTCTACAAAAGTACACCATATTATATTTTTAACATGATCGCAGATCGTTTTGTAGTGTAGCCTAATTGGCTATTTATGGGAGCCCATTGCCAGTGTGATAGATAAGGGTGTACAGAAGTAAAAGGGAGGAGGAGTGAGTAGTGAAAACAAACACAGACGTCTGTGATTAGGTAAACAGAGACGGTGGAATAACAATTTGCTGGACTGAACTCATCACTGCTGAAGACTGAGGGAGGGCTGGGAGGCAAAGTGTTCTTTCTGTGAGCTGAGAACAGGCAAAGTGTTACAGTATATCATTAAGTCAAAGCTGAGGAAGAAACACACACAGAGTCTACAGACCTTGAGGGCAATCCTTTTATTGGCCCTTACTGTTACATCACATAGCAGTGATGATGTCAACGATCTCTGGAGGACAGGGTGGAGCACTGGGTGGGAGGAGATGTTGCCATGGTAACTCTGTTGTGGGTGAGTTTGTTCCCTTCTGATTGACGGCTGAAAGATGATTACCGTGTCACTGAACACACCTTAAAATTTTACTGTAATGCAAAATCTTGATGTTGAACAATAAAATTCACAGACATGTTACTACATTTTACTGTTCTGAATTGGGATCTTTCACATCTTTTTCTGTTTGCATGTTTAAACTGCGACTTCAATTGGTCCGGTGTTGCTGTCCGTGAGACGTGGCTCTCTGCGTGCGCACTGAACACAACGCAGGAGAACTCAGTTGAGATGGGCGTCTTTTTAGGCTGGCCTCAACTAGTCTGTTGAGATCGCCAGGCCCCCCATACCCCCCCAACCGTGGGCCCCTATAATCGTCACCACCTTTCATCCCACTAGCTACGGCCCTGTTGTTTATTCCATATGTAAATAAAAGTATGAGCCCTAAAGTATGTTTATTTAAGAAATTGAGGGAATAAAACAAGATTAAATTTGAACAAAACAAATATTTCAAATTTGCAGACATAAATGTGATTATCTCAAACGATCTTCATTTTTGTTTTGTTTCATACCGGAAAGATTGCAACTATTTTATCAAAAAGGGAAGGGGGTGAGAGTCAAAAAAAGTTGTTTCCTTAGGAACCGGCTGTTATTTATCATAGTTTACTTCCTGTGTCATGGTAACAAGAAATAAAACAGGATATGATGAGCATGCATGTGTTTGGAAGATTTTAGCAGTGTTGCAAGCCGTTGCACTGGCAAGGCAGTTGTAACATCCCATGTCAGCTGAGCTACAATACAAGTTAAACTCCTCTGTTTTTATTGCAAGACAAATATTTATACACCAAATTGGACAGCATAATGTATTTGTTTAGCCGACAGCCATTCGTTAACTAAATGGCAAGCATATGTTCTATTTTTACCATATCCTGAAACAAGAGAATCTGACACCCTTAAAAAAGAGAAAAGAAGGAACTGCACATTTCCTTGCACTTCTTGTATTTACAGTAAGATCATCATTTATCACAATCAATGCATGTTTTTGCTGTGTAGTTGTGCAGTAGTTTCACACATCCCTCTATTTACTACCACTAAAAGTTTATGGCACATAGCTGTTCATGATTTGGCACCAGTTTGGCATTAAAAGCCCATGTTTCACGCTGTGGTGTAATTGGCATTTTCCAAGGTTGCTGTTGCTGTTGCCTAACGCTGATGAGAATTTTTCCAGTATAATGGGCAAATGTTGAGAGAGCATGTCACATGAAGCTAAGAAGTGTGATATAATCACTTGCAGACAGACACCAGCTGGGCGAGAGGCGAGTCCTGCTGGCCTTCGGTAAGCATTAGTGCCCCACACAATGCTTGGGCGAATGTAACTTGGTCAGAAAGGATACCATTTATGTCCCTTAGAAAAATGACATTAAATAGCTGCTGCAAGTGTTTTGCTTCCTCTGTGTTTACATTGTTTAAAATAATCAACAAAAATCCCATTTTATTTTATTGTTATATGTTTTTGTCTTTAAGGATGTTTTTGCCTGTCTTTTTAGTGTATTTAGATATATGCACTAATAAGATAGGTTATATGGAAATAAAGGTTTTTCTTTTGATTTTTTTTTTAGATTTTAGCCTATATATTAAAAAGACATAGTTGTGGTCACAGATTATGAGTCAACCCAACCCAAATCCAACCAATTCACTAAAATGTAAAACAGCTACGAATTGCCATGAGATTGTGTTGTCATTCCTGTTACATCTCGTCTAAAGTGGATAATTTCATAAAAAAAAAAAAAAACCTTCAAAGACAATTTAAATGCTTCTCTTTGTCATAATGTTATGTTTTGATTTGTTACTAGGAGCTATGATAGTAAACAACTGAACAACTGTAATTTAAAAGTGTATACTTATAATCTTCTCTATCTTTACCCAGGGCCGGCGCTACCTTGAGCTGGCAATTGGCCTTAGGCCCTGCTGCGGGGCCCCCAGAACCATGCCGTCCCCTATACTCTAGTCTAGTCCACCAGTCAAGACAGGCAGCAAAATAGCAGCCTCATTGTTCACTGGATATAGCTGAATTATCACTCCCCAGCAATTAAACCAATTTATGTTGCCTTCAAAGCAGGTCCCACCTTCTGAATGTTTGCTGTAACGAACACATCTATCAGGTGCATCAAAATGATAAACAGGCACACAATAATGATGCAGCTCCTAATGCAGGTGTGCCGTTGTCGTCATCTGTTTTGGAATGAAATGCAATATATTCGAAATACATTGATTTATTGTATTTGTAATTGATTTATTGTAATTGATTTATTGATCAGCGTCATTTCTGAACAGACCATTTACCACTTTATTACAAGTTTAAAAGAGCGCGTGCGCCGTTGACGCGCCCAGACGCGACGCTTCGAATTTGCACGTACAATGAATGACATCACGTCGGGACCTAACTAGTAAAATAGCTACAAAAGTGAAAGCAATGAAGTTTGTATTTTAAAGTCAAAGAACAAACACAGTAGATTTTTTTTTTTTTTTTAATGTTTAAAAAAAACAAACAGATGATTACATTACTACATTACTCTAACACTTCATTTCAGTTTCAACTATAGAAATTAACTTATTTTCTGCTTAGTAGTGATCGTCTATTTTCCACTTAATTTGTGTATATAGCCTAGTGCATATTTAAGGTAACAATGCGATTCATAATATCATAACTAATGTTGACAATATCTGCGGTGTATATTTATTAAAGGGGAGGGGGAAATCCTGTCCATACCCAGCTAGGGAAAAAATAATAAAAGCACTGATGTTACTGAAGTGGTATTCAGAAACTGTGAATAAGTTACTGAACAAATGACTGCATAATAATAATAATAATAATAACAATAATAATAATAATAATTATAATAATAATCACCGCTATGATAACATCCTCAACAAATAAAAAATAAATTAGATAAAGTTAATTTGTGCATACAGTAGGCTATTGATCAAAAGTTTGGACCCAGTATTATTTTTAATGTTTTTGAAGCCTGCATTTATTTGATCAAACATGCAGAAAACAAAAACAAAAACAGTAATATTCAGCAAGGATGCGTTAAGCTGATAAAAAAAGTGTTAAAGACTAATATTATTATAAAAGATTTCATTTTTTTTAACAACTTTTTAATCATCAAAAAATCCTGAAAAAAGTGTCACAGTTTATAAAATAAATATTAAGCAGTACAACTGTTTCTAACATTGATAAACCAGCATATTAGAATAAGGACTGATGAAAACTCAGCTTTGCATTATAGAAATAGATTATATTTTAAAGTATAGCATAATAGAAAACCATTATTTTAAATTGTAATAATATTTCACAATGTTAATGTTTTTTTTTTTTTCTGTATTTTTGATCAAATAAATGCAGGCTAGATAGCCAAGCTTTCAAAAACTTTAGTAATTTGTTTTGTCTGGTACTGTGTAAGTAAAAATATAAAAAGTTTAAAATGAAATGTTGTATAAATAAAAAAAAAGTTAGGAATCATATTAATTTCAAGTGCTATTGTTGGGTTTTTGCCTAGGGCCTCCAAATGTCTAGAACTGACCCTGTCTTTACCTTAACTGAGTCTTAAGCCATCTTCAAGAAACGGCTAAAGACACATCTCTTCATTCTACACTTGACCTCTAACACGTGCACTCTCTATTCTATTTCTATTTTATCTACTTGTTTTATTTCATTTATTTAAAAAATATGACCCTGTAACACTAGTGTTAAGCGTTCTCTATTCTTTTTCTATTCCATCTACTTGTTTTTTTTATTAAAAAAAGAAGAACTTGACCCTCTAACACTAGCACTATCTATTTCACTTCTTTTCAGTCTACTTTTTATTCTTTTTATTTATTGATGAGCAGAAGAGGTTATATATATATATATATATATATATATATATATATATATATATATATATATATATATATATATATATATATATATATATATATATATATATAATATATGACTTGCTACGTGTACTGCATAACAGGGATTTGTCACAGCACTTATATATTCTTGCTCTTTTTTTGGTTTGATTGCTTCTGTTGTCTTCATTTTTAAGTAACTTTGCTCCTTTGAAATCACTTCATTATGTTTTATGATTGTCCCCTGCTGATAATCTTAAAATGTCAACACTGTGCTTTTGTATAAACAGCTGATCATTTAAAAGTGGATTTTGTTTTTTAAGGTCTAAAACTGAAATGTACTTTAAATATCCCCACTCAAAGTGAAATTATGCAAGTTGTAGAAAGTAAAAACCTCATGATAACCTAAATAAATGATTAAAATGTTACATATCAAGCACAAGTGAGTGCTGGACTTGTTTTAAATATTAATTGCAATCTAAGTGAAACATGAAATCTGAACTCTGAATAAACTTGATAAGACTACAAAATTGTGTTAATCATTTGAAACATCTATTCGTGTATTTCAGCTATTGCAAACAAGCAGAAAGTGGAAAATAGTCAGATAACTGATGAAAGTCAAGAATTCAATTTAGTGTGCAATCATCAGACAAACCGTCAGCTCCCTAAAGTGCCAAGTTTCCATGCACACTTTTCTAGTTTTTTGTTTTTACTCATTTGATAGTCTAGCAATAGGTAAATCAAAAATAATCTGACCAACTTTACTTTGGCTCTAGTACTCTACAGCAGAGAAAATTACTCTCATATGCCAAAAAGCACCAAAGTATCAAGTAACTGGTTGAAAAGCCCTGTCTACTGAAAACAGAAATGTTACAGGATTTCGGTGGCAGTTCGATGAGCCTCAGAGTGCATTTATTGCTGGTTTCCCCCCACAAAAGGACCACAATCATCCACTCTTCTGTGACACCGGCCTTAACATTTATTCCTTGGCCATATATACTACCATAAATCCATTGATACAAAATCAGACATAATATTTGGATAGACCACATACCCACAAGTGTTCCATTATGAGGCCACCAAGCCACACATGGCATAGATCAGTAACACAAATTACCAGGAATACAGGTTCATTGGTGTCTTGGTGAAGCTTTGAACTTGGGGATTTTCTTCACCATGTACTTGCAATAGATCTCCAAAGCTCCTACATTTCAGGGAGGCAGCTTCCATTTGTGTACTCTGGAGTCTTCATTAAATCAGTTTATCTGCACGGAAATGACTGTGGTTGCAATGGAGAGAGTTTGGCGAGGGCTTCGTCATAATGGAGTAACAGGCTGAAGAACAGAGAGGAAACGACTGTATGGTAACCACGGTAACCTGCCACCGTTATACAGTATTCATTCCCTAATAACACCTACCTGTACAATAAACCCGTAAGTAATAGAGTGATAAAATTATCAGCGCACTAAAGAAGTATAGATTTCAGTTGAGTTAAGGACAGTAAAACTTTTGTTTCAAGCCAGTACTCTGGCGAGGTTTAGTATGAACTAGAATGAATTAAAGTGGTTTTATATGGAAAACGTGCAATTTAGGAATCACAGACTGGTGAACAGCAGGAAAATATCCTGTGGATCGGTATCCTGGAGAAGCGATCATGCTCTTCTACTGTATCTGGAGCTGCTCCATCATTGTGCTACATCCACTGCAACAGAAGGGATATGTTTAAGTCATTATGTTGGAAATGGTTTGATGCTGTTCTTCTCCAAAAGCTTCTCTGAGTTAAAATCATCTGTAAAATAAAATGGAGTGGTCCATATTGGGAGGGCGTAGTGGAAATCTTTATGCTGATAAGGCCCTAAAAGAGTTTGGCGTATATATCACGGATTGTAATATTATAGTGGTTAAATAATCATTAATCATTAGGTTGGAGATCCTGTGGTCGCTTGTTTGTGTTAACTGTTGTTCTTATAAAACTGCACCATTAAATGTGGCATTACTGTGGAAACGGTTTGTAAATCGTGAAATAAAGGACTCTGGGAACAGGAATGAGAAACACATTCGATTTTGTACCGTGAATCTGTCCTTTCTCTGTCATTTTACCTTGTAGAGTCCAGTGTGAAGTAGGCTACTCTGATTATTAAAACAAACCGGCATTTTTGCCATTTTTTAGTGACTCTTACACCAGTTACTCCAGTAGGTGGCGACAAGTGATCATTCATTCATTCAAAAACGTCAATTAATTCGGAGCAGAAAACATGCAACTTATGACCTATTGAATCATTCACTCAGCCGACTCAACCGTATATGAGTGAGTCAGAATCATTTACTCAACTGATTCGCTTAAATTCACTGATTCACTCAGGAATGAAACACCACTACTGTGTAGTGAAACAGAAACTCTGAAACTGAAAGTTTAATTCTACTGTGGCTTTGTAGTTATTTTTACAGGTTAGCATGACTTTGCACTGATTTTCATAACTGCACGACAGCGAGTGTGCCATTGATTAAATATAACATTATTATAATATAACATTAATATTGCAAAATTGTAATATTCAACTAAAACAACACAGTTGTTATAACAAATTTATTTTATGTTGTTGTAATTTTCCTTTTGATATTTAGCTAGTTTTGCTGTCTACTAGAATATTCTAGAAGTTGTTTCTGAATGTTTTGTCATGAAAATGGTTTGCACATTGCAAATGTAATGAAGGCACTTTTTGAAAAAAACTATCTTTTGACAAGTTGAAAAACACTGTTACCACAGGCTGGATTACTTTCTACGACCAGCATCTCTGACTGAACTGACTGAGCCCTGATTGGGCACCGTTCCCTCTGCATGGCTTGAATCAGTCGAGTGTGGTTCAATTTATGGTCCACAGATTTGGGCATCTTCTCATCTGGTTCTTTGTTGGCTGCTGTTTTTTGTTGCTAATCAAGTGCTAATCACATGCTAGCATACTAACGGATCAGGAGAGCTTTTCTGAAGTCAACATTTTGAGGCCCCATTTGTCTTTTAAAATCAGAGTCAATGTTAAAAATACACCTCACGTTTTTTAGTGGCCTCTAGTTATTATTAGCTGAATTTTTTTCCAGGAGGAAATAAGAGGGGATTTTCGTTAACATGCCTGTTTCATCAAAGAAAAAAAAAAATAGTAAAAAATGAGAAGAAATATTCTGGAATGTTGAATGTCTGAGAACCTTCAGTCTCTATGGAAACCGTTGCTCAACACAAACAAATGCTGATTCGCTCTCCAGACGTGAAAAGAAAAGAAACGTTTTCCCAAAGGAAAGAGTTGGACCAAAGGGTTCCTCTGGTGGGTTTATGTGGGAACACTTTCAGACCACTGAAGAATTCAGCCAAGTCAAAGAATAACAGAGCAGCTGCTTTATCTATCGTAGGACATTGGGCAGATTCCAGTTTGCCTGTCAACTTTTCTTTTCTTTTTTTTTTTTTTTTTTTTTTTTTGGTGTTGCCTAGTTAGTCTCAACCGACTGAACCGATTCACTGAGGAACAAAACACATATATGAGGAAGTCATAATCATTTACTCAACCGATACACTGATTCATTCAGAAAGGAAACTTGCGGTTGCATTGTTTAATTTAATTATTGTTGTTTTTGTTTTTTTTTTATTGTTTTTATTATTTTTATTGCTTTGGTTTTTCATAACAACTGCATGACTGCAAGTTGCATTGCTCATTGCTTAACGATATTAATATTGATTAAATGTAATATCTTTTTTATATTTAGCCAGATGAAATATATATATATATATATATATATATATATATACACGAAATCGAAATCTTATGACATAAATATGAATACAAAGAGTGTTTGGATGTTTTTGGGTGTTGGTATGCGGTTGCTATAAGGTTTACAGTTGAAGTCTATGGGACTGTAGGGTAAGCAATGCGTGTTGTTGTACTAACAGGGTGTTGCTTCTTTGGTTGCTGTACACTTCTTGGTTTTTGCCTTGATTGCTGGTTTGGCATAGATCACGTCTTCCCATGATTTTGAGGTTATCCGACAAAAGAAATAAATGTCTATGGACTCCCGTTTGTCACTTTATTAGTGTGTCTAAATCAGTGTGTCGACCATTTCATTGCGTAACTGAAAGGAACAGATGAAGAACATCAAACTAGAAGACTACAGGAATGGTAAAAGAATCTGCGTTGGATTATTAGTGGGAATGCAGCCCAGTTTAGATGCTGGGATGTGGAAGCAAACACATAACAGGAAGTTCAGTGACAAAAGAAAAAGATTGAGGCTGACCAGAGGAAGGGCCAGAACTGTCACACCATCAGTTTAACAGTTTTTCTTAATTTCTTCAGTGAAAGGAGGAAGTTAAAATACGCTGGTTTTCTTCACCTGGATTGTTTTAATTTAAATCCTGGTAGAGCTGTCTATTATTACAGTGATTAAGTTGCCTTCATAGTCTTTGACGTGCTGTTTGCAACACAGATTCTTCAGAATGTCACTCACTGTTGTGTACTTTGTCTTTAGCCTGTTCGAACGTCTAATGTCTTATAAAGTCATGCACATGGTGTCAGAAGGTTCAGTTGTTGCAGGTTTTGTTAAGTATGCTTCACTGGACCTTGAAGGCCAGTAAATATCAGCATCTTTGTCTGCCTTGAAAAATATTTTTGTTTTTCATAATGCAGGACATATAATTGATTTTGCTCTGCACATACAATGAATACAGTACACTTTGATGTCCCATGACTTCTTTTAAAGTATTAGAGATTTTAATATCATAGTTTTTTTTTGTTGGTTGTTGTGAGGAAAACACTTGTCAAGCTTCAGAGGTCCTGACCTTCTCTATATCCAACCAATCCAGAAAAAAATGTGTGCTTGTGGTGACATTTCTGCAACACTGATATTACCTGCCTTATTGTGCTACCCCTGTTGAAAAGGAATAAAATATGTCTTGAGTTTTTCTGCCTCTAGTGTTTATTTCAACTGGAAAATGCAGTAAGTATAGGCGTGTTTTTTGAGTTTTGCAGAAACGTAGGTAAAAGCATGTATTTCCAATGAGCCTGGGAAACTTAAAAACTACAGCATCATTATAGTGACAAATTATTGATATTTAATTAATTGTAGCAAAGTCATTTTTAATTAGTAACTCATTTGAATTCTCAGAAACATAATATTTAGCGGTGTCCCATATTTTGCTTGCAATCATTTTAATTTTCTCCATTTACAAAGAATGTAACCTTCCATAAAATTGTGAGGAAATAACATGTTTGATTATTTTTTATTAAACATTTTATTTCTATTTGTTTTACATTTAATTATGTATAATGTTTATTGCTAGAATATTCCATTCTCCTGAGGTTCATCATTTTCTGAAGCACCTCCTTTCACAAATCAGTTTTAGAAAAACTGTAAAAATTTCAGGCCCTCGAAAATGCAAAGCTCAGAAATCTTACCAAAGTCAGACCAAAAGAAGAGAAACTCCACTTTAAGACACACACACACACACACACACACACACACACACACACACACACACACACACACACACACACACACACACACACACACACACACACACACACACATATATATATATTATTGTCATTGTGTGTTCTCATGTTTCGATTTTTCCACCTGGTATCTTCTGTGAACTGTTTTTCCATTGTTTTTTAAAAGTCTGACTTCCTAAGTTTGACAATACTCAAACGGTTCCAGCTTAAGTAATGAAAAGACCAGCTCAGCATATGGGGAGTCTTATGTTTGTACCTCAGGGATCTCTACTGTGGATATCCATTAGATCATCAGTTCCCAGCTAGGGATATTTGTACCTCAGGGAGTACTTGGAAATATTTTACATATACATTTAATTTACATTTATACATTTAGCAGACACTTTATTTCAAAATTTAACAAAATACATAACATAGGTTTATTAGACAAAGCAAGGAAAGAGGAGAAATGCAGAGAAGAAATATATTTTGTGTGTGTGTGTGTGTAAGTGCATTGGTTTAAAAGTGTGGGGTTGTTAAGTGCTTATGGAATAGGTGTGTCTTTATAGCTGCTTCTGAACAGATATGATGTTCTCATCAGTTTGGGTGGATGTTGGCATTTCACCAGAGAGGGTGAAGGTTTTGGTCAGTGACTTTTTGCCTTGTTGTGAAAGAACAACAAGTTGTATCTGGTGGAAAGGAGATTGTATGAGTGAATTGAGGTAGGGAGATGCTGTTCCAGTGGCAGTCCTCAAAACCAGCGTTAAAACCTTAAAGGGAAAAAAATTTAATCGTGAAAATGTAGTAATTTTAAAAATATAAGATCCAAAAAGGTTCTAAATGTGTTGTTTTTGGATAGAGTGACAGAAACCTCTAAGGTTTCATTAGAAGTATTTTAATTTGTGTTATGGGCTTGGAACGACACGAGTGTGAGTAATTTATGATAATTTCCATTTTTGGGTGAACTGTCACTTTAATTTTGATTCTGGTTGCAACTGGGAGCAAGCTGAGTGAAATAAGAAAAGGGTTGATGTGTAATTTAGATTTTTCTGTTTCAGAGCTAAATAAAACTACTATTTTAAAATAAAAATAGGACTTATAAAATATTGAAATAATTAAAGCTTACAATAAAAAAATATAATTAGGTATTCATTTTGATAACTGTAAAAATAAGTTAGCTTGTCATTTTTGCTAAATAAACCCTGAAAAGATGATCAGAACACTGATGTGGCACGAAGTGATGATTTGGTTACTTTTACACAGCCCTGAACAAAGAGAACGATGAGTCAAACTCACAAACATGCAAACCATCTGGCCTTCAGTCCTTATTATGGCAGAGTGCCACCTTCTCAGATCTCGCCTTTATATTCAGTGGTTTGAAGCATCTGCCAGCTCACCTGTGCAGCTCGATCACAATCGTGAGATGGAGATGGTGGAAACGTGAGATAGGGGTTCAGTGTTTAGGGCTCTTAAGCTATCAGGGCTGTTTGACTTGCGTTCAGCTTTCTTTTATCATGCTGACAGTATGAAAACCAGGGCTTATGGTGCTTAACATCAGTAATGTGTTTTTCCTTACACTGAAATGACAAATACAAAAAGAAGGGAATTTCCCATGATGCACCAAGCTTTCAAATCCTAGTAACACATGTGGCATCAAGGCTGCGCTTTCAGATTAAGAATGAAATGGGACTTATAAAGATGAAGTGTTTTCAGGCCAATGTGGATGCACATCTGTGTATCATTAGGAGGAAAGAAAAGGAAAAACACTGAGTAGTGAAAGAGACTTTGAATAGGATACAATAAATGATTGTTTAGGCAGGTCAGGGCAGAAGGCTTTGCAGTGTTTGACAGTGATAGATAGAGATATTGACACTGCATTGATTTTGCAGTCAGAGTTGGTGAATGATTGATTTGTTAAATTACAATAGTTTGTTCAGATGCATGGAGAGTTTTTCTATCGTGTAAAGTGTTAACTGAAACTCAGCTACTTCAGAGGAAGCCGGCAGTGTTTTATTAAAAGCAGACATTGCATTCACCCTACTCTAGTCTTGACATTTAACAATTTTATTATCTGGGATAAACACATGCAGTTAGTTAATTTGCAGATTTACAGGAGCCAAACAATGATTTCATTCAGGATAATGAACATCCTTTTGGCTGTATGTGGATTAAAAACTCCATTACTGTCATGAAGGCTAAAATTCATTATTTTTGGGGGGGCATATTAAAAATGTCAGGGGGATACAACTGTTGTGATACCATAACCATAATGAAAAAAAGACATTAAAAGAATACAGTTCCTAATAATGTGGCGTGACCCCTGCAGATCCTCATGACTGTGTGTCAAGGTCAGTTCAAGTTGTAAATGTCATGTGGTGCAACCCTAAAAAAAAAAAAAAAAAAAAACTAAACTAATTATTATTATGAATTAAACTAAATAAAAACATAAAAGATTATATTTTACTCTGCAAAAGTATTTTTTTTAACTGATTCTGTAAAAAATATGTTGTTATTAAAATAAAGATTCTTTTTACAAATGTACATTTCTGATGTTCTTTATACTTACGTATAGTTTTTTATGTTTAATTCAATGTGTTATTTGTAGATTCTTTGTTTTACAAATGTACATTTCTGTTGTTGTTTCTTTGTATTTTCTTTGAAAGCCTTCTGGAGTGCTACAGTAAAAACACTGGTCTAGTAAGAATCATATCTCATCATTCTATTCATTCTGTGTCTCCAGTAAATGCTTCAACAGGAATCTGTGAAATAATTCAATTCACTGGGGACGACCTCACTCAACCCTGAGATGACATAATCGGTACTTTTGACACCGAATTTGGTTCGAGATATAATTATGTGACCTAATCGGACTCCACATTCTACTGTCCCTTTATTTCAGTGAAAGTCATCTAGTGGATGGATCTATGGGCTTTTCAATGCGTAGGAAAATCCCTGTAAGACTAAGCAAACACTCATTCAGAGTATGATGAAAGACAATATTATTTAGAATAGGTGATTTTTTTTGTGTGTGTTTCCTCCTATTTATACCCAGTGCTGCCCATTGGTCTGGCCTTTAAAGGGATACTCCACCCCAAAATTAACATTTTGTCATTAATCACTCACCCCCATGTTGTTCCAAACCCGTAAAAGCTTTGTTCATCTTCGGAACACAATTTAAGATATTTTGGATGAAAACTGGCTGTTCCATAGACTGCCAAGTAAATAACAGTGTCAGGGTCCATAAAAGTATGAAAGACATCGTCAGAATACTCCCATCTGCCATCAGTGATACAACTGTAACATTATGAAGCGACGGGAACACTTTTTGTAAGCCAAGAAAGCAAAAATAACGACTTTATTCAACAATTCCTTTGTCATCAGTCTCCTCTGTGTCTCTCCATATCACGTACGATGCGTATGCTCTTCTGTATCATCCGCGCCACAAGAATGCGCTGTTTTCTTTCAAATCAAAGCTAAATACACGTAGAAACAGCACATCATTGAAGCATATGGTGATATGGAGAGACACAGAAGAGACTGCTGACTAAGGAATTGTTGAATAAAGTCATTATTTTTGTTTTCTTCGCTTACAAAAAGTATTCTCATTGCTTCATAACATTACGGTTGAATCACTGATGGTAGATGGAGAATTCTGATGATGCTTTTTCATACTTTCCTGGACCTTAACAGTGTTAAGTACTTGGCAGTCTATGGGACAGTCACAGGCCTCCCAGTTTTCATCCAAAATATCTTAAATTGTGTTCCGAAGACGAACTGAGCTTTTACGGGTTTGGAACGACATGGGGGTAAGTGATTAATGACAAAATTTTTATTTTGGGGTGGAGTATCCCTTTAATGTTGGGCAATGTGATGATGATATGTATACCTTCCTGACAACAGCCAAACTGATCCAAATTGAAAAATATAAAGCACAGCAGACATTAGCCATCCAGTGGATGAATTTATACATTTCCACAGAACTAGGAGGAAATTGCAGCATTCTTGGATTAAAGTTAAGCAAAACATTATTTAAAAGTACATTATACAGTACATGTTAATTGAAGGCAAGGCAGCACTGGATTTTCTACAGTTAAAGTACTTTGTTTTAACTCTAGTTCAAGCTTGCTTTATCTAACTAGACTGTTTTGCCAGTTTGGCTGTTTTTATTTTGTACTTCATTCACTTTTTTGTTTAGTTTGTTTGCAGTCATGGAGTTGTGAGTTTAAAGTGTTTGGAAAATGGACTAGAAGTGTTTCCAAGTAACAAAATTGCTCCCTTGTGTAGGGCAGGACCCACTGTCCAGTCAACTAAGAGACAGAACTGCAGTAGGATCTTACCAAATTTGGAAGATGAAGAAAATAAAAAGAAATGCTTTAAACAGTATATAACATATTCTGACAACAGTTTGCATTGTACAAATGAAGTTTCAACAGAAAAAAAAAATGTCTGAAGGAATTTACTACAGTGTTTTGATTAGCACAGTGGGTGAGAGACCTCAGTCTAGGGTGATTTTTACCATCTTCACATGATGGATGCAATGCAGCATTAATTGTTCTCAGGGTGTAGGCAGAAACTGTATTGTCTGCTTCACTCCAGTTATGTTTCCCAGTGATGTCAGAGTGAAACTCCACAGCAACTGACACTCATTCAGAGACCATATGTTTCGCTCAACGTTTCAGAGAATGTTACCAGAACAACCTTCATTATTGTCTTTGATTCCTTTTTGTCCGTGTTTGTTACTGCCTGACATTTGAATATACATTTCATAACAAAATTTTAACACACCTACAATATTTCAACTATATGACAGCATTCAGTGATGTTGTATAAAAGGCGTTTACGTGAATGAATTGTGTTTCACTTTGATGGGTAAGTCATTAGCTTTAAAAAGTGATTCTTTTATGGCATTGAATGATGAAGGTGGTGTAATCTGAAGACAAAAAGGCCATAGGTTCAGTGAGAAGATTTAAAAGAGTGCGAGTTTGACAGTCACAGCTGTAAACACATTGAAAACAAATGTAGAGTTATCACGGCATCATAAATCTTCTATTCTACGTCTTTGATTTGTTTGCAGAGGTTATCCGCTCGTCTGTTTGCACTGGGCTCGTACAGTCACACTCTTTTTTTGTCTTAGAAAAGAAAATGCGCTCTAAATTGTATTTACAAAGAGAATGTCCTGTTAAAACATGATTTCTGTAAAGAAGTACACTGCTTAGTTTTACTGACTAGTGGGATTGTGAAAGACCATGACCCAGGGTGCCACACATTGGACAGGCTGAATTGTGGGTTTCTGAAGCAGATAGCCCACCCTGTCCCCTTGCTAACACATCACAGGACACATTTCCAGCTGTTTTGAGCTAGCTGTGTTGTAAACATCTGACGAAAAGTCCAGTAAAGCTCTCCTTCCTGTCAGATGGGAAATGTTTAGATCTATGGTATGAGGGTGAGGTCATAGTTTGGGGACACGTCAAGAAAACTGGCTTCTCTGAAGTTGCTTTAATACACAATATGCTACAATTCATACAGGTAATACCTGCCAATGCTGTCATACTGCAACATATTGCTGCAGTGATACACACAGTAGGTGTTTCACTTTAGAGCTGTTGATTTATATCAGCGGTGTCTAGACCTGCGCCTAAAGGGCCAAACAGCTCCCAGTTGTCTGGAAGTTTGTACCCAGAAAACACAGAATGTTCCCCTAACGTTAGTTTTTGGTTGCCGTTTTTTTTTTTGAGAATCAATATATAATATTCTAGGAACGTTGTTTTTAGTTTTTAATCTTTTGCAACCATAAAATTATATTCCCAGAATGTCACAGGGTGTTTTTTTTTAATACCCTAAAAATAATTAATACAGAATGTTCCCTAATGGTTATTTTTAGGTTATTATTTTTCAACCATAAAATAGCATTTCTTTTTAGTTGTCATTAAAAAACTTTCTTTTTAGAAATCATTAAAAAACGTTCCCAGAGCATTGCTGGTTATTTTTAGGTTATTTTTCAACGATAAAATAGCATTCCCAGAACGCTGCAAGGTGGTTATTTTTTAATAACCTAAAAATAACTTAGCAGAACATTAGCTACTGTAATGGTTATTTTTAGGTTATTATTTTGCAAGTATAAAATAACATTCTCAGAATGGTGGAGGGTGGTTATTTTTTAATAACGTTCTATTTCCGTTAAGAAACCTTTTCTGGTTAACCAAAAACAAACCATAAAAATAAAGTTCTGGGAACCAAAAATTGTTAGCTGGGTACTGAGACTGAAGATCTTGATTAGTTGGTTCAGGGGCCCGTTCTTCGTACGTCGCTTATTACATCCGAGATGAAACGTCACATCCAAGATGACATCATCGTGCAGGATCTGGTTAATTCGGTTCTTCGAACGCACCTGTTGTTGATGATTAGTGTGGCTGGATTGAGTTCTCTGAGATAATTGCGCGCTCATGGGTTGGTTTAAAAGGGATTATGTATCGATAGTGTATCCAAAACTGCAACCTAAATACATCATATAATTAAAAAAGACACCTGACGAAAAACTTGACAAATTTCTGGACTTTTATAAGAAAACAGCCAAGCGAACAAAACTAAATGTTATAATAGATAAATAAAATGTGCACTGTTTTTATTTTTTTTTTAATTTACATGATTCCCAATTATTTATATTCACGATTTCTAATATTTGTACTGACTTTACATTTTTATTTCAATGTAGCAATTTGCAATTCATTTAATTTTATATTTGAACAGATTTGTTGCGTCACAGCATTAATTAAAGTTTCTTAAGGGTCAAGATCATGTTATTTGCATCTCCTAAGCTCCGTCAACCCACTCCCATAATATCTGTCATCACTCAAATTACTGCACGACTCTACATTATCTGTATAGCAGGTGTGTAAGACTCTATACAGTTAAGTAATTATTTTATGACGAATAAATCTTTCAGTGAGTAAAACTGGCTGTGTTAAAGACTACATAAGGTTATTATATTATCTTTAAATTCATTTTTTATTATTTTAAATTATTGTCCCTGGATCAGTAGGATGCTCTTGTAATAAAGTAGCGGTGTTAGCGGACAGATTTTGAGTATCAATTAAAAAGATGCAATCTAATCCTGTTTACATGAAATAAGCCTGCTCCCAAACAGGTTTAAGCTTACGGACCTGACAGCAACTCCGGGATGAGCTTCGATGAACCAAACTATCCAAGATCATGCCAAATTATCAACAATCAAATCCAGCTAACTGAGTTAGCGACGTACGAAGAACGGGACCCAGGTGTGTTTAATTGGGGTTGGAGCTCAACTCTGCAGGACTCTGCCCTTCCAGGTCACTATTATCGCTGTTTGGTGAAATCCAGATATTTCAGTAGGAATCCTCTCGATCTGGAATTTTTGAGTGAGGTTGAAAGATTACTCCATGCAGATTTCACAACAGGTTCAGTCACAAATTCGCCACATTAGCTATGTTTCCACCCACCTATTTGTATGTGCATTTCGGTATATGCATTTAAAAACACTGAATGGAAATGCCAAGATGTGCATAAATTCTAATAATGCGCATAAAAAAAAAACTTATGTGCTCAACTGTGTCGGATATTTTTTTCTGGTAAGAAAACATACGTATAAACTACGATTTAAACACATTTACCGAATAAATTCCTAAGTGCATCATGTTAAGTCATGTGACTGCGCAATGAGACTGCATAACTAGATTAACCCAAGGACCAATCAGAATCTGAAATGTATTTATTTATTTTTTGGATACATAAAATGAGTGAAGCTCTATTAAATAAATTTCAACCATTTGCAAGCCGTTTGATTTCTGGCACCAATAGTCTACAGACACATTTTATTGAAAAACTGGTAAAGGCAACATTAAAAAAAAAAAAAAAAAAAAAAAAGAGGAAATCTTTACAATGAATAACTTGAATAGCTCAATGCACAGACAAAACTGAGCCGACCTAATTTGACAGAATGTAACCTTAACTGGAGATCAAGAGATGTTTTCTCCAACGCTTTGAGAACTCAGATCACAAGAGTAATCCCAAGACAAGCTTTAATAGTAAATTGGAGAAAAACCAATTACACAAAAGCGTTTTGTGATCAAAGCACACAAACAGGCTCTGTCAAGCGCATCATTCCAGTGAATGTTCAGTGCTCTTGCTGTGGATAAGTGCAACATGAAGATCATGACAATCAAATGATTACCGGAAAATAGTAACAATGCCAGTGCATTCAGTTCCATCTGTAATCAATTTACCTTGACTCCCTAATTGTTCGCATCTTGTTATAGCATGTTTTATTACAAGAGTTGCATTCAGTTGGACTTAAGTAAAAAAATCCAAGATCAGGGAAAGGCTTTACGTAAACTTTAATATGGGATTTATGTTATTGAATGTTTTGTTGCAGGAGTTGTTTTCGTTTGGACTTAAGAAAATTTTAAGTACAACAGTCATAGAGTGCAAATGCACATTCAGAAAAGAATGTAGTCGAATTTACTACAAACTAATGGTAAAGATAATACTTCAGTTTCAACACTTTGTGAAACTGGGGTTCGTTGAAAATATTCAGATCACAAAAAATATAAAAGCTTATTCATATGTTTTCCTTAATCTGTTTCCATGCATTATGTAACTATACTGGATTGGCATCAGAAATATTAGCTGCAGCTACTTGGTCACCAAGCACCAATCACATACACCCCTGTTACCTTCTGTCCCTGTGGACTTCAACTAGCTACCCCATTAATAAAGGGGTATCCAGACCTGCTCCTGGAGGGCCTGGAGATCTGAACTCCATCCTGTCCCAAAACACCAGCCTGGGAGTTTCTAGTAATCTGGAAGACCTTGATTAGCTGGTTCAGGTGTACCTAATTAGAGCTGGAGTTAAACTCTGCAGGACAGTGGCCCTCTGGGAGCAGGATCTGTCCTCCCCTTAAAAAATAATAGCTTGGCCATTTTACTTTACTGTCTGCATACATCCTGCAGACCTTCTCTTAAAAATTTTGAACTGAGGAATGTTACCATATGGCCAAAAAGTAAATCTGGGTTTGGGAATATTTTTCAGATTTATGATGATGTGCCCCCGAACGCACCTGCATGGAGCCTCTAAGGCGAGATTCATCTCTCTGTCAGCAGGCATTTCAAACAGCCTGGCTCCTCCTCATAAAACAAAGCTCCCTCAATGAACTTCTGTTGTTTTATCTGTTACTAGAATACACATTACACAAACATCCTACTCTACATGCAGTACTGTGGAAGTAGGGATCTTGTTTTTTTCCTTTTTAGGAGCCAGAATACAGCGTTTTAATGATTATACAAACAAATGCAATGTATACAATTAAATCAATTACCTTTAAATTAATAATGGGGCAAATCAGAAATGATTATATTAACCAGTTCAAATCATCCTGTTGGAGACAGTTGGAATTGGGGTAGAGGACCATTAAGTGGACCAATAAGAAGAGCCCAAGGGACTATCAGTGGTGCAGTTGGAGCTCAAGGCATGGTTGTAGTATGTGCCGTCACTTTCTGCAGAAAGATCCAAGCTGGCACAGGTTCTCCGTGATAAGGCAAAGAGTGGGGCATATGTGAAAGTGTGGGAGGTACTGGTAGTGGCTGTTATTATAGTGAAGTTGGGCTTCCCAAGGACTGAAAAATCAAGGCTGAGCCTCCGTGTTGAGCTCCTTGTCATAGATGTAGCTGCCAACACCGCCAGTGTTTACACCTAGAAAGAGGGAGACTGGGTTAATAAGTTATTTAACACATTTGGACATAGCAGGTTTTCAGCATGCCTTATTATAATTATGATATAAAGAAAGCAGGAGAATATATAAAAGATGTATAATTGCTTGAAAAGTTCTTTATCTTCACTGCAAATGAAGAACTACAGTACTAATTTGAAACAATGTCAGATTCTTTTCAGAAAATTAAGCAATGGCTCCCCCTTGAGTGGAAAAATCTCACAGTACCTTTTGGGCCGAAGAGGACAGCATAACATGGTTTATGGCAGTAGGGCTGACCATTGTGCTGCAACACATAAAAACACATTTTAGGGTAAATTCATGCATTCAACTGATATAAATGTTATCAGCACTTCCAACTACATTTTATTTTTGTCAATACATTTTCATTTTTTTAAGACCTGCACATCAATAAATAAATAATTAATTAATTTATTTATTTATTTATTTATTTGGCTTCTACAGTGGTAATGTTCTTTTTGTGGAATTTAATTATCACAAGTCATATTGAGATTTCAATTTATTTTGATTAATACAGCCATATCCCCAAAGGAAATGTTAAAAAAACCCTGTGAATTGTAATTTAAGACTTAATTTCCAGGCTTAAATTCCAGCAAATTGATTTAGAACCTATTAATACTTTTTAATGACCCACAGATCCCCTGCGGGTTATTCAAGATTTCTAATGTAAAAAATGATTAAATTCTTTTACATGGAAAGAATTAATAAAAAAGAATCATGGCAGCCATCTTTGCACTTCTACTATTAGCAACTTCATCTCACCTCTGCGTGGCTGCCTGCTGCCAGGGTCTTACGACATCTCTCACAACGCAGGCATGGACGATGCCAGTCCTTCCCCAGTGACGTCACCTTCTCAGCTGCCATAAGTAAGCAACAGGACATGTCATTAAGCCAGCACTTTCACAGTTCCCGTCATTAAAATCCAAGCCACGGTATGAAATGTTAGGATGGAGAGAAGCATACCAAAATAGACCTTCTTGTTGCATCTGGGACACAAGTTGGCTTCCCCAGAGAAGGTTGTGATGCTTCCAGCTGAAGTGAAAGATGCATGCACTCCATGATCCAAATAAACACTGTGCATTTTGTCATTCATCTTATTGTAAAACATTTAGAACACAATGATTTGTAACCAAAGGAAGATGCACACAAACTACAACTTTTATGTTGTGGTCTTAGGCTGACAAACAATGATTCAACAATAGCTGTTGTTGATAGTAATACACATTTGTTTGGATTTGATTTATGCTTTTGTTGCAGTTGATTTTTGATGTTGTCCTTGAATTTGGTTGGAGGCGTTTATAATGATGTTTTGGTGTTGTGTTGAGGTTTTATGCAGGTGGGGAGGGGTTGGCAGGAGCCTCATACACATATGAGCCTGCACCCCCAATGTTCACGCCTACAAATTAAACAAGGTTTCATGAAAATATCCCACTTTCATACAATATTCACAATAAGAAATGTTTGATATCACTAATTACATTCGTTCATCCATTAAAATTATTTCGGTATCATAAACTAGCAATACATTTACCACATTTATTAATCTAATTTAATGTTAATCACTGCTGATACTAATATATTTTACCATGTTAAGCTGTAGCATTAATGTACCATTTAAAAATTAACAATAGCATAAATTAATAATAACCTGCATTAATAACATTGAACCTTACTGTGAAGTGTTGCCAGTGATTTCTTTCTCAAAACAAGAATGTTCCTAATGCCCAGCAGAAGGCACTCTTTAATTGTACATCTATTTACTCGTCATGAACTATATGTACAAAAGTGCAAAATCTCTAAGTCAAATCAATCATTTCATAACACAATATATTGTATATACAGTAAATGGCCAGAGATTACAACAGTTCCATGTCACTGTTGTTGTCACAAGATTTCAACTAGAAATGCTAATTGTGTTATCCCACCTTTTGGCCCAAAGAGGGCAGCATAGCATGGCTTGTGGCAATATGGTTTCCCATCATGCTGTGAGGATGTAAAAGAGAAGAAAAAACATGGTCACTCCAGGCTTATATTCCATCATTTAAGACTCTACAAGTGAATGTGTGCATTTGTTGGTCTAAATTTGCAATTTAATTTATACATCCTAAATGTAGAAATGCCACAGATGAAGCTTATCTTGGCGTCTCCTCCCTGAAAATACTCACAGCAGTTATAAGGACACAGTCTATGTTGATGGAAAAGGACACCCAGAGTGTCCTATGTGTCTCTGTGTGCCTTGAGTGTATCTGTGTGTGTACACGGAAGGATGTGGAAGATGGAATATATTTCAATGGCAGTTGCTCCCAGAGCCCTTTGGTCAGGGCCATGGTGGGAAAAGGTTGCCATGGGAACCGTCAGACAGCAGCTGTGTGACCGTTACAGCTGCGCAGCACAGGATAAAGGAACGGAAGCGGCTGAGAACTGTGGCCTCATGCCATTACAAAAGTATGCAAGGGGGGGAAAAAATGTGTAATGAGCCCCACATTCCAACAAAGACTAGCAGACACCTTCCTGCCTCAATTCCAATGACCGGAAAACTTGATGATGTTGTAAGAAGTCAGTACTTCTAAAAAAGGCAAAAAAGCTACAGTAGTCGACTATAGAGGTCTAGTTGTTCTGGTGTAATTCAATCGGGATCCTAAAGTGTTAGCCCAACTAGACCACTAGGGAGGAAATTTGAGGAACTTAGGAGGACCAACACTCCTAAGTTAAGCTTTCCTGTAGCTCAAACAGTGAAGCATGGTGCAAGCAACATCAAAGTCATGGTTTCATTCTTAGGGAAAGCACGAGCTGATCAAATATAAATGTGTACCTTGAGTGCAATGTAAGTTGCTTTGTATAAAAGCATCTACTAATGCATAAATATAATTGTAGTCTCACATATCAAGACGTTGTCAAAGTCTGGTCAACTTTAAAGTTTTTTTATAATCAAGATCCTACGGGGAAATCCGAAATGTGTGGTCAAGGAAATCTACTTGCTTTGCTATGAAGTTTCTCAAAAATTAAATGCCATGAACCTCACAAACGTACCAAATTCAATGACTACTTCTTCTGTGGAACTGCTAACTAAAGTATTGACAGTTCAGTCACCCAATAGAAATAGAAACCTTTAATCCCTGAAGGTGCCATTACTCTGACGGCGTTTTAATGACTGGAGGTTGTCAGAACACTATATTGTTAGTTAGTTTGCTGGCAGGCATTCTTACTTGACTGCAGTATCCAATTGTATTAGGCATCAGATCACACAAGCTTTACTATCTGCACTCTCACTGGTCATGACCACATAAAGTCACTCTGCATTGGCAAGTGGTGGTCAATGGCCTTGGGATTCATGTCACTTCAGCTCACCCACTTCTGAGTACTTTTTTGTGGGAAATCGCTGTCAGTTGCACACCTGTTGACTTCGGGAAATTGCCAATCAGAGAAATCTCTTCAAATCAGACACTGCATCAGACAGACAGTGAAAATTCTGTGGGTGTGATGTCTACGCCAGATACAAAGCTTAGTCCATCAGCTCCCATTACAGTTCTCACCGGTCATCTCTTACCGGTCATATAGAGCAGCGCACAAGCCCACACTTTCCCAGAGCCTCTCACGTTCTGGTAATTCCCATAAACCCTCTCTCTTTACCCTGCCAATCCACGGAGGACACTAAGGGATTATCATCTTATCCACAGGGCGAGTTCTTGTTCAGTCAATGGTCTTGAAGAAAAACTTGCTTCACCCATCTTCACTTTCTCCTATCCTCGCTCCTGAACTGTGTAACACCCAACAGAACTCTCCCCATAGCGACCTGACCTACATCCAGATTTAGGCTGATGTGAGCAGTGAAGATGTTAATATACTTACGCACAGATTACAGAGCGAACTCCTATTTGTGACTCTCTTCCTGGAGTGAACACTTAGGTGTTTCCTACTCTTACCCATGTGGAATACAGACTCAAGGCAACATGATGACTGATGATAATGATTCCTCTGGCTCTAAAACATCACTGCCCTGTCCTTTGCCCTCTACTGCCATTCCGATCTAGACACAGTCGTCACTGTGTGATGTAATAGGATGCTGGAAAGGTCATAGAGAATTTCATGTGGCTTGCCTTGCAGTCATGCACATAAGAGCACTTGGGATCTACAAAGCTGGCCAGGAAGCTTTCAACAAATCACTGAAGACGAGCTTCGTGAGACACGATTACACACAGCTATCCAAAAGAGATAAGGAGGGGAAATACTTGTTGTAACATGCTGTAGGTTTTGATATGTTCAGCTGGCTTTTATATTTTCATGATTGTATCATATTTACCCCTTAAATTGTGTTTATGTCATGCTAGCTCCCAACACTGCCCTCCAACACACATAATGCCATAACAGGCTATAGTCTTGGTTCTGGACTCTTTAAATGGACCACTGATCCTCTGATGGAAACGCACAGCGTCACAAAGTCAATACTGAGCTGTCAGAGTTTAAGTTTCCCCAGATAGACTGCAGAGAGGTAGTGTGTGATCTCTGACTTACTCACCTCAGCATGGCCACCGGCTGTGAGGGTCTTACTGCAGCGCTCACACTTCAGACAGAACTTGTGCCAATCCTTCCCCAGGGATGACACTTTCTCAGCTGGGAGATGAGAGAGAGAGAAAGAGAGAAAATTTTCATTAAAAAAAATCTGCACATGAGTCTGCACATGAAAAATTTGGTGGGCCGATACTGAGATATTGTCAGTGGTTGCCAAGTCAGTTTGACTCGTAGAGCATTGATGGGTGGTCACTAGGATATTGAGACATTGCTATTGGATGTTTCACCTCACAATTTAAGGTTTAATAATTAGGTGTTTGTTCAAATCTTTAACTCTGATTAACTATAACAACAATGCCTGCCTTACAATATATTTGACATTCATATGTGATGTCATAATTTGTATGCAACCTCATATAGGTTTTATATTCAAATGGTATACAGTATTTAGCATGATTTGTTTAGGTCTTTATGATAGACTTTGGCTGCATCTGAACATGCATCAGAACTATTGGATAGTAGGCAAAAACAGTATGTGAAAAGAGTAGTATATCCCTAATTCACAGTATTCATAAAACAGCAGGCGAAAAGTACCTGAATGACCTTCTACTTCCAATGAGATTCTGAAGTTAGCATCCAAAGGACAATTTACTACCTCGTGAGGGCACAGGAGAGGATTTGTGAATGGCAATGAAGCAAGGAAACTGTTGCTGGTAGGTCACATAACAATGACAACCTATGACAGTGTCTGGATTATGTCCATACTATATACAGTAGAGAGTATGCAATTTTAGACTCAGTCAATTGTGATAATAATGTGTTGCTGCCCATAGTGGACCTTCCCATAACCACACCCCAGAAACTTTTATCCACTAAATGTGGGAAGGAGCTTTTTTAACTATAGTGTATAAGAATTTAGATGTTACTTTTATGCTGTGAGTTTCCCTTCCACTTGATGGCTGCAGCCCCTGATAAGTTATGAATGTGCCATGGAAACTTCCTGTCTGAGAATCCAAGATCCTAAAAGAACTGATGTATGTAGTGCTTTTACTCAGGAGGTTAAAGCAAAGAGCTGCTCCTTGTTGTGAAGGCAACAGTGAGTGAGAGTCTCCACACGGCGTTATTAATGGTGGATTTGCATAATTTTCAGATCTAAGCTAGCTTCACGTTTCGTGGATGTGTACTGGTTCTAGGCATTTTCATTTTGATAATCAATGTGAGATTATATTACATAAAAACAATGAAAAGCACTGGCCTCATTCTGAGTGGTCACAGCACTTCATTCGATAGCTGAGATGTGTTGACATGAGACACAAGGAAATGCAGTGGCGGGGGCTAATTAGAACCGGACAGCTAAGTGACGACAGAGACCCATTTCTCCATTTCCCCTCCTGTCCCGTTTCTTCTGGAGGGTCCTAGGAGACTTCCCCAGATCTAATATTACTCTTTCCATTTATATACCTCGCTCTCAAGACAATGCATAAGGCAGGGCTGCTGGGACAGCTCTCTCACTATGGAGGAAACACCTTCGCTTATCAAAACAGGGCACAATCAGCTAAAGAGAACAATTAGTTTCCTCCAGCTCTCTCCTACTTCCTAGCTTTCCCGCCTGGAGAAGTATTGTTTTTGTTGTCAGTTTTACAGCCCTCTTAGTCTGTCTCTCGGGGGGTCTAGGTCAGTACAAGGTCTGTAAAAAGTATGATAATCTCTGGGACAAATGTCTATTAGTCTTTGTCTGTGTGTGTCTAGGTCAGTACAAAAGTATGATAATCTCTGGGACAAATGTCTGTGCCACCACACTGCAAGGGTGCTGTTAGTGGTTGCCAGGGAAATGCAGGGCGGTGTAGTTTAACACATTGCTAAGTGGTTACTATGTTCTAAATAGTTGTTTACTGGCTCAGGTCAAAAGAGTCCACCCTCAGGTTCTGGTCTCTATAAGTTTTCGGTCCCTCCTTGAATCAGAGGGATTTTTTCCAAGCCTTATTTAACATCAGATAAACACCCTTAATTTGATTGCTTAGAAAAGCGGTATCCCAACTCTCCTTACCCAGACACATGATTTAAGGAATCACTGATGTCCCAAGCAAACTGATAATACCAAGATCAAGATGTTATACAAAAGTACAACATGTATGACAAGGGTTTTAAAAAAAAAAAACAAAAAAAAAAACTTAAGTACATACTATAAATGTAACCCTATTACTAATGCAAGCCTCATATCCAAATGAATTCTAAGCACACACTGGAGAGACCCAGACAGTATAAATCACTGGTATTCCAGCAGGAGTCTAATCCAAGATAAGTGAGATTTCACAGTCAATGGCCCAACTGGGTAATAAGAGAGAGTGTGTCTCCGCAGGGAAGATGGCAATGCCAGTGAGTATTATACAACGGTAAGTGCGTCTACGTGTTGGTTGACGAAGTGCAGATGAACAGAGTTGCCATTAAAAGGGCTTCTGTTGTTGTACAAGTGGTTGCTGGGGGGCTGTTTCAGTTATTGGTGTAGCTTTGCGTCGGTGGATGGAATCACTAATTGCTCATCAAGCTGTATAGACCCCTGGACGACCTGCAGTTATGCTCTAACAAACATTCTTTTACTACGGCCAAAGGAAATCTTGGGAGGTATATTTACAAGCAGCTTTGTCCACAGACAAAATTGCAAGCCTGGTTTCTGCTTTCCAATAGAAACGGTGTGTCTATAGAGATATCCTAGCAGGACTGTCATCTCGTACATCCCTAAGGGAATCCATTCGACCGGAGAGAGAAGACACGGGAGACCAGAGAGGGCTTCATTAGAGTCAGGTTACCTCGGATGCGAGGCATAGAGGAATGAGAGCTGTAATGGACGGTTGTGTAAGACTATACAAGAGGTTCCAGTACCTCCCAATGTCCAGCTCTAATGAGAACACGCAGAGCTTACAGTGCAATATGTACACCTGATCGCTAATTGTTTTGAGATGCAGAGGTAATCTCTTTAGTCCTGCTGGTACTGTCTGTAGATCTCCCATTAGCCATTAGATCTTGTGTTTTCCTTCAGTTTAACCCACAATTAAATCAGAAGATAACACCTCAAATCCGTGAACAACACAGAGGTCTGTTCAATGTGTTTTGGCTGGCATGCAAAGGGAGGGTAAACGAAACCCTTAGCACCTTCACACGAATGAGCTTGTGCCATCTCAGCAGAACAGATACAGATGCAGGTTTGGATGCAGGCTAATGGAGCTGCACTGTGCAGTCAGCTCTCATTTCGAATGCAAATCAGTCACAACAACAACTCCCTCTACCCAACAAGTGTCATATGAGATTTAATGAAGTCAGCATTACCAAGCAAGATTTATCACATAAATAAGTCTCTCTGTAAACATGTCATGCCCAATATCCTGGGGTTGTTCCAGTATAAAAGAGGCTTTCAAAGAGTCTTACTTTGCCAAATAAATAAATAAATCAAGCCATGAGAGATGCATCAACATCAATCTCAGTTTAATCATTCTTATTAGGTTTGTCTAGGCACAACAGATGCATCTATCTCTCTGGAACATAGGGACACTGTATTTATAATTGTTCAAGTGTTTTTCTTTAGACGGCGTGGCATATTATTTTTGAAACAACTGTATAACCTTTGTAGACCCTTTTTTTGCATTATATATAAGACCAGGAATGTGTATTTAGAAAGTAAATAGGGTCATTTTTCATGAAATTGTATATCTAATGATTAGTTCTGCACTAAATAGAAAAAGAGATTGATAAGGAAGGTCTGTTATGTGCTGACCCTGCCTGAGATGTAATCACAAATAAACAGCGCTAGGCCTCAACAACATTTACACAGCTGAACACCCTACGGGCTCCACAGCAGAAATGCACTCTGAAATCTACTCCATCATCCTCAGCAGAGACTTTCTGTGTGTTAAAATGGATTTTTATAAAACTTAAAAGGCAAAATGACAAAAAATTATAAACAAACAAGCACTTTCTGGTTGGCACAGGGTTGACAGTAACTCTGAACTGCACTTGATTTGAAGAACCAGCCATGCAAGTTCCTAACAGAATAGGATTCAAAAGATGGGCAAAATGACATGCGCTATATATCTGTCCACTCACTGTGGTTGTACACATGGGAATCAATTTGAAAGGCAGGGATAGATTTGCTTCAACCTCAGCAACTATTAATGTGGACCCATCTGTTCAGAGCATTACTACAATACTGTTCTCTACCCTGACTGTATCCTCTCATACTGCAAAAGCAACATGCACGTCATCTGGGTCCAACATGGTGCTTTGCTTCGAGTCACTGATTACAGCCTGACCTGGTAGCCTTGCATCTGAGGGCCTGCAGGCCTTAGCCAAACATGTACGATCACACACAGAGATAAAACAAGGTAAAATGTAGCTCGAATGTACACAAATTCATTACATGTCCTTCCTGGCTCCAATAAATGTAGAGAAGATTGCTGTGTTTAGTTCCCATGATCCTCAGCTTTTTTAGCTATAAATAGTACACATGATCTGCGTTCAAATCATGTTCTGTAGCTCTGTTAATGACCCTATACTCTTCTATGGTCGCCGTGATTTTGCCAAGTAAGACATGTTACTTGATCAACATCTTTTGATGATCCTTGATCAACATTATTGTCCAAAAATATAGACTTAACCCAATCCCTACCCCTAAACCTAACCCTACCCATAATTTATTCCTAAAATCAGTGGGAAATGATAGCTGATTAACAAGGGTGTAGAAGCACTTAACCCTGATTGTAAGTCTAAAACAGATATTTCCTGAAAAGTTATATATCAATTCTGATTGGTTGATTGGAATGTTGTTCCAGGATCAACAAGGATGTTGATTCAGGAACATGTTGTACTTGGTGAAATCATGCTCACCACTCTTCTATGATGGCAAACAGTGCCTTTCTTTCAAACCCTGCCCATAACCATCAACTCCTGAGTGGTAGTTCCTTCTCCAAATAAATCTCAGATAGGCATCTGATTGCGTGCTTGGTTTTCCAATTTGCACTGGCTTGTGAATTTCCTTACAGTAGTGCGTAAAGGCTGGGTGTGGTTTGGGCCATTGCTGCACAGATGTGGCCCTGCTGACGCAAGGCACGGCAAGATGTCTGTTTCTTCAGTCTAGAGCATTTTCCTCTTGATATAAATTAAGCAACCTCATGATTCTCAGTTGTCTGGCCTGAATGAGAGCTACATGTGCCTGTGTGCTACTGCAGTGCCCCATGGCTGTCAGTACAAATCAATGCTGCCTCTTGGAGTTCGGGCTCATTCAGATTCCCTGCAGCCAATATGTAACTCTACTGGTCCTCACATTTCAGTGGTTGGGTGAATATCATGAAATCTATTATGAACAGGTTGGATTACATTGCATTCTAAAATCAAAAGTAAGAAATAAGAAATTTCTGCTGTAAATGTAAGATTTTTTTTTTTTTTTTGCATTGTAACACTTTCATGACAATTAAGCATATTCCCTCTTCCAATTCTCATTAAAGTAATGCAACAAATTATTCATGACCGTAATATGAAATGTAAAATATATAATAAATATATAATTTATGTGATTTCAGTGTAGTTTAATTTAAATAATTTATGCCAATTTAAATAGTAAAAAATATAATTATTACATTAATTTGTACTGTAATACTTTTTATTTTATTTTTTTTTATTTTTTTTTTTTTTAGATTTTTTTTTTTATAATTATTACATTAATTTCTTCCACCCTCAATCCCCATGGCTGAAGTGCCCTTGAGCAAGGCACGGAACCCCCAGTTGCTCCCCGGGCGCTGGATATATAGCTGCCCACTGCTCCGGGTGTGTGGAACAGTGTGTTCACTGCTCACTGTTGTGTGTGTGCACTTGGATGGGTTAAATGCAGAGCACCAATTCGGAGTATGGGTTACCATACATGGCAAATGTCACGACTTTCACTTCACTTTTCACTTCCAATTTAAATAGTAAAAAATATAATTATTACGTTGTTTTGTAATGTTGTGATTTTTATTTTGAATGATATAGATTAAGTATACATTTCTTTACTCAATTCTTAAAATAAACAAGTTTTTTTTTTACCCATATATGTCTTACAATAATGAGAATATATATAATATATATATATATATATTATACCCATATATAGACACACATATATTGTGAGACTGACCCAGTTAAAATTCAGATTCTTTATTTAAATAGATTCTGATACATTTATGGGTTGATTTATAAACTATCTAGAGGGAAATAAGATACACGCAGCATTCAATTCTCCTTGTGTCTCCAGGTAGAGCAAATTTATGTAGACAAATTATGCATGTCTGCAGGCCTTCGGGCAAGTCAAATTAGAATAATGTCAGTTTAAAGACTAGTCCCATAAAACACAAGTAATTACATGATGGCTTAGGTCTTTTTTCTTGCTAACCTTGCAACAAGGGCAAAAAAATAAACAAATAACATAAAAAAATCCTGACAGACAAGGCGAATGGCCTCCAATTCTGACTCCCAGGATTACGCAATGCCCCTAAACAGTAAGCAAAAATGCAAAAAGTGGCATTATATAATAGATTCTACACCTTAAAACAGCTTGTGAGGCAGCCATGTGGAAAACACAGGGTTTTAATGGGTACAAGTAGTAAAAGTAAATGTGAAACGTTGAGAGACGGGGACCGAGAGAGAAAAAAGGAAAAGTGAGGGGTGGTATAGACAACTCCCAATTAAACCAACTATCTGTCTGCCTGTATCTGAAACCAAAGGATGACAATGGACATGCCCTCTCACATTTCGATGTGACTGGCACCTAAGAAAGAAAGCATTCCTAACTTCTATTCCAGAATAAATGCAGGCCTTCAAGGGAGAACCGTGAAAAAGAGAAAATATGAAGAAAATTGAAGGAAGCAGATTCCTTGTTTTGCCAGATTCTCTCTCATCAATGAGATTTGATACGATGTAAGCAAGCTCTTGGCTGCCAGGGACAGGTTTTCGATCATATAAATGTTCAAAATGTGTTGTAGCATTTACTTACAATTCTACCTTTGTTTTTAGGCATACATGAATTACTTCCAAAGGTTGTGTTCAAATGTGAAAGTGGATATAATGTCGATAATGTTTTTCAGAGTATAGACTCAAAAAGACCCATTTTGAATTGATGGGAAAAATGGGAAAGTACTGATTCCATGTGAATGTGAGAAATTAATCTTCTATGCTTCCTCTTGTGCAAGAAAACCACAATATTTGCTAACAGCTGTTCAATAAAAAAATAAAAGTTTCAAGCAAAAGTTTGAAAAGTTTCCACTCAATACAGTGGCTTAAAACTTAGGTTTGAAACAGGATATAGTCAGAAAGGAATTTACAGGAACACATGCACAACTCCCACAAACTCAATTTGGAAATACGATCTGAAGCTGGGTTTGCAACCAAACCATTTTGTTTTTTATTTAATATATTACATTTAATATTGAATATAAACTAGGAAAGTAAATTAACATTAATAGATAAATTGGGGGGGGGGGGGGGGGGGGGGGGGACAATTACATAACCTTAAACAACAATATTAATCATGATTATTTATATTATTTAATAGAGCTTTATTGCTGATTTTTCGCCCTTATGTCTAGACCGTGGATCTGGATGCAACATTCAGAGTCAACCTCAAATATTCCACTTGGTGACATTTCCATATTCAGAGGAAACACACGGACCAAAAGAGGAGAACCACACCCCTGCTCTTCCACAGCTTTTATGGAATGTGTCTTGGCTTCAACGTGAGTCTAATAAAAGCACAGTCACCCGCATCCATCTCAACCAACTCTCTCATGACGTAAACCGAGGTCTTGGGTGAAACCCTGAATTGTCCTTTCTTCTGCCCTATGGCATCATGGACCACTAAGACTGGCTGTGACGTCAGCAACATGTGCAGTTCCTCCCTTGTGCACAATAAAATAAAAATGTAAAAAAATAAAAAAAAACGCTATAATGTCTTAAGACTTCAAAACCTGATTTTTTTTATTATATGAATGATTAAGCACATTATTAAGCCTATGAATTTGCTTGAATACATGTTGTCGTCCAGTGTGAAATCTGGAACCTGAAGCAAAACCAGCTGAAAAACACTCAAGCTAGAGAACTTGCTGCCCACCCACTAGACACACAGCAATGAAAAGAGCGGCATTTGCTTTTATATAACAGCACCTCGCTCACACCATTGATTTAAAACCAACTGAAAGCTTTATTGGTCATGTGTAATGGCTGTTCGGTTGACACACAGATTAATACAACATAAATAAATGTTGAATATTCATCTCAGTTTCCACCACAAAGGCTCTGATGCATAACTGATGAATAACCTTATGAATATGAGAGCAGGGATGATATAAGGTCAAGTGGCAGAGAGGCTATTCAACAGTTTAATGGATTGAGAGGTATATATTGAGCAGACATCAATGCTGCTGGCCTGAAAATGGATATAAATGAAAAGAAGAGGTCCTTCATTCACTATCTTTCAGTTCCCCAAACATCCGAACCAAGAGTCACATGCTGTATTAAGAAAACATCCAAGTCTATAGAAGCAATGACATCAACTTTCAAGCTTTCATTTTAGTGTTTATAAAAGTAGCCACTCATCTGGTGAAAAGAGAAAAGTAGCACCTCGACTGGTCATGTTAAAAAAAAAAAAAAAAAAAAAAAAAAAAAAAAAAAAAAGAGGAAAAAAGGGTGATATTAAGATAACAGCAGACGGGACAGACACAACTGTTTGATATTAATGTTATAAAGTGGGCAATAAAATTGTCTGAGTATAAACTAACTGTCTTTGCACTCAGACGTCTGAAAGTAAAAAGACATTCAAAGTTTATCTTTGTATATTTATTTCTATCTATGGTACTTTCCACAAATACAGTATACAAAATAGGTCCAAAAGTACCTTTCTTAAATGGTCAGAGACTAAATTTGATATACAACATTGCATCTGTCTATATACAGTTTAAACCCATGATTTGTGAGATTTTACCACAAAACATAAAACATAGACATCAAAATTAAATCTATAAAACTTATAAATAAATATAATGTATAAAATAATATAACATTTTAAATGTTTTAATATATGAAACAGCATTTATAAAATTAATAAATAAAAACAAATAAAATATATTAACATAGCTTTACTACAATGAACTGATATCAATTCAATATATCGTGACATGATTTTTATTGTTAAATGCAGCCAAGAAGATCAAGACCTTAGTGGAACAGGCCAAAAATTACCAGTTTGGGGGGATAAAAACATTGATTTGTTTACAACTAGCCTACTTTTTATACTGAGTTAATTTTCTGTTACATAATTTATAAAACATGTCTAATAAAGTTAGTTTTTTTTTTTTTTTTACAACGCACATGAACATAAAATATGCTTTGCAAAAGTCACAGGATCCCGTTTTGATGGAATATGCCGCATTTTTTTCCTCAGCAGGTTCAAGAAATGATTTTGGGGAGTTTTGAGAGAGGTGAGTGCATTGAAAGTATTTACTTAATTACTGAAGGCGGTGAAGTGAGTGATTTATGCGCTGACAAATTGATTTTACGATCTATCGCAAGAGTTTAAATGAGTTTTATCAACACCTGTACAAACAGACCACCGCTTTCCATGATTGCGCATCGTGGAAGTCATTCATCATATCAAAACATAACAGCGAGTGTATTTTAAATAGAGGTTCAGAATAAAACCGAAACGTAACACAAACTTACCAAAATAAACAGTCTTTTCGCATTTAGGGCACTTTGAAGCCATCGTCTCTCAAACTGGATTCTCTCAATCAGTGTCAGGTTTGTCTTCCAGGCGCGCAAGTCAACCAATGGCTGAGAGCTGGAGCGCATCCTACTGAAAGCGCCGCGCTGGATTTGCATAGCCCCGCCCACCCTCGCAGGTCTGCTTGAGCGGTCCGCTCCTCGCTTCTCCCATTGGTCGGGCTAACGGTCAGTCACCAAGTGGGCGGGGTCGTCTGGCTGCCACCGGCTCTTCCTTTTTACATCCTTCAAAAGGAATGTGAAAGGCGTCCAACAAAGGTTCCTTTCTCTTCTCATGAATAGGGATTCTTCAGCACTTGGCAGACCGTTACTAGTGGAAATCAGAGGGAGAAAGATATTGGCAGGTCCCAGTCATACTTACAACACTTCTCTTTTTGTTTGTGTTGAGGTCACTGAATGGCAGTATTATGTTTTTGACTAGTTTGTCCCTTACATCACCACGCCTAAAAATGTCTGTCACCCACATCTTTTTTTAGACTCAGGTTTTTGCCAGCTCTTACAGACTTTTGCCTTGACCATGTGTCCACGTCATTTCTCCCTCGAACTGATCCGTCAGCAGAGCAAATGTCCACCTTTTCCAAACTCCTTCACTGTTAGATGCAACCAAGTCCTGTTGTCTTCCATAAATCTCTAAATTGCTTAGTTGACTAGTCAAACAGAACCCTGACTACTGCTGTAAAGTGTTTCTTGACACCTAAGTGAATATTGACTCTTGCTTTACCTATAGCTGATTTCAGTAAGAGGGATGTGAATCTTGCAGCGTCAAGGTTGGGGCAAGCTGTCCCCAGATAATGATTTAATAGTTTTGTTTGTTTTACATTTTTGTTGTCATGATTTTATTTATAATTGTTACTTAAATAGTTTTGTTTGTTTTACATTCTTGTATATATATATAGAGAGAGAGAGAGAGAGAGAGGGAGAGAGAGAGAGAGAGAGAGAGAGAATGATTTCTGAAGGATCATGTGACACTGAGAAATGGAATAATTGCAGCTGAAAATTCAGCTTTGCGATCACAGAAACTGTAATTTTTAAATACATTAGAATATTAAAAATATATATTTTCTCATAATTGCAAACATTTGTGAAAAATAATTGACAAATATTACCGACCCCAAACTTTTGAGTGTTAATATATGTAATTTTTTAAAGTCCTTTTACCTCAAGCCTGTGCAAATCCAGTGGGACAAGTGGTGAACAGGTGCCTTAAGCCCCTTGCCTCCATAAATACCCAGTCTTCCATTCACACCCATTTCCTGTGGGACAGATTCAGAGCCACATGTTTCCCCAAAGCAAGTGTGTGTAACCCTCAGTGCATAATCCACCCAAACACCCACACCACCCTTCAAACACACCCAAAACCAGCCTGACTCTTCACGCACATGCTGTCGTGATTCATGTGGGAGCATCTGCGTTATTAAATGCTTCTTAAAAATAATAGAAGCAGATTTTTGAGACATAATCTAGGTGTGGTGAATCATTTAGGCTCTTAATTAGGAGATTACTATGTTTTCCTTTCAAAATAATAAAAACAAAACAATATTTATGAACAAAATATGAATGCTGTTTTACCACCATGATGCTACTGTTGTTGTTAATAGATGCCAGAGTGTTGCTAGTTGCTAAGGTGTTATTAGTGTTGTTACTGTTAACTAAAACTATAAAACACACACACACACATTTGTCTGTTAATTGAAATAAACCTGAATGAAAATTAAATATAAATATTACATGAAAAACATATAAATTAAAAACTGTAGAAATGTTATCTTGGCAACTAACTGAAAAAGTTTATAAGTTTCAGTAATAACTGACATAGAAATTATATATATATATATATATATATATATATATATATATATATATATATATATATATATATATATATATATATATATTATATATATATAGTTTAATTTTTTTTTTTTCAAAAACTAATAAAAATAGCAAAAGTACATTACAAAACATAAAAATTAAACTGAAATTAAATGAAAACCGAGGATTTTTTCCTTTTTAAATATTAATAAAAACTAGTACATATATAATAGTAAACACAAGTTCCCAGTGTTTTAGGGTGTTACTTTATATTCTGGGTGGTTACTTGAGCCTGAAGAGCCCACCAGCAAGTATTCTTGAACCTTATAACCTGCTAAAAATCCTGATTAAACCTCTACCTAAACTGTTTTTTTGTCTTTGCTGGTTAAGTTGGTCCCCTCGACTGCAACTCAAGCTAAAATAAAAGTGCCCCAACTCCCCTAAAACCAGCCAGCAGATTAACCTAAAACCAATCTGTTGGTCTTAAGCCAGCCTAAACTGGTTTACTTTAGTTTAATTATTATATATATATTTTTTTTACTTTTTACTTACTTTAAGATGGTTTTGTTCAGCAGGGTGTATGGCTTTGCTACTTAATTTGGTGTAAGTGCATGGGATGTAACCATACATATACCACTAATAAAGTAATTATATTTGAAACAGCAGAAATTAAATATATTCTGGGGGCATTGCCAGGAATCTAGTCACTTAAGTGTAAGTCTTAAGTTGCTGGGGTATATTTTTAGCAATAGCCAAAAAATGTTTTTTGTATGGGTCAAAAAAAAAATTTATGCCAAAAATCATTAGGATATTAAGTAAAGATCATGTTCCATGAAGTATTTTGTAAATTTCCTACTGTAAATATATCAAAACTTAATTTTTGATTAGTAATATGCATTGTTAAGAACTTCATTTAAACAACTTCAAAGGTGATTTTCTCAGTATTTTTTTTTTTTTTTCACCCTCAGATTCCAGATTTTCAAATAGTTGTATCTCAGCCAAATGTTGTCCTATCATAACAAACCATACATCAATGGAAAGTTTATTTATTCAGCCTTCAGATGAGAAATTGACCCTTATGACTGGTTTTGTGGTCCAGAGTCATATATCATACACAAATGTGAATGAGGATCCAGATGCACTGAAGCAGAACTTGTCTATTGTTGTATTAAAGTAGTTCTGGATATTATTAACTGCAAGAGACTGAAGGAGAGCGTTTGGTATCAGACCTCTTAAGGTGTCTACACTTAAAGAAAAAAACAACAGCAGGTGTCTGTGGGCACTGATAAGGCAGACAAGGCACAGACTCCATGTTATCTCCAACTAGTCTCTAACCCTAACCTAACCTACTCTCTAACCCTAACTAGTGACTCAACCAAACTTTACTATCAGACATTCACAGGTCAGAAACAGGAGAAAGAGAAGTGACCTTAACATGGTACTATAACATATCACTGCAAAGGCACTTCGTCATACTTCAAGTTTCTAAAAATGGATACAGAGGAATGTCAAAATCATCTCTTGGTGTTTGTCTTGATTCTCTGCCCAAGATAACAGTCGACCGACCTCGTCCTCCACTAAGAGATTGTAGTGATGGGAAGATGTACTCAGCTTTCCAGCAGTCCTCCTCTGGGAGTTTCCTCCTCTCTGGAGTATCTTTGTTTTATCTAATCAGAGCTACTTTATTTAGCTGGTTTGCTTACACATTGTTCATGTCTTTGTCAAATCATTGTTTGTTTAAGTTCAAGTGGAAAATGAATGCTTTCGGTCACATGAACGGGTGATGTAACCACAAAAAGTCACAGGAGAAGGGTGAGGGAAATATCACATGGATTCAAAGCTTGTTTTGATGGTCAAAAGTACTTTCCAGCACCTGACAGGAAAATGCATATGGAATTTTTATAAGATGTTAAGGATGTTTTAGTCACAATAGTTGGTTTGGTTTGTTTGTGTGTGTGTCTGTTGTGGATATCACTTGCAATAGGCAGTTAGATAACTTAGATAACTAAGAATAATATTGCTTTTTACAGTTGATACAACTTCTCTTTCTTCTTTTTTTCTCATATGGCATATGAGATCACTTCCACAATGTTTCAAACTGAACCTGTCCAGAGATGTATTTTGTCAAAACACCATGTGAAAGCCCACACAAAAATCCCAAAACTTGACATATTTAAACCAAGCAGAGCAATAACAGATCGATTCCTCACACACACAGCTGCCAGAGGCGCATTTGTCTCCCTGGCACAGGACAAACACTTAGTGTATAATCTTTGGGTTTGGGTCAAGAAAGTACAACACAGATCACATCTGTAATTTTGCCTTTGAAGTATATAACACAGTACTGAAAGAAGAAGAAAAAAAGGGATAAACAGACCAGTACAATAAAGGGAAAAAGTCCCAGTTTTACTTTGAAAAGTGAAACATTTTAAACCAAAACAGATCCTCTTTCACTGCGTGAAAGCAGTTTCTACTCTAAAAATATACAAAATAAAATTAAAGTATAAAAAAGATCATTGTGAAAGTTTTTAAGTTGGAGTATGTGAGATATAAATTCACAAGATATATATTGATAGTGATGTATAAATTATAAATTCCTTTTTATTAGTCACATTTTTATTTCATTTATTTCCTTTTATTCTTGACACGGAAAGTAGTTTTACTCTTTCATAGGAAGCACACATTGGGATATATAAAAAATATTTCTTTCAAACTGTAAAATCTTTGTAAACTAAATAAAGCAAGCGATTTTCCCTACAATATAATTTGTGTTTTCAAAATAAAGGTTACGACCTACACGCTTATAATTTTGCCTGGTGTAGAAGACAGGGTTTTGCAGTATTCAAGGACTAAATTCAGTTTTAAGAAGGAAGCTGTGATTGATTTAAAGGTTATGTGAACAAGTAGGCTGTCATTTAAATCATTTTATAACAAACCACAACCACAGTGATCGTAAATGACAAGATTAACAATTTGTACATGTGTATGCATGTGAGTTCATGCATGTACCGTATAAAAACTATGCATAAAACTACATGTCCATTTCTGTTAAACTGACAGCCTATAGGGAAAAGCATTACTCATGGCCCTTTACTGGCTTACTTTTATCCATATATTGCTGTATATTGTGCAGAGCAGGGAAGTGCATCCACACATGCACATTTGCTCAAAAAAAGATCAGTTGATGGACATATTACAGTTTTGCATGCAATGCACCCGTCCGTGTGGAACCAGTAACCCAGCCCTGTGGTCTCTGGGGTCAGCTGCTGCTTTCTTCCTCAAGATTTTTGGCATACGGATGACTCCACTGTTCTCTTGCCAACTGTCCATGTCCTGTAGAACAGATAGCAGGCTAAAACACAGACAGCTGGCCTCTTGCAGGACCTCACACCCTTGATGCCTGGCGCTTTGTGGTTTTGGTGTAATTCTCCAGCAGGGCAGGGCAGATGGAGACTGTGTTCATGCCAGTCCACAGCAGCTGAGAGTTTGAAAATCCTGTCGCTCCTGGCCAGAGAAGAGTATAGTCTTTTTTGGTATAGTCATTCACTTTGTTATTGCTTTCTCTTTTTGTGTCTCTGCAACCCTATATACTTTCTTATTAAGGCCTGTGCTTTTATCTGGTTTATCTTCATTCTATGTTGAAATGGTATTCGCAACCCCTTTTACTTTCATGTATGATTTTATTTGTATGATTACGCCTATTTGTTGCTCAAGAATCATTTCTTATTATTATCAATGTTGCACAAACAGTTGTGCTTCTTAATATCTTTGCGGAAACCATGCTATATATTCTTCGGGATTCTCTAATGAATATAAAGTTCAAAAGAAGAGGATTTATTTTAAACAGAAGTTTTCGTGTTTTATAAATGTAGTGCATCCTTGCTGAATTAAATGATCAATTTCTTGAATAGATTTCTATGTGTAGATATTATTGATTTACCCTTGTCCCAGAACCTGACTTTCAATCTTAAAATATCAAAATTCATTATAAAGATATGAATTGTTTGCTTATATAAAACCATAATAATGTAACTTAACAAGAAAATGATCATAAACCATTTCAATTCTTATTTTGTGAAAAATTATTTCCATTTATTCTGTAGTTTAAAATTAAAATCTTACAGTTTTGGTGTCATTTCTAGTACACCAAACAGTAATGCTTAAAATATGAGACATGACATGTGAAGACAACTGTGTGAAGAAGTAAATATCACTTGTGTGTCATTTCTAATCAAGCTGTAAGTTTGTCAAATTATGCAAAAGTTGGAAAACATTATTTAATTCCTATTATATGAAATATGTTAGCAAGGCAAAGTGAGTTGGCCATTTTATTTCTAAAATATTGATAACGTCTTTTCCACCATCATTTGAGATGTAGAGGAAATGTGTTTGGAATTTTTATGACTTTCTGATAAGAAGATGAACTTTTCCTCCACCAACAAGGAATTCTCAGTAACTGATGAAAAATTACAACGACAAATGTTTTGTGAAAGACAGTATAGCGTAAATTTGATTTAGCTATTTTTATGACACAATTCATGCAGCTGAAATGAAAAACATTATTTCTTTTCTCTCGCCCTCTCTCTCACTCTCTCTCTCTCTTTTTTTTTTTTTTTTTTTTTTGCATTTATCTAGTAACTTTAAAGGATTTTGACAAGAAACAGTGGAGGAATAGGATTGAGAAATGCTGGTACCAGGATTCAAACTCATGTCACCTACTCAGTGTCAGAGCACTAGGCCACGGTTTCTATAGAGCACACTATTTCTAAACCAGAATGTGCACACAAACACACATGAAAGCCACAAACACGTAGCCTACACACTTATCACATCTACAGTAAGGGCCAAAAGTTTTGGCAGTAACATACATTTTGTGTTTTGCAAAGTTTGCTGCTTAAGCTGTTGTGGTGTTCATTCAGATTGATTCTAGATTATTGTGTAGAGTGATCAGATGCATTTGAAATAATTGCTAAACGCTTCATTGCCCAAAAAATTTTATTTTCAAAAAAAAAATAATTTAATTTCTTTTTTTTTTGTGACTGAAAATGAATGGCTAGATTTAATTGATTGATTATTTATGTAGGAAGTGTGTGAGTGTGAATGAGTACTAATCAGGTGAAATCACTAACATACTAATTTTTTAAGAGCAGACTGATTGCTATAAAAGGAGGGAAGAAGTGCCTCCAATCATTGTGTTCTTGTTAGCGATGGTTACCTCCAAAGAAACACTACAGCCATTATCGCTTTGCATCAAAATGGCAGAGAATATTGCACTTGAAAGAACCATTTACCGGATTGTCAAGAACTTCAGGGAGAGAGGTTCGACTGGAGTGAAGAAGTCTTCAGGATGTCCCAGAGTGTCCAGCAAGCAGGACCGTCTCCTCCTGAGGAGTCAGTTATGTAATCGTGTCTCCAGCAGTGCAGAGCTTGCTCAGGAATGGCAGCAGGTTGGTGTGAGAGCATCTGCACACACAGTGAGGCCAATACTTTTGGACAACGGCCTGAAGGGCAGCAAAGAAGCCACTTCTCTCCTAGAAAAACATCAAGGGCAGACTAAAATTCTGCAGGAAGTACAAGGATTGGACGGCAGAAGACTGGTGCAAAGTTGTTTTCTCTGAAGCTCCCTTCCGACAGTTTGGGACATCTGGAAAATCGTTTTGTTTGGAGAAGAAAAGGTGAACAGTACCATGACTCCTGTGTTGTGCCAACAGTAAAGCATCCTGAAGCCATCCATGTGTGGAGTTGCTTTTCAACCAAGAGAGTGGGCTCTCTCAAAATTCTGCCAAAAAACACTGCCATGAATAAAGAATGGTATCAAAACACCCTGCAAGAGCGACTTCTTCCAACGATCCATGAGCAGTTTGATCCGTGCATTTTCCAGCATGATGGAGCACCATGTCACACAGCGAGAGTGATAAAGAAGTGGCTTGAAGATCATTACATTGAAATTTTGGATCCGTGGCCAGGCAACTCCCCGGATCTCAATCCCATAGAGAACCTGTGATCATCAGTCCTCAAAAGGTGAGTGGACAACCAGAAGCCCACCTCTGAGAACTAATAAGGCTAGAAGGGATCACCAACAGTCAGGATTTGGCCCAGAAGCTAATATCCAGCATGCCAGAGCGAATTGTTGAGGTTATGAAGATCAAGGGTCAACACTGTAAATATCAACTCATGTATTTATTTTTATTTTTTGCCAATAAAAGCCTTTAGAACTTATACGCTTAATGTTTTTCAGTGTACCATAGAAACGTGGAAAAATAATCCACACTAAAGCAGCAAACTGTGCAAAACAATTTGTCACTGCCAGAATTTTTGACAATGACTGTACACCACAGAATTTTCACTTCTAATCAAATATAACAACACAGAGAAGAAAACAATAGTTCTGGAAAGAAAAGCTTTGTACTACACAATGAGGTCAGCGCCGGGTTACTGTGACAAAATGTCATCAGGCCCAAATCTAATCTCCCGATGTGTTGTGAAAGAGGCGAGATGAGTCAATTAATTGGGTGTCATTTCCTCTGTCAGCGGTATCAGTGCTGCTGTGTTCTGAGTGAGGACTCACATTGTCATTGTACACTTTGTTCTGTAGCGAGCACGTGAGGACAAAGACATGTGATTAAAGATGGTTTTCTTGCGCCCCCTGCTGATCAGTAGTAGAATGTGCATATAAATACAGCGCACTGGCAGAGCTCACAAACATTGCTTTTTGTGATAGAAGAAAGCTGAAGTTAGAGGCAAACTGCATCATTCCTTCTCTGTTTAAGATATTTTCATTTATTTTTCTTTGTGGGCCTAATGCAAAATATAAAGATATATTGCTGCCATCTGGTGACAGCCAGAACGACACCCTTTTGTTTTTATTATAATTTTTTTTTTTTTTCTTCAGATGAGATTCATTTTGTGAGCATCTTTGTACAGCTTGCAGATAGATGATATAATGTAATAACCTTCATAACAACCAATAATAACCTTATATAATCTATAAGGTTTTCAGTCCTGATTTTAAGAATTTTGTGCATGAATCCTCTCTACCAGGCTTAGAGAAAATGCTTAGAAAAGAAAGAAAATGCCTTAGATATTTGAAATATCTGGAAAAATGCCCTTATGGTAAATTCCATTGTTTTATGTCATTTAAAATTTGGTATATTTCATAATAGTCTATTCTAGTTATTTTTTTTAAACTATAGTTATGGTTATACATATAGGGTTTAATGGTTCTACAAATATCACAGTGACCTGTAGTCACCAAATACCTGTCTTTAATTAATCAAATTAAATGAATCAAAATCAAGTATTTATTTTATATACAAATTAGCACATATAAAATAAGTGCATGAATTAGTTATAAAAACACATGCCCTCATAATCAAATAATTCCCCTGATAAAGAATTGCAATGGGCAAATATTATAAAAATATATAAGTTAATTTCTGACATGATTATTTATGCGCCCTGATCATATTTAACTACAGCAGTTTTACCATAAAAATGATTAATTACCTTAACTACTGTCTAAAATTTAAAAGATACAATAAGTATAAAATTATTCAGATAATTTTGTAAGACACAAATCAGCACAAAATATTTCAGTACATATCATTCAGTCTTTAAAATCTTAATTTGATTTTATTTAATCAAACAGTATCACAAAACGTACAATTTTGCTACGGCCTAATGCTACATATTATAGAACTTGCATTAAGATACCAAGACAAACAAGATTAATATTTATAATATTAAAATCTTTTAATAAAATAGAATAAAAGCAGATTTAATGATCTGCAACAAACCACAGAGAGATTAGTGGAGAAAGTTGGCATGCAGATGAATAGACAATAATTTAAGTGTCATTTTCCATGTCATTTCCTGCTTTATGAGCTGCGTGACTTATTAAACGATCAGATGTCTTCTCACTTGATCTGCACAAATGTTTGTCTGTTTTTATGGACTGTTCCAATAAACCTAGGTGTCCATGAAGCACTTCTGTTTCTGTTTCTTTCTCCAGCTTTTCTGATCAAAAGTCCTATTACACCTGATCCATGCAGATGTTTCATTTGTGTACTTGAGTACGTGTGTCTATATACAGCAAATTGCATGAAACTGATCAGCAACCCTCCCTCTGTGCGGGTTCTAAGTGCACAGGACCCAGGTTCACAGTCATGTCCATGGATTGAAGACAATGGTTATATTATTTGTGAGCCGTGTGTGGCTGTAATTAAATCTGTAATAAAAAGAACACAAGAAAAGACGGAGCGTGATGGTTATATTATTTTTAATTGATTTCTTCTGTTTCTCTAGCAGTTGCCTGCTGTGCTAGAGCAAGGGCCCTGGGAGAAGGCCAGCTGGGGCTCTGCCGAGAGCAGCTAGCGAGAGCGAAGAAGATCGAAAGACAGAGTACAAGAATCCCAAAACCTTCTACTACTTGTTTGAGGCGTTTAGTACTGGGTATAGACAGGCTGCAGCAAATTAACATTAGGCTACAACTTCACATCATTCCATGATAACTGCTTCAGCATACTGAGATCAATTTTATTGCTTTAGTTTGAAGTCAGGACCCCAAAAACACACAAACTTATGAAAAAATACGTAGGCACAGACACAAATCAGCAGTACGGACTTGCTTTGTTGTGAGTCTCCACAGAGGGTAAGTCGAAGCCTGCCATTGGCTGAGGCCAGTCATGTGATTGCAGATTACAGCTTGAGGCAGAGCTCGGTTTGTAAGGTTTTCATATGGTGTAAATCAGCTGCTCACCACAGCATTCCACTCTGCCTTCACTAACAACAACCGCCAAACATGAGGTGCCCTACCATTACGTGCCAAATCCAGCGCTCACAAAATCCCACTCGCCTCCCCCAAAATCTTCTCCACCAAAATTACATAATTAACTCCTTGTCACATGTCAAGCCTCGTCTAAAGAGGAGGGTTTATAATCATATGTTTTGCTAATCGATTCACAATCATCTTTATATTTATTTGCTTATATTCATGGGTCCCCCTCCTTTGGGCCTAATGAATGGGTTATATATCACGGTTGTCCCCCTAAAGACAGCCCTGTTTATTCTTGACCTATTTTTGTCATAACTATGTACCAGTGTGTGTTTATATTTTTTGAAGAGAGAATTTTTCCTTTTGTGGTGTTACAAAACGTTTATGTCAGTGATGTAGTTTTCAATGTTATACATGTTAAAAATTGCAAAAAATTAAAACTAATTACTATTATACAATGAAACCAATCCTAAATATCTTAAATGACAGTGCTCTCTCTCTCTCTATCTATATATATATCCAACTGAATATATTACCATTTAGTTAAATAAACTGATAGATAGGAATTTTATTTTATTTGTAGATAATTGAAATATGAATTATTAGATGAGATAAGTATTAATTTGGTCCAATTTTTGTTTTTCATTTTTGTTTTTTGTTTTGAATAAAAAAAATGACAACATTAATCAATTAGGTACAAAGTGATATTTATCTTTTTAAAGATATTTTATATTTAAGGATGTGTATGTAATATCGTATAAGTCCTTCATGGATATGTTGTGAGTGTTATTTAAAATTTTATTATTTTTTTGTTTTTGTTTACACACACACACACACACACACACACACACACACACACACACACACACACACACACACACACACACACACATATTAAAATAAATGAAAAAAAAATATTTTAAGCAACATATATGTACATATATATATGTGTGTGTGTGTGTGTGTGTGTGTGTGAAAATATTAAAATACATTTTTACAAAATGATGCTTACAAATAGAAATTAATTGCCTAATATTAATATATTTTCATATTTTGATTGAGATTAAGTCATGGACAGTTTATTATGTATGTGACACTCTTCTCAGCATCAGTAGTACTAGAGGTCTCATAATTTTGGTGTCTCTTGCTGGTTTAAGGGTCTATTGCTTGTGTTTTTCACATGTTGACTCATTCAATGCGTAAAAATCCTGGAACATGCGCCACCCACAACAACTTCTGAAAAGCAGTGTTTCACGTTTCCCTCTGACCAAACTTAGAAGAGGCTAAATCTTTGTAGTTGTGTACGCAGGGAAAGTATAATTATAAACTGGCTATCGAGACTTTGAGCGTATTCCAAGGCTTGAGAACAAATAAATAAAACAGGATTTGGACCTCAGTTTATAAAAATCTGGTTTAGTGACTGTCAACCGGTGTTTAGACTACTTGCTCGGAACTTAAACAGAATTAGAAACTACCACATTTCTTTATTATGCACCAGAAGACACTTCAGGCTGAAAGACAGCTTTTGTATAATCTTTTGGTAGCCATTAAAAACATTGTCACTAACTCCACTCCATTAGGCTTTTCACACTTATTAACCCACAGTCACTTTTAAGCCTTGGCTAATGTAATCCTATATGAATGTATCACACTGTACACCTTGAAAGTGGTTAAAGAAGTGCTACAAATGTTATCCAGGGTTAAAAGGTGGCCTCAACCTGGGATTAATAAAATATGTTAACCCACAGTTAAGCTAAATGTGAAAAGCCTAGTTAATAATGATGGTGTTGGACAATAAATACTCTTTGCAAACTGATTTATTTAGGTGGAACAAGACTGATGAAAAGAACAGCTTAAGCTTATTTATTCCGGGTATTGCTGGTTTGGTGTTAGTCTAGCTGGCTGAACAGCACAGCCATGCTGGGGACCAACTAAACTTGTCTGATGAAGCTGTCTGACCAAGGAAGCCTTACTAGTTAAGATAGTTAAGGGGCCTACTGGAAAGACTATATAATTTGAAACACAACATATATTGGTAAGCAGCTGCTGATCTTTTCAACATCGAATCCATCATCCTTGCAACAATCCCTTAGCTGTGGCTGAAATCACATACTGTCTGAACAGATACTGTAGTTTAATAAGAACTTATTTTGCAACCATTAAAAACGTATGTGCTATATAGTATGAATGTATGTAATATGAATGAAATCCATATTACATTTGTGGCCTCGACAGTAAATCGTCCATCAGATACACACCTCTTGACGGAAGTAGGTCATCCATTTACTTTTTTTGTTTTAATGAATACTTACTTTTTTATAGAGGCATTTTCAGACGATCTGCGTCTCTAACTAATGCTCGGCAGGTAAGGGATTTTTCTGAATTCATAAATCTAATGTTCTTTTTCCATTTTGCGTATTATGGAAAGACTAATGATGTTTGGCTGGTAGAAAAAAAACAAAGCAAAGCAATGGAAAACGACACAATATGAGCTTGGTCTAACCCGAGGAAAAGCTGATCTTTGATTTGAACCGCTATGAATGAATTTACACAGATTCCGGTTTATGAATCTGTTCTTTTTCCAGACAAAGCCTCTGTGTATTGAGAAAAGACTAATGATTGTTAAAAAAAAAAAAAAAAAAAAAAAAAAAAAGCACAAACACAAAACAACACAAAAAACAAAATTAAAAACAACAAAACATAGCTTTAACTTTGAAAAAGAATCATATCAGACATTTGAGCCTACTTTTTGACTCAAGCCAACAAGCAGCCGTTCTAACACCATAGCAACTTCCTACCCATGCCCTAGCAACCTGTCACACACACCCTAGCAACCATATTCCAACACGGCCCACAGCAAGGTTTTCATATTGCAGACACAGCAAGGTTTGGACTCTCAGCTCCAACATTGTGATAGCACCTTTTCCCATTTTCTTCTACTTATTCTAGTTAATGTTTCTTTATAGAGAGGAATGTCTTTCCTTGCTCTCTTATACTTGTTTGTTTATCTTTTTTCAAACTCAGTCTGAGAGCAACAGGTGTTTATTTGTTTCATTTCGCCTCTAGTGGGTCCAAAGTAGTACAGCAATGGTTCGGTCGTTTGAAGTAGGCGGGGAAACGCGAGTGATGCTGCCCATACAGACCCTCTTTCCCCTCCCTCTTGCGCTCTCTCCAGCCTGTGGCCCGAGTCGCTGCTCCAGAGTTAAGGATTCCGCTTTGTTGGGAAGGTGCTCCTAAACACGCGGGTGATTCTGAGCGCGATCGCCCACACCGCCCCGTGGAACGCGGCTGCATAAAAATATGTGCACTGTCTCTTTAAGATCCCTTCACTGGTCCGCTTCGTATTGATCAATCCACCATTTTCCAGCGCACAGCACTCAGCGGCGGAGAGAGAAAGCCCTACCTGGAGACGCCAGGCAGTACCGGGGGCAGTCATGGCAGCCAACATGTACCGGGTCGGAGGTAAGAGAACGCGCTTGGTAAAAAAAATGTCGTGCCCTTTTTTGTGTGTTGCTCTCGTTCATGCTTTTTCGCAACAAGGCTTAGCAGTTTTAGGTTTGTCCTTCCTCTTTTATGTTTTAAAGTACTGTAGGACTACAGTGAGAGGATGATGATGGTGATAGCGAACAGCGAGATGAAGAGGAACCCCGAGAATGTTTTTAGTAACGTTACTAACTGGCGCAACATTTATTGCCGTTAGCACGATGTAGCGCGTCCGAGTGTCATTGAGTATTAGTAACAAACTCACACATTTACACAGAAGAGACGCGTTTGAGCTTTTAAAGTTATAGTTTGAGCCGCACGCCTCACTTAGGACACCCTGACGGGTCGGACACACTCAGTTTTAATGGGAGCGGACGGTACAGTGTCAGATCTTTGTCTTGTAACTGAGTTTTTATAGATATTGGATGTAATGGATGGAGGAAGAAAGTTTTGGCACATAGATGTAAAGTCAGCAGATTGAGTCCAGTGGTCATTGTGTATGAAAGGAGATCAAAATTTAGTGTATGTGTAAAAAGAATGAACTTAAGTGAGATGTAGCTATATGCTCAAAATAAAGAGGGAAGATGACAGTTATGCACTGCTGTTGTTATAAATCTGGGTCACATTTAAAAGGTGTTCACGATTATCTGTAATTACCTTAATTATCTATTATGGCTGAAGCTGAGGTACCTAGGCTATTTAAAGGAAGAGTTCGCCAAAAAAAAAAAAAAAAATGTGCCATTTACTCACCCACCTCGTGATGTTTCGAACCTGTATGACTTTCTTTTTTCTGCAGAACAAACACAAAAGGAGATGTTAGGCAGAATGACAGCCCCAGTCTCCATTCACTTTCATTGCTTTTTCCATACAGTGAAAATGAATGGCGATTCTGTCTCCTTTTGTGTTCTGCGGAAGAAACAAAGTCATACAGGTTTGAAACATCATGAGGCTTAGTAAATTATGCCAGAAGTTTCATTTTTTGGTTTATCGATCCCTTCCAGTGATTGCATTTGGCTCAGGAACTGATTCCCTGTTGGTATCAGTTCTCCATTAGGATACCAGCTATGCTGATTTAGGGAGAATGAATGTGTGCTTACAGTGTCCAGTGTGTAATTATATGCATAATGAGTGTATTGGGCTTCGGGAGCTGATGAACTTGGTCTAACCTGAAGAAAAGCTGATCTTTGATGAGGACCGATATGAGTGAATTTACACCCATTGTGGTGCACAAATCTGTTCGGCAGCCCAGCTGTCCTCAAAATCTTGTTTTCTGCCTGGATGTTTCTGTTTAAACCTTTTCCTGATGTGTGAAGTATACTGTATACAGTATTCAGATGGTTTGTGTTTATAGAATATCTGGATCGTCTACTACATTTGTGAACGTGTAGTATACAGGCATGCAGTATCCATCCCACAAAGCAATGCGCTTGGCTTAACTTTTAATTTGCAGTTTTGCAACTGAACTGAAGTAATATCTGACAAAAATGACCATCTTTACCATCTCTTAAAGGAACTGTTCAGCCCAACATGAAAATTATGTCATTAATCTGCTCACCCATGTCGTTCTAAACCTATAAGTCTTTTATTGAAGATAAAGATATTTTCCATATTCTCTCATAATTTTTGTCCACAAAACTTCGGTGCTTCTATTGGTTTATTGAGTGATTGTGTTAGTAATGAATTTGTATAAGGCGGTTTAATCAAAGTCATCTGAATAGACACAATCCCTATGATGAACAGATTTAATTTGTGGTTTCATTTTTCGATGCACATAGAGCACATCAACTCTGCTAAACACGAAACTTGCTTGTCACTCAAGAACTGACCTCATTTGGAATGACATGAGGGTGAGTAAATAATGACATAATTTTTTTTTTCGGGTGAACTATCCTTTTAGAATGTTCTTATCATTCTCAGGTTTTAATTTAGACTTATTTAAACATGGTCATGTGACAACAGTGTATTATACCATGGTTTGAAATAGTTAGCGTTGAATAATGCATAAAAAATAGAGTATTTGGTCTGTACTACTCAGTATGCAGTGCAGTATATTCTAAACAGGTCGCTCTTCTCATTGGATATCCTGTACAGAGATGAATCACAGGTTTGTGAATGCGTTCGTTCAGGACTTTAAGATCATTGTGTAAATATCTGTTACACGCTCCTCCCTGTGTTTGCAACATCCTTGGCTGCTGAGGCTGAAAATGGCCCCAGGCACTCCATCCAGCAGAGAGTCTCCAAGGGCCTCCATACCTCTGGCTACTGCATCACCTGATACATATCGACATCTCCTGCGCTCTCTCCATTTCTCCTTTCTCTCATTGCTCTAGCATGGACCAAAAGAAGCACATTGACCAACCTTGGATTGGAGCAAAGCCAGTTTTGCACTATTTTACACCTCCATGTTCAGATCTCTGCTGTGCACCCTACACTTAGCGCAGCCGTACTAATTGCTGATTGCTGAAATGCACCATAACTATCATTTGGATCTCGTTAAAGCAGCCCAGACAGCTTCCCGTGTTGAAGCGTTCAGAATCCTCCTGATACCTCCAATGCAATCATCGTTTTCCATTGAGTGGTTTTTGGCCTATCGAATTTGGAAGCAGGGCCATAATGGTTAAAACAATGCACTGTGAGGGAAAAACAAAGCCTTAGCGTTCCTTCCTTGTCTCCTTTGTCCTCCCTCACACTTGATGAAGGTAGTCGGCCTGAATTCTCTCTCATTGAGCTAACGGCTTTTCTCTGGCTCTCTTTTCTTCTCCCAGAAGGGAGGCTTCTCCTAGACTCCAGCGTAGAATAAATGTGCCAAGAAAATCAGAGGAAAACAAATTCAGAAATGATGGAAATGGGCTAAATCACTTTGCGATTGGTGGCCTTGAACTTGGGATGGGCCAGGTTTGAGTGTGGAGCCACTTGATGAGAAATGTGAGCCATTGGGCAGGACACATTGAGCAGAGATATATGGTATTTGGGATGCTTTGCAAGGTGTTCGCTATCTTTAATATGTGTCTGGTCAGTGTGGGCCACAATGCAAGTGGATTTCAGATTCTTCTGCCTGGTACAGTAGCCGTGGCCTACTGTATTACAGGGTGCATTTTGAAAATGCATTTTGTTCCCCGTCCACCTCAGAGAAAGTGCGGTTGCTTCAAAGTTTTGTTCATGCTGAAGTGAGTCTAGTTGAATCTTCTGTAAATCACAGACCAAGCTCCTGTGCCTGCAGAACATCGCATAAGGGTTAATGATGTGATGCTGTTTTTTTTTTTTTTTTAATTAATTTCTGAATTTGAAGTTATTTGATTTTTTTGGAGTGTAGACTGTCAGTGTGATACTACTGTTCTGATGTCATAATGAGGATAAAAGCCTCATTAAAAGAATGAAATTCTTGAAAAGAAAACAAGTTGTTTGGCACAATCTTTTATTATTGTTATTTCTTAGAAAAAATATTTTAACAACTGCATTACTGCTTATTAATATTTGAAACATTTGATATTGTGTGACAAATCAAAATCATGGAGCCCAGCCAACATGCAAGAAAAAAAAAAAAACCTAAACAGGCAGTTGTATTTTAGAATGGCACTTCATGTCTTAGTCTTATGGTGTTTGTGAATTAGAGGGCCAAATTCAAGTCTGATTTTCCTACTGATTGTAAAATGTGATGTGGTTTGACTTACCAAAACATTTTATGATAGTTATTTTTTTAATTGTTAATAGATTATAGTTATAGTTATATTTGTAAAAATAATTTTTTTTAACTTTGAAAAACATGTTTAAATGTTTTCTTTTTTAATATTAAAATGTTTGTTCACATGTATTAAAGGTGTAATTACTGTACATTTTTTTAAATTATTATATGTGAATTATTCTTGAAAGTTGTGTAATATATCAAATATATGAAACCAACATTAATTCAAAGAGCATAGTTTTAAGATATGGTAGATTTTTAAGTGACTTTACCATTTCTTTATTGTGGACATTTATATATGTCAAGGAGCCATCAGGCTTGAAAGATTTCAGAAGAATTGGATGTGCTCGTCTTCCAAAAAGTTCAAATCATAACTGATGCTAATCATTAATTTGAGTATGTGTATTGATCAATTTTAATCAATTATTAATCAATTCCACAGAAGTCCTCTGAGCACAGCTCACAGCGCAAAATGCAGAAAAAACTTCCTAGATTCTTCCCGGGCCTGTATACAAAACCGGACGGCAGGGATTGCCGTTCTATAATATTTAAATACAGGTAATGATGGCATTAGAGAAACTGTGAGTTGTCTTTGCCTAGCAAAACATCAGTCGAGGCTGCTCTGAGCACTGTGGAGTCCTGAAGCACCTCCCCAGGAGCAATTATCTCTCTAGTACAGTTGTGTGATTGACAGTTAAAACAGCAGCATGATCATTTATTCAATAGTTCCTCAGCTGGCAGAGACTTTTTAATGAGATGAGTGGAATGGAGAAAATGCTCAAAGGATTAGCCAACTAACCAGTTTCTGCCATTACTTTTTTGGTAGCTTCAATTTATGATAAAGTGTTCAAATCATTGATTTTTTTTAAAATCGATTTGACCCTTGATCCATTAGCTCTAAAAAAATGCCTGCAAGCAGTTGCTGTGTTCTTAGCAAACTAATTATGGAGTTTTCATTCATTGCTGAGTTTTTTTTTTTTTGCACCTGTGTCTTACTCCATGACCTTACTAAGCTCAATACCATGTAATTTCCATCCTAATGACTGTGACGATGATATATTTTAGGTTTCTGTTTTTGTCACCGGGATGTTCCCCCAGTGGTGAAATCTAATTGGTCCAAATCATGCCAGTCAAAATTGGTCCCGTTTACTTTCTACTGCACATTCCTGGTCATGTTATTTCAAAGAAATAAAAGTGTTGCTGTGCTTTTGAAATAACTTTACTTTTTGGCTGTCGTGTGCTTTTAAAATAACTTTACTTTTTGGCAGTCGTCTGCTTTTGGGTTTATTGGTTGTTGTTAAGCAAATAGCTGTTTTGGCATTGTTTTAGTCTACAGTTGTACAGTTTAAAATCTTGCCAGTTTTATTGCAGTGATTCAATTCCCATTAAAGGGATACTCCACCTCAAAATTAAAATTTTGTCATTAATCACTTACCCCAATGTCGTTCCAAACCTGTAAAAGCTCTGTTCGTCTTCGGAACACAATTTAAGATATTTTGGATGAAAACCGGGAGGCCTGTGACTGTCCCATAGACTGCCAAGTAAATAACAGTGTCAAGGTCCATAAAAGGTTTGAAAGTCGTCTTCAGAATACTCCATCTGCCATCAGACGTGCAATCTGGGTTATATGAAGCCAGACGAAGACAAACAGAGCTTTTACGGCATGGGGGTAAGTGATTAATGACAAAATTTTCATTTTGGGTTGGAGTATTCCTTTAATATAATAAAGAAGATGATATCAGTAGTATTGGCCAAAATGATCAATTTGATAAATAAGCTTTGAGACTCCATACTGAACCTTTGGGATTCTTGAAATGCTCTCAGATGTGAACTTGACCTTCAGCATGTGCCAGTGAAAAAACACATCACATAGTTGATGCTGGTTGTTCATGCTTATTCAGGTCTGGCTTCATTGTGGAATGGAAGTTTTACAATCCAATCAATTACCCATAAATAAAGTATCCGAATCAAGCATTTTATTTCTCTTTGAATATCCCTTGTAAGTGAAAGTGAACCGTAGTGAATGGAATTTGATGTTGGCTGTAATCATCAAATACTGTATGCTGTGATTTTTGTAGGTTCATGCAGCTTTTTTGGTTTTAATGTGGATAGAAAAATGGCTTGCTACTGAATAGCTGAATAGTCTGGTCTAAACAACCACAGAGACATATAAAAACACAAACACCACTGCAGAAATCCATAGCTCTTATAGTCTGGTGACTAGTCAAATGCTTTAAAAAAAATTGTGATATCCCTTTTATCCTGAAAATTTACTGGTACTCGTCCTGTTCTCGTTTTGATGATGCTGGACAACATGATCACCCTGTTTTACACATAGTTGTCACTTTCATGCAACTTCAGGGCTGAAATGATTTAATCTTAGAATTTATAAACAAAACAGAAAATGTGTAAATTTTATGTTTGGGGTCAATAAGACTTTAGGAAATAAACGAATACTTTTGTTTAGCAAGGATGCATTAAATTAATCAGAAGTGCACGGATTAAAATTCTCTGTTGCTGTGGTGGATTTCTGTCAGCTAGATTGCAGAGAGGCTATGCATGAGCTCAGTGCAGGTCAGGGTCAGAAATTAACAAGGGCTTAGTGCAAAAATGCCACCAAAATGAACATAACTGCCCCCCAAAATAAAGTACAGTGGAAAAAATTGCCACTTGAACAATTAAACTAATTTGGATCTGACTGTCATGATTAAAGCAAAATTTTAAAATTAACGAAAAGTGTCAATTGCGGCATTACATTTAGATTTGTTCACAATAGGGCAATAGAAAAGCTGTTATTCAAACATCAAAACACACAAAAAAAAAAACAGCTAAAACATCATTCCTTAAAATGCTATTGGTCTAAAATGTTTTCAGTCAGATTTTTTATTTTTTTGCTATAATCCCTGTTAAAAGTGTCAGTGAAGACATTTATAATGTTATTATATATCTCCATTTCAAATAAATGCTGTTCTTTTAATCAAAAAATCCTGAAGTGTTTCATGGTTTCCACAAAAACAGTACATCCATTTTCAACACTGATAATAATAAGAAATGTTTCTTGAGCGGCAAATCAGCAAATGATATCTGAAGAATCATGTGACACTGAAGATTGGAGTAATGATGCTAAAAATGCAACCTTGTCATCAATGAAATAAATAAAATTGTAATATATATATATATATATATTATAAATAAATATATAATTATAATATATATATATATATATATATATATATATATATATATATATATATATATATATATATATATATAATATATATATATATATATATATATATAATTTATATATATAAAATAATTTTAAATTGTAATAATATCTTACAGTATTACTGTTTACTCAAATAAATGCAGCCTTGTTTAAAATTTTTTTTTTTTTTAAACTTACCAGCCCCAAATGTCAACCTCACTAATATCAGAGCAGTCCCTACTATATACAGTGAATTATTTAGAGTATAATATGATCTTTGTCTTTCAGTTTCTGGTTGATATCCAGCAGGTTTAGGTGTCCGGTGCGTTCAGGCCCACCGCTGTTTTTTCCTCGTGGTTCCGTATTGTTGGAGAAGGTGTTGTATAACCCGAATCCCTGAGCCGGAGGCAGAGAGCAAGAATAACCTAAGAGCTGCACTAATGCTCTGTGTATGTGTTTGGCGCATAAGCTTGAATTAACTGGTATTGCCATAGTAACGGATGTCTCATGGGTCCCGGTCTGATTGTCCTAAGACAGGGATTGAATGGCCTCTGTGCACTCCCAGGCCCTGTGCTGGCTGGGGTCTCTGCAGCGGCTGAGCCACGGAGAGTCCAACTCTGGGCAGCCCACACTTCCTGAAGTCAAGCATGATTGCATATGTGCTTGCATGGTTTTAGATCTTCGATTTAATGAGGTCGACAAGTTTATGCAAATATTTTTAATAAAACTATATTACATTTTGAGAGTGTTCATCCATGCAAAGACTTTTTTTTTTTTTTAAATGACTGTTGGCTTGTTTGTTGTATCTCTCGCTCTTTGTCTGTCTCTCTTCACTCAACTTCCTCTGGCCTGGTTAGACTCCCCGCACTTAACTCTCTCCCTCTCTCGCGTTCTGTCTGTCTTTCTTTCACCCTCAGTCTCAGTAAGGCTCGGCAACATGCACGGATTGGATCACAGGAAATTTGACTGCACTGTGATGTCACAGGCTTGTCGTGTGCTGATTGGTGGGGGGATGGGGGCACAGCAATCGCTGTGGGCACAGGCAGGAGGGTTGGCAGAAGCTGTGAGAGATGGTGGTGATGCCCCCAAGTCATCTGCAAGCTCCTCTCGGTTCTCTGCCAGGTTCTGTGTGAGGTTCTGACTCCATGTCGGGTTTTGCTCTGAACCGGGAGGCCTCTGGCAGAACTTGTACTCATTTAATAAGCAGCAAAGAGGTGTGGTCCTAGTCTTACAAGCATTCACACTGATAGATACAGTCAGACGCACATGGCTGAATGAATCTCAGATGGAGTGAAAGATTCAGGGGTTCGCAACCTTGTTTGGTCATCTACCGTTTTTTTTTAGGTCCCAAAGTTCTTGAGATCCCATCGCCCCAGTTATATCACTGAATTAAACTGTATACTGGATCTCGCAGGCAGCAAATGACAATCACAAGAATAACAATCCATGTTACTATGCAATCAGTAAAGTTATGCTTTATTGCTTGTAGCTGTCCTTGTTGTAAGATGATAGTGTGGATCTGATCTAAACTATTTCTGGGGACACCAGAATATGATGATCCCCTTTTGAGAGACCTCTTCCTTAAATATAAAGGTTTATATCCGTAAAATAGAATAAAATAGTTAGAAACCAGAGTGAAAAGGGGAACAAAATTTTCCCCTAACACTCTAAGATCCCAGTTTGAAAACCCGTTACAGAAAATTTAGATCAATACTTGGTCATAGTGCAGACAAGATCGCTGAATCTTACGTTGTGCAAGTTGCTGCATTTTTAGGGCTCTCGGTTATTGATGCTATATATTATAACCAGTTTTCTTTTATATCCATGAATGCCTATGTTAAATATAACATTTTAAGTGCAAGAGAAGCTACAAATTTTATATAACAATATATATTTTCAATATATTTGCAATTGCAAAATTGTCTTTACTGTCTCATTTTGATCAATTTAATGCAATGTTGCTGAATAAAATAATCATTTCTTTCAACCTTTTGAACGGTATTGTAATTTAGTCTAATCTAAACTATAAAAAAAATGCATTCAAAAATTGAATTAAAAAACAAATCTAAATCTCTGGTTTTCTGTGTTTGTGGTTACGTATTGTTTATTAGAGTAGACCCACTGTGTGTTCTGTGACATTAAATAGATCTGTTCGAAAGCCTGAGCAACGTGCTACAGATCACATGTTTGCAGAACAGCCAGCATACTCTTTTTGGTAGAAGAAAAAAAACAACAAACAGGAACATACTGCCTCCCAGACTTTCCAAGACAACATTAGATCATCGAGACTGTGTAGAGAACGTACCAAAGCCACTTCCTGTTCCTTTTACAGCCGGCGGTGCCGTAGATTGAGCTTATTTGAACAGGGCCAGCACTGTGTTCACACTAAGGCCTGACGGTATAAAGTGACAGGTGATAAAAGCTATCTGTTGCATGTAAATCCAAGTTTCGTCCTGCTCCATGTAACACAACATTAAACATCAAATATATTCTAAATTGGATTGTTGAAAAATGCTGGTAACTAAACTTTTTCGCTTCCCATTGACTTCCATTGTATAGACATAAAATATAATGGAAGTCGCTGAGAACCGAAACTGTTTGGTTGACAACAAGATCTTGTTTTGTGTTCAGCAGAAGAAAGAAAAGCATACAGGTTTGGAATGACATGAGGGTGATGACAGTGATGACAGAAGTTTAATTTTTGAGTGGACTGTCTGTTTAACCCTCTGGAGTCTAAGGGTATTTTTGGGGCCTGGAGAAGTTTTGTCATGCCCTGACATTTGTGCTTTTTTCAGTTTCTTATAAATATCTAAATGGCTAAAGTCTAATCTCACTGTAATCAGCACAAACTAGGCTATAATAATATGTGAGCAGCATGTATGTACATGATTGTGTTTTTGAGGAAAAAAAATGTTATGCGTGGTTAGTGAAAAACTAAAAATGTTAAATCACTTGAATAAGGCAATAAAACACATATAGAAAATTGGTTCCCAGGAATTTGGAGAACTGGAGCTTGTAGCCTAGAATTTTTCTTTCTAATTGATGTGAAAATCATCTTGTTTACTCACTTACAGAAAACAATATATTGATTTAAATTTTCTAAGACACTTTTTGTTGGTAAAAAGTCATATGCGAGTAGGCGTCAACTATCAAGAATTCACACCTGAGAAGACAAAGGCCTGCATAATGAGCTGCATAATGAGCCATTCAGTCAGCTGTGTCACTGAGAGGGATGAGTTACAAGAAAGAATGTGAGGACAAAATAAATGTATATAATTTTATGTTTGTAGTTTATTTAGAATATATTTAATTATCCCACAACATAATTTAATATTCACTTGTGAGTGCAGTTAAACAGTTTATTAGGAACAATCAAAGCTGACTTTTCAAACTGAATTTTTTGCATCATTAGTCACACAATCCTTCAGAAATCCTTTTAACAATCTTATTTTCTACTAAAAAAATATTTATTGTTATCATTATCATTATTATTATTATTATAATTATTATTATTAATGTTGAAAAGAGCTGAGAATATTTTTTTTAGGTTTTTTTAAGGGGGATAAATTGAAAGAACAGCAATGATTGTTACATTTGTTACAGTTACATTTATTGTTACATTTATATTATGTACATCAAGCTTTTGAATGGTATAGTAGTGTATATTGTTATTGAAACTTCATAATATTTCACTTGATTATACATTTAGTCAGGAATTATAGTTTGGAAAAAGTCTTTGGAAAAAGTCTAACTAGTAAAATGTTTACACGTTATGTGAAAACTAGTACAAGTATATAAATAAATAAAAAAGAGACTTACTCATGTTTATGATCTCTGCTGAATAAAGTGCTTCATTCTTTTTTCTGAGGAAATCTCAAATCCTCAACCACATCACATCTTTTTGGGGTGTGATTATGTCTTATTTCTCTCATCGCGAAGCAAACAGTAAAATAAAAAAAACTTGAAGAACAGTCTCGCTGTTGTCTTCTGTTGTGTGGGCGTATTCAAAAGCCGCGCGCTTCAGTGAAACATTGAATCTCAAAGGCGCGCTCGGCGCGGGGGCGTGGTCGCATTAGAAGATAATGAAGGAAGACGTGAAAAACGGACATCGGGTTGTTTTCATATGGATTACTTTATCACAGAATATTTGTTTTCAGCAGCACTCGTTTAGTTTAAAAGTAGACATGTCAGGCTTTCTATAGATGTCTCTCTCATGTCTCTTCGTTGAGTATTCACGGAGTTACAGTTCATTTTAATGACGCATTTGTAACTGAAGATCAGCGCAGACAAAGTCTGCAGACAGCACTCCTTGTTTGTTATCTTTATTTTATAAGTGCACAAAGTTTTGTTTGTTATTATGTCTGTATACAAAAAAAAGTAGACCCTTTACAGATTCGATTGATGTATTGCTCTTCTCTGTACGATCAAAACTGAAAGTGTAATTTAAGTTCTTTTCGGGGTTATCAGGAGAAAATACCCCAAAACGCGTATACGCGTTAATCGACTCCAGAGGGTTAAGATGCTGTTGTCAGAGCTGTGACAAAGTAGTTAGCTCCTGTCATCTGACTGAAGCCGCTGATATGGGCATTTTAAGTTCAAATCGGACTTGACTTGTGTCTCATCATGCCCTCTCTATCATTACATCATTCTCATGCCTTCTCTTAATTCTCATCAAAAGTGGCAAATATAAAAAAGGGTTGTAGGATGGTGCTGTATTTCAAAACCAAAGTTTGTAATTTTCTTTAGTCCCACTTGTTTTATCGCCCTTTAAATTCTCAGGAAATCCATTTTGATGTATTAGTAAACAGCCTTCTCTCTGTAACAGGAACTGTTGGCTCACATGGCTGTGCTACCAAACACTGAATTTGCAAGCGTGTTTTTGCCAGACTTGATGTTCTGGTCCCCCGCCCCCCACCACCAAACCATGGGATTACTGTGGTAGCGTGTGTGTATGTGTATGCCGTCTGCTGTACGCGGGGTGTAATCTGCTAGAGGTCCTGGCGCGCACGGGGTTAAGACCAGGCACCCCACCAAGCCTGAGGCCTGCGGGGGATGTCCCACAGAGCTGTAAGCCTGCACAGAGCCCACACGCCCTGGAGCAAGGCCAACAGCACACGCACAGAACACAAACACACACAAATACATCGGGAAAGGAGGGTTTACACAAGAAAAAAAGAACTGAGAGAATTGGTAGGAGGGTCAATGGCTAAAGTAGCTCTATGATAAAAGAATCTTTTAAAAATCTATGTTTTTAGAAATATATATGTCAGATTATCTGAAATTTCAAGAGGCTTTTTGACCTTGAAACACAGTCATGACGTTCTGCAGGGGTGGTCTCTGATAATTTTTTTTTTCTTTTTCTTTTTTTCTGCATGTTGGTCGCAACACATGACCTTGATTTGGTAGACAATGTTTTTCAAACAATATTTAGGCTTTCTTTTTTAAGAATTTCATTTGTTTCTTTCATTATTACATCAGAATGGTTGTATTACCCTGACACTTTTGCTAATGAATTTTTTGTTTCATTTTGAAACTCAAAATGAATTGAATTCCAAAGTAAAGTAGTTTACATGCCATGATAGAAGAGCTTTTTTAAAATTGTGCGTATTAATTGTATTCTTTCCTTTATTTTTGAATACATTTTTTAACAATAGAGACAAAAAAAGAAAAAAGAAAGCGCCATGTCTGTCTTGTTTGGGTTTAATGTTGTGTTTTGCCCATGATTGTCCTGATAGTGGCATGTTGTTTGGTGTCAGTCAAAAGTGGATGCTGAAGGTTATCTATGAGGTTGAGTTACAAATGCCATTGCTTTTCACAGTGTCAACGCAGTTGTTTTCAAGTGTTGTTGTTGGGGAACTCGCCAAAAGGCAGCGGCGCTCCTGTCATGTATCCCGGCGGAGAATGCTCTGTTTAGTCTCTGAAACAGTCCGGTAAGCCCCAGCAGGTGTGGGAGCATGACGGGAGATGCTGCCTGTCGCTGACAGACTGTAGGTGTGTGAACACTAACGGTTGTTTCTTTTTCTCCTTACAGATTATGTTTACTTCGAAAACTCCTCCAGTAACCCACTGCTGATCAGGCGAATAGAGGAACTCAACAAGGTGAGTGACGAATGAGTGCGTGTGTGTGTTGCCAAAAGCCAATCGAACACTACAAGATTGAAGCTGGTCATCCTTTTAGGCTTTAAGTCTGCAACAAAAAGCCTGGATTGTAGCCAAGTCACAGTCTTCTTTTAGTATACACACTTGTGAGCAAATATGAGCAAATGGCAATGCAATTGCAAGAGAGTGGAAAAATGTTTGTAATGCAAGAGAAGAAAGACTGGGGCTTTCAGGCTCCAAAATTAGTAAAAAAAAAAAAAAAGAAAGAAAGAAAAGAAGTTATCATAGAAGTGGTCCATATGGCTTGTGTGATATTTTCTAAATTAGGGGTGCACAACAAATATCGGCTGATAATTAATGTGCATCTCGTCAGTAAAGCCGGTTATCTAATCAGCAGTAAATTCCATCAGGTGCGTGATTTCACATAGAACAGCTGTTATGGTGCGTTCAAGTCATGTCGGATACATCGTATTTATGAGTTAAACGCACATGAATGTCACCACAAAGTCGTAATTATGAGTGGGGAAATTTTCTTTAAGCTCCAAGTTTCCGAGTTGGGGGCGTGTCAATGAGAAACATGACAGAATCGATGGATGCAACGTCTGTTGTTGACTGAAATTTATTAGTTGAAATTGATAGACAGGATTGCAATATAACAATTAATACGTTTTTATGCGATACAGATTAAAGTGGCTTCCTAAATTATTTTATTTTAAATTTTTTATTATGAAAAAAACTGATGATGTTTATTTTTTTGCTCTTCATTTTCTATAAGCAGAGTTAACAAACCCTGTTGTCTTTTCTTGTAATTTATTAAAAGAAGGTACACCGCCATCTTGTGCCGACTAAACAGGCTTAAACGCACCCAACGTCATAATTACGACTTGTCAACTCGTAAATACGAACTTTCCAGGAGGACTTGAACGCAGAGCCGTTGTTAACTGACAAAACCACTTTCATTATCAACGTGGATTTGCACAGCTTGTCAGTTACCAGCGGCTCTGTGTAGTAACAGTTCCTCTATGTGAAATCACGCACCTGATGGAATTTAGCCCTGATTTACTGACGTTATCGGCCGATATTTATCGTGCACCTCTATTCTAAATAACCTGAAGCCATTTGTGATGTTTTTGTTAACTAAGGGTGCTTTCACACTTGGTTCACTTTCCTAGTCCGAACCAGAGTTCGATTGCTGCCCCCTGCCCCTGCTGGACTGCGTTCATATTATGTTATTTGGGTCCGAACCGCGGTTCGTTTGCGTCATCAAGCCAGCAGCTGTTTACCCCGTTGCTTCGTAACGGTGGCGCTGGAGAAGGCGGCAAATGCATAACAGTGCTCTCTGCAATTTTATATATTTATGTTTTTGAACTGTTCATTTTGTTTACAAAGCTACGGTACATAACGGCACTTACGTCTGTCTTACGAATGTAATGCAAATGATCTGAAGAACACTGAAGGTGAACAGAAATGAGATCTAGAGCTCTCTGTTTGCAGCGCGTCAGTCATGCTCGTCAGGAAAGTGAGTGAAACACACACACAAACTCATTTTTATCAAACAATACGTCATTAATTTGCTTCTGCGATTTGGTACGATTGCGTTCACATCAGCGGCGAACCGAACTCTGACGTCAATCGAACCTGGGTGCGCAGCAAAAGTGCTAGTGTGAAAGCACCCTAAAACTAAACTATTGTTTTCATTAATTTAAAGGAGAAGTAAAATAAAATATAATAATATTAGATGATTGTAACTAACTTAAAATTTAATTGTAAAAATTTAAATGAAAACTAGAAATGTTGTTTTGATAATGTGAAAAACTGAAATTAAAGATTAATATAAATATTTCAAATAAAAACTACAAAAACACGACAACATTGATAATCAGTTTTCATTTTAATTTAGTTTTATGTAAAAATAAAAGCTAATTCTAAATGCTAATACATTCTGTAATAGTATATAATAATAGTAAAATAACACTGGAAGTCATAGGATGGATTTATGTGAGGAACAGACCAAAATCTGCTCTAGCTCTTCTCAGTGTATTTATGAGAGAAGTAGCGATTTCTGATTCAGTAGCACGTCATTCTTTTGAGTCAATACTCTTTAGACAAGCCAGACCTTTTAAACCAGGCTAAATCATAAGCCTAACTCTAAACTCTTGGTATGATTGATTCAGCTCATTCATTTTTATCATTCTTTTATGGTGGTTTTAGCCTTTTTTGAAACTTGAGGGCCCAAGTCCTCATTCACTTTTATTTTATTGAAAAAAGTGGTCTGAATGTTCTTTACAATTTCACCTTTTGTGATCCCTTTAAATATGCAAAGGGCGACAAGCTTCAGTATTGTAGTGAGTGTTTGGCAAAACCCCACACCTAAATGACGGATCTTTTTTCTTACAGTGTTCACACTTTTAAGCCTTTAGCATCCTCTAACATCACACTGCACCCCCCTGTCTGCCCTCCTCATCTTCTCTTCATCACAAGACCCTCTCAAATCAGCCAGGAAGTGCAGAGGTGTTTAGGTCATGGTTATGATTTGATCCTCAATTTGCATATTGAGGCTTCCCCAGGAGCTGATTGGTCTAGAAGCTGTTGCTGTGACAACTCTGTTTCCGTTTGCAGACGGCGAATGGGAATGTGGAGGCCAAAGTGGTGTGTTTCTACAGACGCAGAGACATCTCTACAACACTCATCACCCTCGCTGATAAACATGCACGTGAGTAGCTGTCAAAGACTACTTTACCCACAATGCTTTGAGCTGAAATGTAGGATGAGATAGGGCAGTGCAATAAACCATATATCGAGATCACAATGAAATTTATGTTGATGACGATGATAAACATAGTTTACTCAATATGGATTAATCTAGCAGCTTATCACACAGCAGAAGTAAAGGCGACAATAGCTTGTCAGTGCATGTCGTCTAACAAATTTAAGTCTGCTTGTTCTGCCTGTCTCTGAGAATGAAAGGTGTGGTTTCGTATACTACACAAACCCACACTTGACACTTGCGGTATTTTCTGCATCTGCTGTCTCAATATAGGAGTTCACATGAACTTCATTTCCAGAGATGTTCTTAGAGTCACTTCACAAGCTTTTCATCATTTCATTTGAGAAAAACCACTGTCGAACACACTAAAACGGAAAGATTTATGTGACAAAACTCCAAAATAAATGTTCGGTTTTACGTGAAGAAAGTATGACAGATATCATTTACTAAATGTACTTCTCAAGGTAATCGTAATGTTATTTTTTTCTAAGAAATATCATACAACCAATATTTTTTTTTCATCCATGTTTTAAATTATAGAGTTTTTTGTGTGCCATCTTATATGACAAAAAAAGAAAATGAAAAAAAAGTAAAGTTTTGTTGTAAATTACCTTAGTTTTTACCTTATTAATTTCATTAGCGTCAGTTTTTGATGATACATTTGTATTGAATTCAGAAAAAATTCACAATAAGATTTACAAAATAGAGTGGGTGAATTTTCATATCATGCCGACTTGAACGTTTAACTATTCAACTGAAAAATTCATTATTCATTGAAAGTTTTGGTTGTGCCTTGCTGTCTACTACCTACATAAGCAGCAACCCACTATGGATGCATCCTAACTGAAATGAAACCTCATAACATCAAATGTGATTTTGGTCAAAATAAGTTTTTTTTTTCCAACTTATTAGGCAGCGTGATTCTGCTGCTTACTTTTTGGAGCCTTTGTGTTGGGAGTGTTCCTAGGCAGCTGTCTTCCAGTTTGTTTGCAGTCCACAATGGCCACCCACAATCAGCTCACTGAACCTGAAATTTGTTTCTGGAGACATCCGCCTGGCATCTGTTATCATACAGAGCTAGAATAAAGTCAGTTTAGCCACCCACAATCAGCTCACTGAATTTGATTTTTTTTTATGTTTGTTTTAGAATGCATCTCTTTTCAGTATTCAGTTTTAGGCACCTTGTAGTGAAGGGTACATTTGCTTCTTTAAAAACGTGAATTACCATTCATACACGCTTTAATTTTGTATTACAAGTTTCTGAGTGAAACAGAGTATTCATTGGAAAGGAATAGGTCAGGTTTGATTTTATCCATTTAGATTTTTTTGGATAAAACATATTAGGCTAGAATAGTATTGGTTGATATAGATAAATATTTTATATATATATATATTTTATTTTATTTTTTGGTTGTTTGTTGTAAACATTTTTTGGTTGGTTTTTGATGTCATACATAAGACCAGTGATGTTCATTAAATAGGGACAGTTTTACCTTTTTATTTTAAAGTCTTTAAAATTCATGTAATTAGGGCCCGGGCACCAATGGTGCGAGGACCCTCTTGGAATTGCTCTGTTTATTCTACTACTACTTCTCCAAATTAAATAACATTTTTGAGGGCCTAAACATGCTCCAAAACTGACGAAACTTTGCACATGCATCAGAACTGGTGAAAATTTTCATCTGATATGGGTTTCAGATTTGGGTGTGACAAAATGGCTCTATAGAGCCACCTATAAAATGTCACCGAAGCGCCCCTCCCGCTAAGTTTCATGTACATGTACGAAATTCAGTACATGCATGTAATGTCCCAATACCTACAAAAAATTTAAAGTAAGTGTTGGTGATTAGTTATATTCATGTGATGTAGTAGTTTTTAAAATTTTTTGCCATTTTCAGGCCTTGTACTTTAATGAGCTCCTCCTACAGTTTTAATCAGATCATCTTCAAATTTGGTGGGTGTAATCAATGATCAACTGTGCGATGCTAAAATGTGAAGATCTTGAGTCTTCTTTGAAGGGTGTGTCCCTGACACCCTAACAAATTTTGATGTTTTGCCATGAAATATGAAGTTGCTGTTACTCAGGCAAACATTGTCAAATCTGTCTCAAACTTCACACGTTTGATAGGAGTTCTGTCCTGAACACATGTCCATGCCCATATTCAGTTATAGTCAAAGGGCCACCGTTGGGCTAACATTGTTGTATGGTAAGTTATTTCGATAGCAGGCTGATTTTGATCTCACACTCATGTTTGCTTCTCTGCAAAGTGCTGATTGTGCACTTTAGTTTGATTCAGTCTAGAGAGTCTCTTTATAATCTTAATTTAACTTTTAACCACATTTGTTGTCACTTTCACATTCAGATTCATTGTGCCGAACAACTTTAATGCTTTCGTTTTAGTGTTTTGTGTCTTTTGTTTAAGGTAACAGCGGACCTAAAAATTTTAATTTTTTACATTTGCTTACCTTTATAGCATTCCAGACTTGTATGTTTCTCTTTGTTGCGTTGAACAGATATATAGACATTTAGCAGAATGTTCTTGCTGCTCCATACAATGAAGCTTGTAGTTTTCCAAAACATGAAAGTGAATGACCAGTGCTGTCAAACTTCAGTAGTGAGAAAAGGAGCCATAACAGTGGCCCTTATGATGTCAAATTTCGTGACTGATTGTCATTGGCATCAAACCTGGTTCAGCACTTTTTTTTTTTTTTTTTTTTTTTTTTTTAGCTTTACATCCCTGGCTTCCATTTCATTTACTTTATATGAAAAAGAGCAGCCTTGACATTCTTCAGAATACCTCCTTTTGTGTTCCATGGAAGGAAGTGGGTTCGGAAAGACGTGAGGGTGAGTAAATGAGTAAAAGGAGTGAACTAATCCTTTGAATCTTGTTAGAGGTTCAGGAAAAAAGCTGCAAGATATTGATGTCATCCATTATGTAATGTTCAGATGAGTGACAGCCCTTAAAACACCCTCCTCTCTTGAATGAACTGTAGTTAAGAGTCTGTTAAAAGAGAATCTGTTCCTGCTGTGAACAAAACCTTTTTCCAAAATGGCTGCTGTAGAGATTTATCATCAGAGGGGCATCTGAGTGGTTTGTAAGTACAGGGGTTAGACACGGTGCTTATGCGTATAAAAGAGATTTCGGCTTCAGTCTGCAGCACACAAGTCTGATTCTGAGACCGTGAAGTCTGTTTGTTCATATGGACCACACAGATGCAGTCAAGAGGAACTCTCTCTCTCTCTGTGTGTGTGTGTGTGTGTGTGTGTGTGTTATGGACCTCTCCTCAATGCCAGCAGCCTCTCCGTGGACCTTCAGACATTTGCAATATGTGAAAAATGCATGGCAGGAATGGTTGTTCACCACATGGGTGTGGGCTACATCCTGTCTCTGCCTTTGGAAAAGGAAAAGGGAGTTGAAGAATGAGTGGAAGAGCATAAGGAAAAAGAAAAGTCACAGAGTAGAGGGAGAATTAGGGGAAAGTCTAACCAATGAGAAAGAGGGAAGACCCAAGTTCAGTGTTGGCTGGAGGTGGTCTCATGTGCCTTCATACAAGAGCTAGAGGCAGAGCCTTGACCCATTGTGCATTTTTAGTGCTTCATTCATTCATTCATTCATTCATTCATTCATTCATTCATTCATTCAATTTTTTAAATTTATTTTCTTTCTTTCCTTTTATCTATTTTATTTTTTTGTATTTTTTTCTCTTTATTTTCTTCTTCTTCTTTCCTTCCCTCCTTACATGCTTTTTTTCATTCTTTTTTTATCCATTTTTATTTATTAGTAATTCATATATTCTTTTAGTTTTATTTTTCCTTTAGTTCTGTTCTTTTTCTTTTATATATTTATACATTTGCTTTTTCTTCCTTTCTTTCCTTTTTATCTATTTTTATTTATTATTTTTTTTGGTAATTTATTCTCTTTTGTTATTATTCTTTTACTTCTGTTCTTTTTCTTTCATCCATATATTTATATTTTCCTTCCTTCCTTCCTTTATTCATGCATTTGTCCATTTATTTATTTTTCTTTTTAATCTTTTTAATATTTTCTGGCTTCTTTTTATTTTTTTTTTTTATTTTATTTTTTTTTTTTTTTTATTTTTTTTTTTTTTTTGTTTTATTTTTTTTCTTTTCTTTTTCTTTTTATTTATTTTTCTTTTTTATTCATTTCTTTTCTTATTTATTTATTAATTATATCTTTCTTTTTTTTATTTATTTTCTTTCTAAGTTCTTCACAAGGGTAAAACTCTGACTTTCTCCAGAAATTGTAGAAATCTACTTTTTAGTGCTCTTTGACCCTTGCTATAACCCAGCAGAGCTTGTGGTGTGTAAACTTGAGTCCCAGCGTTGGAGGAGTCAGCAGCGTGCGGGTGCTGTGACTCACAGATGAAATATTTTGCTCTCTGTGATGCTGGCTCCACCTCGCTGGGCCCTGAGAGCATGAGGCAGTGAGGCGCCGTGTGTGACGAGAGAGAGACCTGGCCCTGCTGTGAACTACTCACTGGAATCACCTCACTCGTCGGCCTCAGCCGCTCCACTTGTTTGTGCTTTCTGCTCAACCTCTCAGTGCCGAGCGCAACAGCTTTGAGTCATGGCTGTCAGAGTGAGCTATGTTTGTGTGTTTCACATTTCTTCCTGAATTAGAAGGGCACAATAAACAAACAAGGGTTTGAAAAAGGCACTAGAATTCAACTCTGTATCTTCTCATGTCCTTATCAACAAAAAGGTTGCGCGTGGTGTGGGTTAATACGCACGCAAGGGACATACAAAGCGAAAATAGACCAGTTATTATAACATAAACAAACGCATAGTAGCAAGTTAAAAATTTAAATGTATTAATTTAAATAAACCTTGTTTTGATATCAAAATATTTTGATGTGCTCTGTTGACATAATAATGTTGGTCATTGATGTAATGCATTAGCTCAGTGCTGTAATTTAAACTCGTGGAAGAACTTTTACATTTAAAATAAATTTGACATTTTTGCTTTCATTGATGTAAGTTGCAGTAAATGTTTTGTTGTTGTTTTGACAACTTTGAAAATTTGGCAGTGGATTTCTATTTCCCACATGCTTTTCATAGGACTGTATAGTTATACAGTTATACATTAGAAATTATTTATGTATTTTTAATAAAGGAAAAGACAATTTTAGTGTTTAATGCTGTTATATTTAACAGCTTGTGGTTAGGTTGTGGGTGGCTTTGTGAGAGTACTCTACATTGACCATATGAGCAATAACTGTGCTAATGCTTGTGCCAACTAATATTTTACTTGTCCATTAAATTTACATGCTAAATAAGTTACATTGACCATTTGCTATGCTAACGTTTCATTTCAATTCAAATAGCTATGATTAATTGGACTCAATTATGTTACAAATTAGTAACTACTTTTTTGAATAGTTTACTTAATTTGTGTTTACGCTACAAATTACATTTCTCTAAGTAATTGTAATAAGTTTTTTTTTTTTTTTTTTTTGTTTTTTTGTAATTTGTTTTTATGTTTTTATAAGTGTTTTAGAGTTTTTTGTTGTTAAGTTCGTTTTTATTGGTTTTTAGAATTTTGTGTGTTTCTGTGTCCCCAGCATCAGTAACACATTTGAAATGTTTTAAAATCTAATTTAAACCATCTCATCTTTCTCCTCAAATTCACTTCAGACTGCAACTTCACACGTCTTGTTAAAATTTCTTTTGCTGTGGTGGTAGATTGAGTAGTGCTGCAGAAAACAATGTCGGAGTGTTTTAGTACAGCGTTCTGTCTACATTAGTGCAAGGATAAAAAAAAAAAAGTTGAAGAACAATTAACAGAATCCAATGTCAAGAAAATCCCCCCCCCCTTTTTTTTTGTAAATGAAGCGCAATGGAATAAAAACAGTTTGTAGATTCCCGACTCTACCTTGGTTTATTTGTCCTAAATGTTTTTCCCCTACACATTTTGTGCTATGGTCATGAATCATTTTGGTTTGTTGAGGAGATATGTGCTATTACTTTTTGGATATACAACACACACACACACACACAAAAAAAAATCATTTGGCACATGATAAAACCTTTAAAAAAAATCTAATAGATTTACAGAGAGTCTTAGAATATCATATGAGGGAGGACTCTTTCGACTTGGACCAGAAAGCAACCATCAAGAACCACCCACAACACCCTTTAGCTTCATAGTGAGTTTTGCATGGACAAGCATTACCATTTTGTTCAGAAAATGTGTAAATTTTAGTCCTTCTGATTAGAACCCAGCAAATCTTCTCATTTAAACCTCATGAGTTTCATGATCAGCAGATGAATGCAGACATGCAAGAACCGCTAACGGAACCAAACGCATTAAATCGTTCGAAAATGAAGATGTTGTGAATTAAAAAAGTTCTCCATTCTCAGCCCGACCTCCTTTTCTCTTCTTCTCCTCCGCCTGGTAAGGCGATTCATTCATCAATAATTGATAATTGGTTAAGACATGTGAAATGGAGAGGTAATTTGTTGAGTATAGGCAGGATGTAGGGCCAAATGGTTGGCTTTTTTTTCCTCTCTCTTTCTCAAAACTACAACTGGAGTTTACTGAGTTCAGCTTCTCTCTTCTCGACGGCTCTCAAGGACGCGGCAGGCTGCTCATAGCCACAGGGCTGTTCCACTCTCTCTTGTCCTCTATATTTTGCATCATCTTATCCCATTCACTCTCTGTTTCAGGGTCCATCTCTATCCCTCGCTCCACATGGATCTCAGCAGGGGTTGTCGATGCTCCACACACAGCTGTAATAGAACGGTTACTGATGTGCTGCGCTTGTAAAGTGACCACCCGCTTGTGTTCACTGTAGTTTCAGATTTCTTCATAGCAAGATAAAACCAGATAGCTTGTGACAAGCGTACGTGTGTGCTGAATGTTGGAGCATGTGATGAAGAGGAGGGAATACTTATTGATTTCAAACAAACATCTTTTTTTTTTTTTAATCCCTTGATTCTTTTTGTTTTGCTGCCTTACCCTCCATCTCCATGTTTCTCCATCTGTCTCTCTCTCTTTCGCTAATGAAACTCCAAATGAATTGAAGCACGCTCGCTGGTTTCTCTCCCTCCCTCTCTCCCGACTCTCCCACTTATCATTCTCTGCCGCACTCTGCCTCCATACAGCACATATATGTGGGGTTTGTCAAGAGAGGCGTTTTTTTTATTTTTTATTTCTTCTTATTTATTAAAAATAAATAAATGCATAAATGATTTTGTTTAGTATCATATTTAATTCATTATGCTTTTGTGGTCCATAGAGTATGATATAGTGAGAATATGGATCTCTAACTCAAAGATTTTATTTAAGAAAAGTATGAACTATCATTCAGATGACAGAAGGCATGTAGTGGGTTGTGTACAACAGTTTTTTTTTTTTAGCAAGGGTTTAATCATGTTGTTAATTTAGAGGCCTTTGCATATCAAATATGAGACATTAGACTATACAGGGTTAAATGGCCCAAGGTTTTACTTGTTTGTTGTAAGTTGCTGTGAATAAAAAAGGATAGATGGATAGATACATGTATGTTAGTCAAAGGAAGACACCATATTGAATTTAATTTGAATATTTAATTAAGTGTTTCGAAATTATGCGGTGAGGGATAGATTTACAGGCTTTACAACGCGTATTAAGGTCCTAAATCATTGGTTCTCAAATCAGGGGGTCGGGGTCCACTAGGGGGCCCCAGGTGGCCTCAAAATGATTAAAATTAGGCAAAACAAACATTAAAATGAGACAAAACCACAAAAAAAGAAAAAGATAATTCATAATTTATTCACGGTTTCATTTTTCTTTTCTTTTGAAGAGCCAGGGATCCCACTGTCTTGTTGTGATTTCTAGACCTCAAAGTCATATAAATTAATAAATATTAGGCATTTTGATGAACAATTTTATAGTTATGCCAAGTCATGTAAATTCATTGGTTAAAAAGTGAGAACCATGACAAACATTCAGCTCTTGTCGTGTCTATCCTTCAAATTACAGTCAAAGTTGCAAACCACTGTCCCATTTTCAAAACTCATAACTTTAGTGTGCAAAAAATAAATCAATAAAATTTTTTGAATTTTTTTTTTTTTTTTTTTTTTTTTAGAAAAAGGTCTATTGCTGTGATTACTAAGTAGATTTTAGTGTGCTGCTAACTTGCTATGCAGTTTCTAGGGTTATCTTTTTTTTATTTTTAAACCTGGCTTTTTATGTGATCAAGTGAGATCTGATTGTGATTACAGAAAGTACAAGTTCATTGCAGGTGTAAAGTGGCTTAAAATATCTTGATCGCTAGATATGTCATATATGGTTCCTCCTTTAATGTAGTTTACATGGGTTTTTCTCCTCAACAAACCTTGTGATTTGGGGTGACATTCATGTCTGTGACAAATAGTGTGGTGTGAGTTACACAACGAAGTGCAATACTTTTAGTCAGGTTGCAATCTATGACCTTCAGTGTGATCAGAAGTAATTGTGATAGCCTTAGGGGTAGTTCATACAGAAGGCATTGTTGTGTTTAAAATTGCAAGACACAGGGCAAAGAAAAAATAAAAAAAAGGTCTCAAAGCACATTTTTTAAAAGTTGAAATCTTAACTTGAGCATCACAAGTGCAATGGTCTAAAACATTTTTTTTTTTACATAAAAACAATAAAAAAGCAGCAGAGTGGAATGCAAAAATTTTATAATAAAATGCACGAGCTCTACAGTATGTGAATGCTCCCTCAGCATTACTATTAGCTTGCCAAATAGTGATTGACTGACACTGGTTTTTCAAATTTAATTTGAAATTTGAATTGGAATATGTTCTGACTGGATGACCTATTGTTTATATACCATATTGCATTACATCATGACATATATGATATGAAATGGCAAAAAAGTGCTTAAAGGTGCTGTACGCAATTTTTTTTTTTTTTTACTGTACTAAGTTTACAACATCACATCACTTATTTCTCTGAAAAAATATTTTGGAGATAGTTTTTCTAGTTTGAATTGATGTTTTAATTTTTTTTTGTCTGTTTTTGTTTTGGTCTGTGTGATTCTGCCCACTGCCAGTCTACCTAATAGTATTTCGTCACCCTGGGTTGACCAGAAACATATTAAATGTGACTAAATCAACTCCTCGTTGCCTTCCATTAGGGCCTTTCACACCGCAGAAACCTTTTCATAGTACTAGAACTAATTGTGGAACTACCCACTTTTGGGAATTTTCGCACCGCAGGAACTGGGTGCGATTTTAGTACCGGACTGCCTTTTTCGAGAACCAAATTAGCTCCTGCTCCGGAGCAGGGTCTAACCAGCACAACTGGTACTACCCGTGATGTAAGTAGACATTGATTAGCCAGACGCATTTGGAAACGCCCTCACCTGCCATGATTTAAAACGCCATGTAACATACTGTAAACATTGTGTCAACTTACTTTGTAAGTATGACGAACAGCGATAAATGTATGGACGCTGAAGTGCAGGCACTTGTAGCAAATGTAGCACTGCCAGTTGTCGTTGGAGACTCTTAGTCCTCCTTTCCGTTCTTTCAGTCGATTTACGTATACGTCGACATTCCATGTCCATTATTGTGAAACCCGCGAGAGACAACAAAAACACAGCTCCGATCACAGCGTCCTCCATCCTCCTGTTGTTAACGTTGTTCTTATTTGTTTTCGTTGTTGAACGCAGCGCACAAATGGCGTCGCTGTCGACCGGCTTATGTCACGTCCTAGTACACACTGTCAGTGCGAATGCAACCCTTTAAGTGGTACTGGGAAACAGTTCGCGCAAAATCGACCCAGTACTTTAGTACTGTACTTTTACTTCTGGAACTAAAGCGGTGTGAAAGGCCCTATTGTCAGTTGTGCTCATTCCTGTTGCATGGTCCTCAATCTGGCAACCCACGTGCGAGTCGAGTCTGAGGGGGAGGGGGCAGGAGAAACGTCTCTCTCCAGTATTTTGGATTTAAACCATAGTACCCATTTCAGCCACTAGCTGTCAAGGTTACATACTGCACCTTTAAATTGCATGAAAGGTATATGATTTTGAGTAAATATTGTGCGAGATCATTCAGAAATAACTGAAAATTGATAAATGTTTCATTAGGTGGAACTGACACATGGGAGAACCTGGAGTCAGTAGATTTGTGGCTATTTATAATTTTTATGTTATGGCCAATAACCAATAAATGGCCAATATTAAAAATGCTTACTACTTTTATACATTCTGTTGCCTATGTAACTATGAAAATCAGCCAGTTAGCATCAACATACAGCATCACATCTGTAATAATATTAATAAGGTTATAAGGTGGACAAATGAAAGTTGTTTATCTTTTCCCTTTGACTTTTAGGAGAAATAGAAGAGGAGATGGAGAACACTGAAATGGTGGATCTCCCAGAGAAACAGAAGCATCAGCTGAGACACAGAGAGCTCTTCCTCTCCAGACAGCTGGAGTCTCTGCCTGCGACACACATCAGGTAACCTACAAAAAGCTTTGTCCATATTGAGGATACGCTTCATTCTGCGGTGTTCTCTCTAACAGCCAACTGGACTCTCTCTCATTAGCGTCTGCGTGTGAGTCACGCATCTCACACACACACCGGCTCCCTTCAGTCTTTTTCATGTTCTGGCCTAATGGAGTCCCCAGCACAGGAGAGTATTAACCTCTCGTTCATTCACGCTGCTCTCTCATCGCTACGAATTCAGCGGAGAGCAATTGAAAATTGAGTCAATCTTGTTTTTGCTCAAGGGCTTGCATTTTTCGTCAAGTCATCTGTATGTGTGAATAGAACCATTTAATGAGGATCATGCCCACTTTTATTTTGAAAGTTGCTATGAAGTCATCGTTCTCAGGAAAGCAGCCATTCAGCATAAGGTTGCCCTTTTAACCACCACATCCGCTCGTGTCCTACTTACACACTGGCCAGGTCACGTCTGCCTCGTGAACATGTAAATCATCTTTTGTGTTTGCGGAGAAAGTCGGACCCAAGGGTGGAGTGAGCTTGACGTTAAACCTTTCTGGATGAACAGGTTCTTCACTGTTTTTCCTGATGGAAGGTGGACGGCGAGCATCATCTCTCTCAGGGGTTGAAACAGTGACTCAGTTTCAAAATATGGTTGATTGGAATTTTCCTCCTGTTTTACTCATTTGCAGTGACCTAAAAACATGGACATGGGTACTGGCAGTGAACACCAAAAAAAGGATTATGTTTGGAAACCTCTTTATTTAAAAATAGAGAGAATTGTCTTTAAATGTTATTAAAATGTAACTGGTATTAAACACAACAACTGAGTTAAGTTAGAATTCAGGATTTCCTCAAATCTCATGTGAGGGCTTTGGCTACACTGCCAAAAAATCTTTTGCATTTTTTTGTTTTCAAGGAAAATATCTAATTATCCTTAAAACAAGATACATTTACTTTGAGGAAAAAGTTTTATTAAGTCTGTTTGTTAGAAAAATAAACTTAATTCAAAGTGAAAAAATAAGTTTATTTTATATAACTTAAAATTTTATCTGATTTTTGCTGATGATGTCAATTGTCCTTGCTTTGAGGATATTTAGATATTCTTACTGGAAAAAAAAATTGAGAAAGAAAAAGATTTTTGTAATGTAGTATTTTTTAAATTTTATTCTTGGCCGTTTTGCCACAATTTATATTGATATGATACTGGAAAGAGGTCAGGATGCACAATGTTCATATTTATGCCAGCTTTAATGGTTGCATGTAATTTTGTTGGTTTGATGTTCTCTAGGTCTGTTTTAACTCTGGGATCTGTCAGGAGTTCTAATTCATGCAAACTTAGTCAAATAAAGTACAAATAAAATTCAAAATGAATTGAATTTCTAAGAAATTCTAAGCATTATAAGCAAATTCTATGCATTATAAGCAAATATCTTGGGGACCAGGTTTTTTTATTTCGACTTTTTCAAACTTTATACATATTATGACCTTTAAGAGGTGCACTTTCAAAAAAGAACACATCATTGTCTTGATTGAATAAAACACCTTTTTTATAATATTTCACAATTTTTTTAAAAACTTTTCCTCTTAGATTTCTTGAAAAAAAAATTATCAAAATAATCATTACTGGCCAAACTAAGCTCATTTAGACAAGCTGCTGTGAACGAATGCACCGGTTTAACTACGACCAGCAAGGAAGAATCAATTTTCTCTTTCCGATACATTTGGCTCCCAATATTGAATAGGTTTTTACATTCTAAATTGTGAGATACATTTATAAATGGAATGAAATAACAAATGACAGACTATATGTATGATTACTTCGCTCTAACATGGTCATTTCTAAACCACAGCCGAACACAAAATTCTGTCCAGCAGTACTGTGAATGAACTATGTGAAGCGATTCAGATCTATTTAATGGCATATAAGGCTGTATGATTCAATCCACTGTTAAACCTGTGTGTTTATGTTGCTTTTTCAGGGGGAAATGCTGTGTTACACTTCTGAATGAGACGGAAGCCCTCAAGTCCTATTTAGACAGAGAGGTGAGTGTCACAGCATTATGCCAAGGTGTTTCTACGCATGTGCAAATGCTTTTGATTGCATGAATTTGCTTGCATTCTTCGTATCTCTGTTCACAATATGTCTGCAAGAGGGAAATGCTTATCTGATGTGTGTGTGTGTGTGTATGAGAGCTAGTTTTGAGTCCCGATCCAGATGAATAATTCAGTGTGTTGACCCAGTGTGTTCCTCCTCATATTTAGTAATGAGGAGACTGGAGACTACAAAGAGTCAAGCCAGTCCTCTAATATCTCAAACACTGGCCTTCACCGGTTCATGTGTCTGTGTTTATATTAGAGGCCAGGAACATACTTTACCTGTGCATGTATGCAACGCATTACAAGTGTGCTCTACTTGGTGTGCATTCCTGTCTTTGATGCAATGATACACAAAATTAAGCTTTGCATTTGTGTACTTTTTTTGCAATATGTTTTTGGCCTTAAAAGGTGTCTCTTGGTTTTGCAGGATGCTTTTTTCTATTCGCTGGTATATGACCCTCAGCAGAAGACTCTGCTGGCTGATAAGGGAGAGATCAGAGTGGGAAATAAGTACCAGGCTGACATCACTGACCTCCTCAAAGAGGGTAAGACGTTTCTTCGTTTTATTGAGTTAGACATGGTCAAAGCTCTGAGCTTTTCAGATGAGACCGTTTACCCACCACATATTTAACAGCTGTTTTCTCATCTTGCATCTCTCCTCATATTAACATTTAACAAAAATCTAATAAGATTTTTTTTTTTTTTTAATAGCAAATCAGCATATTAGCATGATTTCTGAAGAATCATGTGACACTGAAAACTGAATGGCTGCAGAAAATTTAGCTTTGAAATAAATAACATTTTTAAAAATATATTTAAATAGAAAATACTTCTAAATTGTAAAAATCTTTTACAGCGTTACTGTTTTTATTATAATATTGCTTCATTTTTCATTGAAATTTAAAATTAAAATGAATTTTTTTGATTTGTTTATGTGTTTTGTTATGCCATTTTATGCCTGTAGAATAGACTCCAAAATAAACTGATGTAAAGAATCGTATCCATTAAAAAGCAGGAGAAGCATATAAATACTTGTTACTTGCCCAAGCATGGCAAGCAAGCAAGTCACCATGAATTCAAAATTTACAATTCTTATTTTTTATCTTTATATGTAATATTGCATTGTTTATTATAAATTATTTATCTGTATACATCATTTTTTTTAATTTATGCACCCTTATAATCTTTACTAAAAATGTTGGCTCTCCTCTCCTCGCAATGACGTCACTTCTCTCTAATGACGTTTGCACTGTCGTAGTACTCTGTCACAATAGAGATGAAAAGATGATCGCAATTTGCGATTTCATACAGACTTAAATGCCCAATTGGGATCATCTCAAAATGCCAGATAGCACCCAATTTAACATCTTGGTCATAACATTGGTTTCCCACTAATGCTGCTTACATTAATTGGAAGAACTAAATTAAGTTCACATTAGGTGAAAGCTGGCTTCAGGAAGAAAGTGAAACAAAAGTCTCATTTTAAAGCAGTGTGTGTCCTTTAGTGAATGTGATCTGTGGGTGTTTGTTTGTCAGGAGAGGATGATGGTCGGGAGCTGGAAAAACTGGAGGAGAAGGTGTGGGATCCCAGCAACCCCCTCACAGAGAAACAGATCGACCAGTTCCTTGTCGTGGCTCGGTAAGATTCTGCAGTGGGAACAAATTTGCTCTGTTTTTCGTGTGCCAGGGTTTTGTGAACATATCACTGAGTTTAAAAGACAATAAACAACAAAAACCTCAACTATGAAAATCTGAAGATGCCTCCCAAATAATAACCTTTTTTTTTTTTAACCATCGTATACCCTGTTATTTCAAACTGCATATTTTGCTCGCTCGCTCTCACTCACTCATTCTCTTTCACTTTTTTTTCCCTCCGTTTCTCAAACTTCCCCCAACCCCCCTCCCCTGCAGGTCTGTGGGTACGTTTGCGCGGGCTTTAGACTGCAGCAGTTCAGTTCGGCAGCCCAGTCTGCACATGAGCGCTGCGGCAGCCTCCAGAGACATCACACTGGTACAGCACATCTCACATCTCACACTCTCGCACGCTCCACACGCTGCTGGAAGACTTTACACTGTAGTTCAGCTCAGCCGGTTCATACTAATTAATGGTAGACATTTACAAAAAAAATAAAAAATTGTCCAATTCTGATGTGTGCCAACAGATTTTATTTTCTTTACAGTGAATTAAACATCAGATGTTGTATTATAGCCAGATAATATTAATTACAATACATCACAATACATTACATTACATTGACATTTAATCCTGTCAAAACAGGCATAATAAATGTCTTTTCTCATCTTATTCTAAAATGTTGAATATAGCCTAGCTAATACGATACATAATCCTGAACATCCGTTATGCTTTTTCATAATATTATTTTCATCATCATCTTTCTCATCTCATCTTGTTATCTGTCATTGCATGTTATTTAGCTTTTGTCTGATAACCTGTACAGACAAACTAGAATATAATACACTAAAAACTGAGCAGAAAATGGCAGCACAATTTTTTATTTTTTTTTATGTGCAAAAGAAAAAAAATACGGTTGCAAATTTGAAATGGAAACAATTAATATCTGATAGTAGAATCATTAATTTGGAGAAGGAATGTGTGCATTATACGATCTAGTTTTAGTTAGATTTAGTGTAAATGATTACAAGTAAAGGATGATACAATATATTGATGGGAAAGAGCAAATTGCAGGCAAAATTCAAATGTAATTACAAATTCAGTTTGTATCCATGAACTAGCGCAGAGAGTGAAAGGCCATTTAAACCAACATCTCGTGTGATACATTAAAAAAAGGAACCAGCTCACATGTTCTTTTCCTTTTAGAAATGGAAAATAAACCTTTTGTCCTTTGTTGTGTAAGCACAGATGTGTTTATATCAGCCAAAAGTCCATTTAAGATTTAGAGATTGTTTTTAGTATTCTGTCATAATAGTCAACAAAAACATCTACTCAGTTTGTAATAGTTTATTTAAAGTATAAATTGTGTTAAACAACATAGACTGAATAATGAAATGAATAATTGTACTGTTTTGAAGTTTAGTCAATATTTTTAAAAGCTATTGGAGTCTAAATATTATTTCGTTGACACCAGTTCAAGGAAAAACGATTAATGAATTATAGAAATACATAAGGCATTGTTGTGTTTTAGACATCATATTTTATTAATTAAATGTATAGTTATTTCAAACAAAGGCTACTTTAAAATGAGCATTTTTGGTTTTACCATCAGTCTTAGTGTGTCCGGTTTCTATTTTCCTAAAAGGGATACTCCACCCCAAAATGAAAATTTTGTCATTAATCACTTTGGGTGATTTAGTTTATATCTTTTTTTGTTTCAGTTCGTCTTCGGAACACAATTTAAGATATTTTGGATGAAAACCGGGAGGCCTGTGACTGTCCCATAGACTGCCAAATAAATAACAGTGTCAAGGTCCAGGAAAGGTATGAAAGTCGTCGTCAGAATACTACATCTGCCATCAGACGTGCAATCTGGGTTACATGAAGCGATGGGAACACTTTTTGTAAGTGAGCTTACGCTGCATACGGTGATATGGAGAGACACAGAGGAGACTGTTGACAAAGGAATTGTTGAATAAAGTCGTTATTTTTATTTCTTTGCTTAAAAAAAGTGTTCCCGTCACTTCATACAGTATATCCCAGATTGCATGTCTGATGGCAGATGGAGTATTCTGACGATGACTTGCATTCCTTTTCTGGACCTTGACACTGTTATTTACTTGGCAGTCTATGGGACAGTCACAAGCCTCCCGGTTTTCATCCAAAATATCTTAAATTGTGTTCCGAAGACGAACGGAGCTTTTACGGGTTTGGAACGATATGGGGGTGAGTGATTAATGACAAAATTTTCATTTTGGGGTGGAGTATCCCTTTAAAGGTAATGTGTGCCAAAGTTCAACAATGTCATTGGCCAGTCAAACTCATGCCATTTTGTTGAGCTAGTGTTTCTGTCAGGATGCTCAAACTAATAATATGAGTGGCAAAATGTGATTAGAATTTAAAGTGCACAGTGATCATCTCAAATAATCCCCACTAGGCGATTATGTAATGATTGCGACAGGCCTATTGCCAGCTCAGTGTTCAGTCTCAGCTTATAGGCTGTACGAGAAGAACATCAGAGCACGCTTTTCACTCTCCAGCCACCCAACTCTGCCCATTGTGTACAAAACTTGAAGGAAAGACGCCAGAGGGCAACCTCTCCATGCATAAACATACACACTCGCATGCTGCCCACACAATTCCTCTTCATCTAGTGTCAATGTTGTTTCCAGGATTGAGCAATTCAGAGTTTCTGCTGAAAACAATGGAATGTTTGGTTGACGAATCTTGAATTTGAGCCATCGTTTATGATGTTTTCTTATACCAAATTTGTGATTTTCAGTTTCACGCCATGGACACGTTGCATAAGAATGGCTATGACATGACGCGGGCCATCGCGGCGCTCGTACCCCAGGGTGGGCCGGTGCTCTGCCGGGATGAAATGGAGGAATGGAGCGCATCCGAAGCCAACCTGTTCGAGGAAGCGCTCGAGAAATACGGCAAAGACTTCACTGATATCCAGCAAGACTTCGTAAGTTCATCCCAAGCAGTGTTTGCACATGCAGAAGGGTGATCACCCTGAATTTCTTCCATTTGTACTACAGCATAACATGGCTTTGAAAAGATTTGAACAGCATATGCTAAGGTAATTGTGGCAGTAATGACTGATAAACTGCCTTTGTTTAGGGTACAGCAAGTGTGCCAAGTGTGTGTTTAACTCTGCCATCTGGTGGTTGATGGGTGTTTGTGCAGTAATGAGTGTTTCGGCTTCTGGGTTTCAGTCAGAAATCTGTACTTAGAGAAACAGGGAGGAGCCAGGCATGGAAAATGGGCACACCCTTAAGAAGTGAACCAGCTTATTCAGGGACACAAAGGATGGGAAATGGAGCTGGATTTCTGTTTGCCATCACAAACAGATTTGCTTCAACGAAAGATTCCTTTCACCAAAAATTAAAACTCATCACTTACTCACCCATTTGATTTTGCTTTTTCAATCCATATGATTGCCTTCTGTGGAACAAAACAACTGATAACTGATATTGGTCTCACATAGCCTACATACATTGCTGGTCTTCCCTTTACCATATGTGATGTTCTCTAGTAATCAGTGTTCATATGTGAAAAAAAGCCTAATTTAAATGTGTTCATTATATAAATTGATCCTGTCTCTTCTGAAGACTTTAATTAAACTGCTCACTTTATAGAGACAAGGTCTTTATAAGCGTCAAAGTGTTGGACTGCGTGGATGTTCAGTGGAGGAGCAGAAATCTTTGAGATACATGTGGATAAGTAAACTATGACAGAATTTTCATATTCTTGTAACCTAAATGGGGTTTAATGTAATAAATGGCCATTTTGTTTATGATTTTATTTAATTATTCATTCTAAATGATCCTTTATTTTTCTATTCCAGCTTCCTTGGAAGTCTCTGACCAGCATCATTGAGTATTACTACATGTGGAAGACCACAGACAGATACGTTCAGCAGGTAATCCAACACGGCCGTCTCAAGTCTCTGTGTACAAGTTGAAAACCTAGATAGTTTTCACACTGAGACTAACTGGCTCTTGTTTCGTACAGAAACGATTAAAAGCAGCCGAGGCTGAGAGCAAGTTAAAGCAGGTTTACATCCCAAACTAGTGAGTATTTCAACAGGTTGAGGTTCAGCCCTGGATTTGGCATTTCACCATAAGCTTTGAGTGATTGCACTTTGACCAGATGAAATCCAGTAACTGTCATGGCCTTTTTTCTACAGTAACAAGCCCAACCCTAACCAGTTGAGCGTGAACAGTGTGAAGCCAGGGCTTGTGAATGGAGCAGGGGCTCTTCCGGGATCACCAGGCCAGCCGGTCGGATTGGGCAGAGCATGCGAGAGCTGTTTCAGTGAGTATTTGTCCTGCTCTTAAATAATTAAAATGTTAAAGGCGATATGTAACTGCAGTAGGACAACGTATTTGTAAAAATGCTCCCACCTTTTTTTTTTTCTTTTTTTTTTTTTTTAAGTGTTTTTTTTCTTCCCCTGGTAATGTAAGTCAAGATTTTTCTCATCAAAAACACGCTGTCGTCATGTAGTTTTCCCTGACAGAATTAAACACACATTTTTTTTTTTTTTTGCTGCTATACCTTGGTGAATTCTACATCAGTGTTGTTATTGTTAACTAAAGCTCTATTCACACAGAATAAATATTATCACAGGATAAGCAAAGCCTGTGATTTTACTCAAATTTACTGACTTATCTCCCGGATATGAATATTCCTTACTGCATGCTGCTATGTCATCCATCTACATCTAATCATTCTTTTTGTTTTTACTCTCTTCTGATGGTTTTCAGCTTTCTTTTTCTGCAAATTGTATAGTTGTATGGTGTGACGTGACAGGGGTGGTTCTAGACCCTTTTTATGTGGGCTTCATCCCCCCTAAAACTATCTGAACGATCGGGCCAGTGCTGCTTCCTCTAAGTTTATCATTCTCGTGTGTTTTAAGGCTTGTCAGTTTAAACATTTTAAGCTATTCAAGCACAAGACTGCATGAAAGAGTTCTCAATGCGTTACTCGTGCACTGTCATAAATTGACAGTCATCACTGATAAGCTGCTACTAAATATTGAAGAAACTTAATTTTCTGTAAAGTTGCTTTGCAATGATTTGTATCGTAAAAAGCGCTATACAAATAAACTTGAATTGAATTGAATAAATCGTCTCTGTGCACGCACACAAAGAAAGTCGTCTCTGAGACATCAAGCAAATACCAAATTGAGTTCTTTTTCACATCTTTGTCACAAAATTGGCACAAGATTATCTCTGAATGGCTGTCTTTACGAGTATCGACGTAAAAACAGTTGGTTACGTCTTAAGTGAATGTAAATAGTTTAGAAAATATCGGATGTGCATAACCCGTGCATTTCTTAGGCTATGTTAATAATGTTAATCAAACAATAAAAGAAAAAAAGAGAGAATCACAAGCTGCTCTTAACTAAGTAACCTGTATAAACACATACAAATAATGAAATAAGCAAGTAATAAGTAATAATGTCCCAACCAGTACAGGCTGAATACAATAAAGTAGCTGAACACTGATTTGACTTTTATTTATTTCAAAAAAGAGAGGATAAATCCTGTTTTCTATTATATGCCAGCTTTAATATTATTTCAGGTTGCAGCGAGTAGAGCAGAGTGGTGTTGGAAGGAGTTTTATGTGTTTTGTTTGTGTGTAGCCACTAGCTCGTATCAGTGGTACTCATGGGGGCCGCCCAACATGCAGTGCCGGCTGTGTGCCTCCTGCTGGACTTACTGGAAAAAGTACGGAGGTCTGAAGATGCCTACCAGACTGGATGGAGAGAGGCCTGGACCTAACCGCAGCAACATGGTGGGTGTAAACTGGATTCTCTCAAAACATGCTCCAGAGTCAACTCTTGAGCTCTCTCCCCCCCCGAGTCATTTTATTTAGTCTGTTTTTTCTTTTACTGTGCAATTCTGTTTTATTATGCCTCTATGTGACTGTTAAATGAATGCCCTGAATGAGCAAAACTCTCTTTCTTTTATGGTTAAAAGATGTTTAAAAATGAAATGTGTGGACTTTAGCTAAAAGTAAAATGCAATATTTAGATTTTGCTGTCACCCTGAGCTTGACTTTCCTCTCGCTGTTTGTGTTCAGAGTCCTCACGGTCTGCCCATGAGACACAGCGGAAGCCCAAAGTTTGCCGTTAAGACCAGACAGGCTTTCTACCTGAACACGTCTCAGCTGACGAAAGCTGCTCGCCGCGTCTGCCAGGACCTGTTGAGATCCAGATATTTGGCCAGACACCCGTACACACCTGTCAACACTACCGCTATCAAAGCAGAGTGTGAGTATCTGCTGGGAGACATGAATATGGTACTTCAAGTTTAAATTGCTCTGATGGTATTTCTTAAGGAGTTTTTTATATATATATATATTATAAATATATATATATAAAAAAAAAAAAAAAAAAAAAAAAAATATATATATATATATATATAACAAATAATATAAAAAAAATAATATATATATATATATTATATATTATATTATTATTATTATTATTATCATTTTTTTTTTTTTTTTTTTTGGTTCAATGACAAATTTCTAAATGATCTGGATTTTTTTTTTTTTTTTTTTTTTTTTTTGTTTAAAACATGAACCAAGTTCTTAGAAATGGCACAAAAATGTTATGTTTTGTAATCATAATTGATATCTGACATTTAAAGAAACTTATTGATCTTGTCAAGGCCCTGAGAATAATTTTTCAGTTTCTGTATATTGGTTGTACCGCAGAGCTGATTTAGCAAACAAATGTTATTGATTTTTTTATTAAGATTAATTTTACAGCATTAATAATAAGTTTTATCAAAACTCCTTAAATTGTTTATTTTTTTAAGAAGTTGTATAAAGAAGAAGAAAATGTATGCATAAATAATAAAAAAAATGTAAACTACCATTACTACATTCTTTTAAAGAGGCTTTTTGTCTTCATTATTAAATCAGTTGTGCCACCCTGATTTTTTTTTTTTTTTTTTGCCCAAAATATAAAAATATGATGAAAAGCATGTTCATCATAATATGATTATTTTGTGTGTGTTTGTATTTCTTAATTAAAAATAAAATGTTGTGTCATTGACTTCGTACTGAATTACCACATGAACCTAATTAGAATATAGAATTTTAATGGCATTTCTTATTTCAGGTGCCATCAGGTTGCCAGATATGTCCAAAAAGCCTCCATCTCTAAAGCAGACAGTAAGGAAGCCTTTAGAGTCAGTGGTTAGATATCTGGGTGAGTGAAGCTGTCTTTCCTTCAAAATCTTTTTCAAATTTTCAAGCAAAGCCATTTTATTCATGTCTTTTCAAACCATTTTCCAGAGGCCCACCCCTGCCCACCCAAATCAGATCCTCCACGAGGAGCCACCATTTCCATGGGCAGCCTGACGCCCATCAAATCCACACCCATCCTCAACAACGGCTCCCCCACCATCCTGGGCAAACGCACCTACGAGCAGCACAACGGTTTGGATGGTAAGCCATCGGCTTGTGTGTGTAAGACACTCTTTCTGTGCTGCCCACGTAACACACTCTCTTCCTCCTCTTTTTGTGTTGTCTCATTTACTTGTCTTAAACTCTCCCACTCGTATCTTCACCAACCCCCATACAGGAAAACACACACACACACACACACGTGGTACTTTAATCTCTGAATGGCTTTCAGGGTTGTCATGGTAACGGATCAGCAGTGACTCACATGGACCACAGATCAGACCCCAAAAAACACAGACTAAAGGCACTGTAACCGTAGATTCAAAAGAAGGGCTTCCCAAGCATTAGGAACACTTATGTATGATCCTCTATCACGTAGTGCTTTATTACCCTCTTGTCTCTATGAAGGCTTTGGAGAGAAACCAGTGTTCAGCAGTTATATAAATTTCTGATGAGCTTGGCACCATTCTGTCCAAAGCAGCAAATCCTTTTGCTTTAGCCCCATACTGATTTTTCAGTTTTTTTTTTATTTTATATTTTCATTTATATTTGAGGTCTTAATGCACTTATTGATATGGTTGATGTTATGTGGTTGTGATAAATGGCACATGGTATTTTCCATGTTGCCGTCCTCAAACCAGGTCCTTTGTGGTGTGAGCAGCATGTATTATGTAAAGGATGGAGTTAGCAGAAGAGTGCATGTAGTACCTCTTAGAACCAGCACGGCTCATGAAATTGTAGAATGGAGCAGTGTCTGGAGTCTCAATGATGGTAGCGTTTTTTTTTCAAAACCTGGAAAGCTGCTCTGATACGTACTTCGTACATGGGTAGCAGTCTTCTAAGGGAGCACCCTAAGTAGAATGGAATCTTATAAGTGACTGAATCTTATAACTGTTTTTGAGTGCTTTTGAGGACTTCATGTCCCACATAAAAAGCTTTCTTTAAGCACACTAGAGACTCAACTTGTTTATATTATATTATATTATATTATATTATATTATATTATATTATATTATATTATATTATATTATAATTAGAATGCATCTCTTCTATCACAATTAATATTTACAAATGCCAAATATTTAATATACAATACACAACACAAATGTATGTTCATATTATACAATTTATTAAAATGTTATGTAAATAAGCATTTATTTTGATAATTAGTAGCAAATATTTTTTAGCAGTATGTATAGAGGGATTTATCTCCTCTTATTGCAAACCAAAATACAAATATATGTACATATTCTAATATATGCATTTTTATATAAATAAAACATTTTATGTATTTATTTTGACAGTTAGTTACAAATACATTTTACCAGCATATATAGATGATTTTATCTCCTCTATCACAATTAATATTTAGAAATGCACACCATATTTCATATACAGTACACAAAACAAAATGTATGTACATGTGTGCAATTGCAAAATGTTTGACAAGTTGCAAATATTTTTTTTTTTAACAACGTGTATAGATGACTATCTACTTCATAATAATTAGTAAATTGACATTTATTCATTTAGAATACGCTTTTATCCAAAGGAACTTACAGTTGCGGAAAACAGCCAGTGATTCATCATAAAGATGAAAAATAAACACTGGAAGTGCTTGTAATAGGAGGTTTCAGACATTGTTCAGATTAGAACATCCTAGACAGGCAAGGATTAAGGAAACAGAAAGCAAAGGATGCAGTCAAATGTTGACAAAAGAGATGATTTTTTTATGCTGTTGCTTTTAGTATTTACAAATGCACAAAATATGTAATATACATCAGACAATACAAATATATGTACATAGAATTGTATATGTGTGTGTGCGTGCGTGTGTGTTTGTGTAATTTTTTATGTAAATTGTTTATTTATTTATTCATAAATAAGCAGTTAGGTGTGAATATTTTTTCTCAAAATGTATAGATGGATTTATCTCCTCTCTTTCTCTCTTTATGTGTGTCAGGGTCCAAACCCAAAGTTCTGGCTCCTCAGTGGGAAATAATGGCCAAGAGGGTTTCTGAACCAAGCCGAACTCCCTCTGGCCTGCAGGATGAGGTTCACGAGCTGGACTGACCTCTGCTTTGACAACTGACTGCTACACTCTGACCAGATGAGCAGGTACAGCTCACATGACCGTTTCAAATGCTGATTTTCTCAACAGGTACAATTTGTAGCTAATTTAATACATTTGAGCCTTCAGTATGTTTAGATTTAAAAAAAAGAAACCTTTCATCTGAAACCAATGTAAAATATGTATAACACACCAGTTCAATACTTTTTTTTTTTTTTTTTTTTTTTTTTTTTTTTTAATACAATCTAACCATCCCCAAACTTAAACGGAGTACTCCTCCTACTCCTTAAAAAAAAAACTCCTAAATCTGATCTTTTCTGGCCAATTTGTTTTTTCTTTTTACTTTTTTATATCATGTAACACTTCCAAATAGGGGTATTAATTAAATTTTTTTTAGTTTGAATACTGTAAATAGCTTATGTCATTGTATTATTTGTAATACTGTAAATGTTTTTAGTACATAGCACTAATTCCAACATATTAAAGCAAAAATGTACGTCTTGACAGCATCTCTTTAATGCTTAATTTTCAGGTGACTCGAGAGACTTTTTCAGCTCTCAGCGACTGATGGAACTAAGAGCGGATCTGCGGTCAGAAAGCCCTGTCCAGGCGGCTCATTTTTACAGCTGAAGCCATTGAAATGACTGCAAAGCCCTGGCGTTTCCATGGGTTGTCTGTTTTTTTGCAGCCTGTGGCCAATCGCAGGACTGACCTGATTGTACAGGACTGATTATTATTATTTACCATCAGCTGTTACTTCTGTCATTGTAATTATAATTATAATTATTACAATTATTATTACTGTTCTTTTTTTTTATCAAGTATAACCATTTTCTTTTTAACGACTTGAGAAAATGTAAGAATCTTGAACGTTTCTTGAAACAACTTCCTTCCGAACCATAATGTAAAGGTGGGACGGACTGTCATTTTTGTGTCTTGAGTTGTTTTGTTACATGTCTGCTCCGAGCCGATGTGAAGGACTATACAATGTCTGTTTCTCTTCAAGTGGATGCTTGTATTCTCCGGTTCTGTTAGCCCATCCTGCCACAGTGGTTTAAATTATTCAGAAAGACAACGGAACGTTCTTTTTCTACCTTTTTCATGAGTATTGCAACTGCTCCTATATGTAATTTCTCTTTTGTGAATATGTAAATGAAAACAGGAGGGAGTTGTTATTGTACAGTGGCACATTTTGGGCCTTTGGTGGTTATCAAAGCTTGTTGTAATGGATTTGCCATGCACAGCGTAGTCTTTAAAATGTCTTTTTGTAAAGAAACCTCCCATGCTCTCTCCTGCATATACAGAGAGGTGATGGGAACTCTGAAAAGGTACTACCCCATTAATACAATGATACACCTTCTTAAGAATGAGTTTGTATGAGAGTGTGGTTTTTGAGTTATTCCTCACGTATGCACGCAGCAAAAAAACAGACCGCTTCAGGCCAGGGATATGTGATACAACCCAGTTTACTCTGCAGCTGGCTTATCAAATATTGATATCTTTAGGCCAACACAACAAAATGACAAGGATGTATACACATACAACAGACTGAACTTGTAAACATTTTTGGAAAATCTCAAAAAGTAATGCAACCAAAGATACTGAGCTTGACGGTTCAAAGGATGTATTTTTGGACAACAGCTGGGGAATGATATTTTTATAGAAATGTTTTCATGACCTGCCGTCATATCTAAAACAGAATAGGTAATATAATTTCATTCTTTACAAAAGAGACGGAAATTTGGAGTCAGTTGTGATGGGAGAAAATGACACAACAGATATTTTAGGCAAACAGTATTTTAATGTTTTTCATTTGTTATTAAAGGGATATTTAATCCAAAAATAAAAAGATATTGTTTATTCACCCTCATGTTTTTCAAAACCTGTATGACTTGTATTTTTTTTCTGTGCAATATAAAAGATATTTTAAGAAACATTTCAGTGTTTTTTGTCCATACAATGAAAGTCAATGGTACCAAACATTTGGTTATCAACATTCCTCAAAATACCTTCTTTTGTGTTTCACTGAAATAATCAAGTCATACAGGTTTGTATGACATGAGTAAATGATGACGGAACTTTAATTTTTTGGGTGAACTGTCCCATTAAGTGGTTATATTTTCTAGAAAAGATTATGGTCCTGCAGCCACAGGGGATTTATGTTAAGAGCTGTAAGTAAAGTCCAGGATTTTAATATAAGACACCTCATACTTAATGTGTTAATTCAACTAAATTGTGATATTGATATGCACCTGTGATTTTTTTTAATTGATAATTTGTGATTTATTATATTACTGCCACATAATCAGGCACTGTCTATGAGTTGTACACTGGCAGTGTCTTGTGTCCAGTTGCATGGGCTCTTCAGCTCGAAGCCCCAGAGATAGAGTTGGGCTACTTGGACTTGAATCTGACACGGACTCTGACATTTTGGACTCCCGATTTTTTCCAAGTGCAGTTGAATTCATGTCGTGTAACATGAAAGATAAAAAAAATTAAATAATTTAAATAAAGTGCAACATAAAATTAACATAAGACATCAGTTGGTTTTGGACCTGGACTCGTCTCGGACCCAACAAAACCGGTCTCCACTGGCTGTATTCTAATCCCCAGGGCTCAATATTTCAGTTATACCTGTGGTTCATTTTTACCATATTAACATACAGGAGCTCATGTGTATTATAACACAAGATTGACGCTGAAGATGAAAACAGCAGTGAAACAGTTAATAGTGGACACTTGATATGAGTCTCTTAAAATCGAATGAACTACAAGCCGGCTAAAGTCTGTGTTTTCCTAATTTCCTTTTTTTCCCTCTCAAATATATATATATATATATATATATCTGTTTATTGAAATATGACATTGTCACGTGTTCTAAAATTTAGGTACAATTCCGTTAACGATTTATTAATAGCGGTGTTCCCAGTTCAGTATTCAGCTCGTAAAAAGTAATTTAGATCCTAAATGTATTTTACATTTTACAGTGTAAATTGTTTATATGTACAAATTACAATACTTTACATAAATGGCTGAAAAGATTTTGCACGTTTTAATAAAATGCTAATAAAACCATGTTTGTTTCATATGTGTGTTGATATTACTGCTATAAAATGCGTTTGGCTATTGCCATTTTTCAGTCACTGCGAATCAAATCAAGCAAGCTCGAATGAGACGACTCGTGATTCAGTTGAGTCAGTGAATCCGAGTCAAACTAATTAAGTCGCATTCACAGACTAGTTTTGTGAACCGATTCAACCAGTTCATCACAGAGATCCGACTCAAAAGAACGATTCGATGCCGATTCGGACGTCGCTTCTAGGTAGGCAGCTCGCTGTGTTTTGAAACGCAGCCGGTGTCTGAGCGTGTGCTGTACTGCTGCAGTGAAGTAAAATATGTCAGTTATCACCGGACAGCAGCGAGAGACGGCTACAAATGTACCCTGAGAGGCAACCGGTGCAACGATTTTCTTCCGTTTAACACCAAAATGAGGCCCGGCTGCTCCACATCTACAGCGGCGGAAGAATAATACGGTAAGTCTCGCCGGCTTTTAGGATGTTTCATTAGACATGTTCGGGTTTCCAGCATAGGTTATCCCACAGTTAACACGAACTAAACCGGTATCATTCACTGCACTTTTCTGAACGTTTTCTCGGCCACCAGCTCGCTGTTTAACGGACTGTTATCATCTAAATAGGCGAAGGAGGAAGTCAACGCTGCCTTCTCCATCGCGCACTTCATCCTTTAATTACGAACGAACTTAAGTTGGAGCATTTGCGATGTTGCACCTGCCTATATATCATTTTTTTTTGCAACAGGGAACTTTATTCAATGTTTATCACTATAATGAAGTACTTAAAGTCCGTTCAGTTCTAAATCCCCTTGTTTTGTTGTGTTATACAGTGTGTCTGCGCAGCCGACGCAGCGCTGCAGTGGTCGGTTGTCATGGAGGCCTGCGCTGGCATCCGACCGGGGCTGCTGCTGTCACGACTGCGGTATATTCAGCCTCACGAAAAACCCTCAGATTTACATCTCCCAAACAATTCGTATTAACATGAACATATGAGGTGCTGAATCAAGTCGCATCATTCTCAGATTGTATTTGACGACACTCCCGAAACAGACGGTGTTTTGACTAAACAGACCAATAGAGTTCATATTCTTGGGGTCACTGGCTATAAACAACCTTTGGCACTGGCTTCTCACTTTTTCCATCTCAGTCACCTAATATGTATTGTGTACAGCAAGGTTAAGCGTATATAAATATGATACGTGCCCTTTAAGAGGTCGTTCCGGGATAGTTTGGATGGGTCAATATTTATTTACTACGCTGACTCTTTCCTCATATTTCATACTGCTGAGCTTACATCAGCAGCGTGAGATCAAAGACACTTAAAGCTTACTTGATTAAAACTGGGGATTTGGTGTTTAGTTTGGCAGATCAGCTCCACTGCACTCCACGCTGTTTCACTTGGCCACATCTCAATCTTGACTCTCAAAATAAGACGTGTAATTATGGTAAATGTTGGTTTGTCATTATTCTTCATGCCGGAATCAAAGAAGTCTTGCCGTGTCAGTCTTTTTCAACATCACTGTGGCTTGGTGCTGTCATGTGACAAACCCTCTCTACTAAGGCTCAGAAGTTGTTAATCTCTTGGCGCTGACCCATATGGGTCTGGGACATACTTGTGGTCCTGTCGGGGGAACAAACTGAAAAGGATAAGCTCTTGGGCTGCTTCATAATCACTTGAAGTAAAAAGTATATACAGTAACAGGCCCGATTGGAGAACGTGGCCCTCCCTGAGAGTCTTGGGACCCACCTTATATTTTAAAGCTGGAGCCAGACCATATTAAACTACCATGGCAGAGTGATACTCAATGTTATTTTAGTATTATTTATATACTTATTATAGTATTTATTAACATTTTGAATTAATTTTTATTTCCATATTTTCAGTTTTCCTTTTAATTTTAGTAGTTTTAGTTTTGTGCTTTTTTATATTTCTATTTACCTCTATTTTTAATTTTAGTTTTTAATGAATTTATATTATATATATATATATATATATATATATTTATTTAAGAAATATATGTAATATTTATATATATGTAAAGAAACTTTTATTTTGAAATCGAATAATCAAAATTAATCGATTTTCAGGCCTATTTAATGTTCACAATTTTGCTTATTTCTCTCTCTCTCTCTCTCTCTCTCTCTCCCCCCACACACATTATTATTATAACATATATTGTTATGCTAGTATTGACATCTGTCACTGAAAAACACAGTCAAGCAATAATTATGAGACTGTTATTATTTAGCCACTCCTTATTACTAAAAGCTTTTAACTACTTTTGTTTTGCATTTTGTTTCATTTGTGCCTCATTAACACTGATGAGTGAAACTCAGGATGAATTGTCCGCCTCATGCTGAAGAATTTAATGAAACTGGTTCTGCCTCCATCTGAAACATGATCATCCTTTAAAAGCCCTTAGGAGTCTTCTCAGCAGCACTGCTCTACCTCATGAGAAGAATGAAGGCTGTGTGCGAGCTGGAGCCAAGGTGATGTCTGGAGTAACTGAGCTGTGTGTGCTATTGATCCATTGCCATTTATATTTCTGCAGAGCGGAGTGAACTCATGGCAAGAGACCAGAGCTCTCATCAGTCACCTCTAGAAACGGCGGGAATAAGAATGCATCAGAGCCGGTCATGCCAGTGCGTCAAAGGAGGAATTTATAGTATATTGTCCCTGCCATTGATATGCCTTTGTTTTTTTGGCAGGTGTGTGCATGATATTGACAAAAGAAGAGAAAAAACAACAACAAACAAACGGATAGTGTAGCCTTTTTTATGTCTGAACAACCCTCTACGGACACCTTGGAAATTGAATTGCCACTGGCTAGTAAATTTTTTAGTTTACTCGCCAGACTGATGTGTGTGTGTGTGTGTGTGTGTGTGTGTGTGTGTGTGTGTGTCTGTAATGTTTGTAAAATGGTACAGCTTATTAAATATCTGACACACTGTTAACATCAGTCAGTCAAGCAGTATAATATAGACTATTATGATATGTTACTTTAGTAATTAGAATTAAAACTTGGTAACCCATGTATGAATGCATATTAGTCATTTTAACTATACTTAGGACTGGTGGTGGTGCTTTTTTGGTCATTCTGTGTTTCTGTAAAAAAAAAAAAAAAAATGGGGAAAAAAACAAAACAAAAATACTGATAAGATAATAATAATAATATGAATTCTACTAAGAATAATGTATAACGCACTAAGGATTAACGAGTTGCTGGATTCATGAATATTAATCAGGTTGTGTGCGTTCGCTTGAACTGATTTGCTGAAATAAAAACAGGGACGATAATAGGTGAGTGCCAGCCAATGAGATTGTCGTTTGTGCATTAGTTCCGCCCACTACCGGAAAACCCGTTTCTAACATATTTGCATCAATAAAAAACTATTTATGTCTAATTAGTATATGCGCTATACTTTTATTATTTAGAAATAAATAGTGACCAATATTTTATATGTAGATTGATTGACTCTTTGTGAATGTGTTCCCTAATCTAAAGTGTTACCAAATTAAATTTTTTGTTTTATTTTTAAAATGATTTTTAATCATTTTAGTTAACAGTAACAACACTAAATGGAATGCTTTGGGTTTTGGATGCACTATACAGTGCATATATGAACTTCCATTTCATGCCCTCACTAAAAGACAAATTCTTCATAACACAGTGATTCCCTGAACCAATTTTTATCATCCATTGTCAAATAAACAAGCACTTTTCGCTAGTCGTTCTGCTTTGATGCTGCTCTCTGCAGCTGAGCTTGCATGTTTGAGTGGTATAGCGATGGCCAGGCTGTCAGCAGTGACTGGTCTGTTCAGGTAGATGAGAAGGTCAATAGAGGTTTGACAGGAGGTGATCAATAGCAATGCTGACTGCAAGGCCAGTAAATGGGTAATATGTATTGGGCTCCTATCAAACTATTCTTAATGCCTCTAGGTTATCCAGTTGACTGAGCACTTGTGTCTTCTATTGCTGCACAAGAGCTGTATCTTTTCTCAAAGCATAGATTAATATTTCATAATGGTCTTTCCATTAGAGTGCAGAATATTAGCCTTTTAGCACTCTCATGGAGTATGAAATGCAATTATTTAAATTAACAATAGAAAAAAACAATGTCTGTTATGTCTATTAAATCCTATTATGTCTATTAAATCCACAATGTCTATTAAATCCACATCCATTGTGCCAGTGCCGAAACACTCCTCCCCAATGTGCCTGAATGACTATCGCCCAGTAGCACTCACACCTATTGTCATGAAGTGCTTCGAGCGACTGGTCCTAGCACACCTCAAAGACTTCCTCCCACCCATACTGGACCCACACCAATTTGTCTACCGTAGAAATAGGAGCACAGAGGATGCAGTATGCACAGTGCTGCACTCTGTCCTCACACACTTGGACGATAACAACACGTATGTACGGATGTTGTTTGTTGACTTCAGCTCAGCATTTAACACTGTTATTCCCTCCAAGCTGACCACAGAACTTGGAGACCTGGACATTAAACACCTCCCTCTGCAACTGGATTATGGACTTTCTGACCAACAGACCTCATCATGTTAGGTCAGGCCACACCTGCTCCACCACCATCACACTCAACACCGGCGTACCACAGGGCTGTGTGCTGAGCCCATTCCTCTACTCCATGTACACCCACGACTGCAAGCCTGTGCATGGATCCAACTCCATCATTAAGTTTGCAGATGACACCATGGTGATTGGCCTCATCAGTGACAACGATGAGACTGCCTACAGGGAGGAGGTATAGCACCTGGCCTCATGGTGCGCTGACAACAACCTGCTCCTTAACACCAGCAAGACAAAGGAGCTCATAGTGGACTTCAGAAAGAAGAAAAGAAGCATGCATGACCCCATCCACATTAACGGGATGGTTGTTGAATGTGTCTCCAGCTTCAGGTTCCTGGGAACCACCATCTAGGAGGACCTGTTCTGGACCACAAACACCTCCAGCCTGGTCAAGAAGGCTCACCAGCGCCTCTTCTTCCTCAGGACACTGAGAAGAACCAGCTGTCTTCAGGTGAACTTTTACCGGTGTGCGATCGAGAGTATCCTGACCAGTTGTATCACAGTCTGGTATGGGAACTGCTCAGTTGCTGACCACAAGGCACTACAGAGGATGGTGAAAACCGCCGAACGCATCACAGGGACACCACTTCCTGCTATTGAGGACATCCATAGAAAACGCTGTCTATGTCTATGTCGCAGCATTCTTAAGGACTCCGCTCACCCTGACCACAGACTGTTTAACATCTTGCCCTCCGGGAGGCGCTTCAGGAGCCTCCGGACAAGGACCAGCAGATTCAGGAACAGCTTTTTCCCTACAGCTGTCTCCTTACTGAATTCTGGCCTCTGACCCCCCCCCCCCCCCACCCCACACACACACCAAACACTCAGACTCACCCCTCCTCATCACTACATTTGGTTTACAAACAAACAAAAACAGTTCACTTGTTATTACTTGCACTACTGTCTGTTCATCCCAGAATACTGAATGATCCATTTGCACACTGGAATATTTTATATTTTCTATGCACTTTTTTACTGTCCATTGCACTAGTGTAAATGATGTTCATATGTTCATAGTTTCTGCTTATAGTGTACATACACTTATTACATAATCCATCTGTATTGTATATTCATAGTACACCTATCTGTATATCATGCTGATAGTATTTAAAATCTGTTAATTATGTCCATAGTACTGCCTTATTTGTATATTTATTGTACATTTGTAACATTTTGTAGACACTGTATATCCTGTACTTACTGTTTATTGCACTTCTGGTTAGAAGCTAACTGCATTTCGATGCCTTGTACCTTACATGTGCAATGACAATAAAGTTGAATCTAATCTAATCTAATCTAATCATTGTTTAAATGAAAAAAAAAACAATATAGTAAAAACAATAATGTAATCATATTAATGTAAAATAGTATTAAACCATAAGATAAATGGTCAAAAGTGATACTTTTAAGTTGTTACAAAAAATCTGTTTCAAATAAATGCTTTTTTTTTGACAATTTCTTCCTCAAAGAATTCTGAAAAAATGCATCATACTATTTACAAAAAAAAATTGTAATCAACATAAGAAATGTCATTTGAGCACCAAAATCAGCATATTAAAATGATTTCTGAAGGATCATGTGACACTAAAGACTGGAGTAGTAACTGCTGAAAAATCAGCTTTGCCATCACAGGAATAAATTACATTAAAAATCTAATAAAATATTTATAAAACAATTCTTAAAATATAAAAACAGTTAATTTTAATTGTGTTCACTGTATTTATGATCAAAGAAATTAGCCTTTGTGAATATAAGATACTTGTTTCATAAACACACACACATATATACTGTCAGATTCTCCCTTAAGTTTTTCATTAACAACGAGTATGTGTGTTTTAATTGCCAATTATTGATACACCTCCTGTATCCATTACTTAAGGGCTGTATATTTCTCCATTGTGTGTTTTTGCTATTGTTCAGGAAGTAAGAGCTTTGCAGCTTTGATTGTAGTAAAGGAAATGTTTTCTGTCTAGAGCTTGTTAGAATGTTAAAGGGTTAGTTCACCGAAAAATGAAAATTATGTCATTAATGACTCATGACGACCTCGTGTCGTTCCAAACCCGTAAGACCTCCGTTCATCTTCGGAACACAGTTTAAGATATTTTAGATTTAGTTCGAGAGCTTTCTGTCCCTCCATTGAAAATGTATGTACGGTATACTGTCCATGTCCAGAAAGGTAATAAAAACATCTTCAAAGTAGTCCATGTGACATCAAAGGGTCAGTTAGAATTTGTTGAAGCATCGAAAATACATTTTGGTCCAAAAATAACAAAAATTACGACTTTATTCAAGATTTGTCTTCCGGGTCTGTTGTGAGCGCGTTCACGACGCTGCTGACGTATGTCAACTGTCACAGCAGTCGCATTCACAACAGACCCCGGAAGAGAACAACATGAGGGTGAGTCATTAATGACATAATTTTCATTGTTCGGTGAACTAACCCTTTAAGCATGCAGTTCAGAACATTTGGAGATGCTTTGTTGCAACACCAGACGCTCTTCCTTTTTGTGAAGATATTTCAGATGAGCTGGATGTATTAGATTCAAGGAACATTGTCTGCATTTATCTCAGTAACACTTTTGACACTTTCGATGTGTTTATCATATGCACAGATTTTGTGAGATTAAAATTAAAACATTTAGGAATTCACATTCTTAATCTTAGGTTAACAGAAATATTACAATATTATACAGTATTTATAATTTTCATTGCAAATTACATTCTATTAACATAATCTGTGGCATGCTATCAGTTACAGCAAAAAAAAAAAAAAAAAAAAAAAAAGAAAGAAACCTTCATAAAAACAATCAAAGATGTTTACAGTAATACACTTACTATAAAAGTCGGGGCAGGATATTGCAATAAAACCAGTAACTCATACATGTGAGGTTACCAACATAATATAACAATGATTTAGACAACTTTATAGCTCAAATAACACATTTATTAGAATCATATACTGTAAATGCAAAAATACGATGGAATAATATGAATGTATATTACAAAATCTATATGTAATTCAGTTTTACACTAATAACTATTATAAAGTGCAAAAATATGATAGAACGTCTGGTCCTATAGAGTTCTATTGTAAATGTTTTACTTGAAAAAACAAATATTGTTTGTCTTCAGGGGCAAGTTAAAATGAATGTCTGTGGTGATGGACAGCATTTCACAGATGCTTTATTTTGTTTTGCACCTGTAACATTCCTTTAAAACAATGCCATTACTCCACTCAATTTAACAGGGCTCTCTTTCTTTCTTTTCTTCCCCTTTTTTCATTTTAGTACATGAGTGCCACATTGGCATCGGCAGCAAAGCTCAGAAGTACTGCTCTCTTTGGACCCTGACAGTGTGGAGTGTGGACAGTGAGACTGCCAGACAGCAGGTTGGGTAAAATATGCAAATATGACTTATTTTCCCCCCATAAGTTCCATTTCTTGTTGGTTTCCCTCTCCATCCAATGAATCCTAAGTCTAGTTTAATCACAGCACAGGCTATATTAGTTTTTGTTTTTCAAATAGGCTTAGCAGATCTATTTTAAATGTCATGGTACACTTTGTAGAGGTGTGAATTATAGAGCCACTTGAGTTCCCATGATGCCCTTGGAGCAAGACACTTAACCTCCATGTGCTCCCGGAAGACTGTCCCTACAATTCGCCTACTCTAAGCAGCTTTGGCTGAGAAAAGCATCTGCTAAATGACAAGTAACCAAAGTGTAATTGATAGGCCATAATGAGATCACATTCTGCTCTAATTCAGTTTCACACACATCTTCAGCAGCAGTTGAATATCAAAACAGTCATAATTGCCTTAGAATTGACCAGCCATCTCTATAGTTTCATTGTGATGTTGGTTGTACACAGATGAGCTGTTTTAGGACTTTAAGCCCCTCAGAAGCCCTCTGACACATGATACTCTTGACGTGTACAGTGTGTGTGTATGTGTATGAACATGGATTTACAGCAAAAGACAGTGGAAAGTGTTGATGACTCATGTTAATCGGCTCAGTTATTTTTCTCTCATGTCTGAAAGTGACCCCTGTTCATGAATCCAGCTCATATGCGCTTTGAGATTATATACTGTTATTTATTAAAAGTACATAGTAGATGCTGTTACTGTGTGTTGTCATGCAACATTTTTATTTTGTTGACTATGTTTTGAATAGCATACTACTCTAATAATTTCTGCAAATATATAAACTACTGTTGAAAGGTTAGGGCCTGATATGATTTTTAATGTTTTTAGGTCTCTTATGCTCAACAAAGCATTTATTTAATTAAAAATACAATAAAAAACAGTAATATTTAAAAAAATAAAATCACAATTTAAAATAACTGCTTTCTATTTTAATATATTTTGAAATATTTAAAAAATTAATTCCTGTGATGAAAAAGCCGAATTTTCAGCAACCATTATAGTCTTCAGTGTCACATGATCCTTCAGAAATCATTCTAATATGCTGATTTGCTGCTCAAGAAACACTTCATATTATTACCAATGTTTAAAACAGTAATGCTATTTAATAATGTTTTTGTGTAAACCATGCTGCTTTTTTTTCTGAATTGAAAATTCAACAGCATTTGTTTGACATAGAAATCTTTTGTACCATTATAAATGTCTTGAACAATTTAATGCATCCATACCGAATAAAAGTATTAATTTCTTCCAAAAAAACAACAAAAAACTTTCTAACCCCAAAATAACCCCTATAATCATAGAATGCAGTATGCTAGTATTCCATTCAGAACATAGCAAGTTGCAATGCGGATTTATAACACACTCTTTTTTTTATTACTTCCTGATACTTATTAACTCCACACATCAAAGAAAAAGGAAGATGGTCATCATGGCAACCACAGTGACCCCTGAGCCCCTTACGGCCCTCTCTCGGTGGTACTTGTATGCCATACACGGTTACTTCTGTGAAGTCATGTTCACGGCAGCCTGGGAGTTTGTGGTGAATTGCAACTGGAAGTTTCCTGGCGTGACGAGCGTGTGGGCGCTCTTCATCTACGGAACCTGCATCCTGATCGTAGAGCGCATGTACCTTTGTCTGCGGGACCGCTGCAATGTGCTGCTCCGCTGCATCATTTACACATTGTGGACATACCTGTGGGAGTTTGGCACGGGTTTGCTGCTACAGCAGTTCAACGCCTGTCCGTGGGACTACTCCGAGTTTAAATATAACTTCATGGGCCTGATCACGGCAGAGTATGCTGTGCCGTGGTTCTGCGCCTCCTTTATTGTAGAGCGCCTGGTGATACGCAACACGCTCAGGTTGCGCTTCGACTTGGCCGCCGATCCCAGCCAAGCTGAAGAACGGCCGGACAGAGGCGGTGGAGGAAGAGGGCGAGATGCCAGAGCAGGGGCCACCAGCACAAACGGTTACGTGAAGGTGGACTGAAGATGTTGTCAACACCTTTTCCCATCTCAAAGCTCCCATCACCCATGACTCTATCCGCACATACTATCTCAGTCTCTCTCCCACCTGCTTCCAGGGAAAGAGTTGCTCAGACATAGCTGGTCCAGCTCCAACAGAGACAGTTGCACAACTGTGAAGAACATTCTGATTTATCGTCCAGCTAGCGTTATTTGCTCATGTGGAGGGACGTTCATTTGCCACCTCAGTGCTCAACGCTTACTGCCCTCGCTTTGGGCGAGTAGCCGTTAGGTTCAAGGTTTGTCAGTAGGAGTGGTGCCTGATGGCATAATGAGAATTAACCCTCCATCTCTACCACCAAACTGTACCTCCCAAACCAGTCCATCCACTCCGACACTCTGGGAGGGGACAAACAAAATAACTTGTGTTCCTTCGTCCAATATAAACAGGAACGCAAGCACATCACTTGTAGAGAGACGAAAAGATATATATCAAGTGCTTTTAAAAAAGCAAGTCTAAGTTTAGATTATAAACAGTGTCCATGATATATATATATATGTGTAGTAGCAAAGCAAATAACTGTTAGGATGTCTTACCTTTCAAATGTTAGTTTGTCTTATTTATTAATATCTAAAATGTAGTTAAGGATTGTCACGATAATATATAAATAATGTATTGTGTATATATACTGTATAACCTAAAGCAATGCCTTTTACTTGAATTTGGTGTTTTTTTTAAATTCATCAAAAAATTCAGTGCTTGAACATGCATGAAAGTTGTCTTCCAGAAGATTTGTTCCCATTCAGACTGATCTTAGATGCTGTGTACAATTTATTTCCTCCTTTTTTTTCTTTGTTTATTTTTCTCAAGGAGATGAAGACCCAAAGGAGTACTGTATTGTCTTTACATATGTAGAGTCATGGTGCTCAGTACTGAAACCATAAAAACATCACAGTTTCCTGTGTTTTCACTTGAGAGAATGTGTTACTGCTGTAAATGTGTTGATGAACTGGTGCTACAGTAGATTCTCACTGAGTTGCTTCAAGGGATCTGATGATAGTCACAATAAAGGCATCTAGTATGTAGGTTCACTGACCTCAGGTACGTCACTGTTAATTATTAATCTCCGTCTCTAATATGCCATGAAGTAACGGATGAAGATTAATAGAAATATTGTGGCAAATTATTTAAAATGCCAACATCACCTTGGTATTACCCGCATGGCTACAATTTCAGGTTATGGTTCAGGTTATGGATTTGCCAGAATTGTTTGTTGTATTGGTTATGTTGTTTCTGACCAAACAAAAAATGCATTAAAGCTACAAATTTTTGAATGAAAGTACTGTCAAGTTTCCCCTCAATATTATTGGTTATACATTTTTTTTAAGTGAAAAAGTCTGTGTAGTCTTTATATCAAATACAAAAGTTGCAATTAAAATATCAAATGTTATTTTCATAGCTTTGATAGTGTAGCTGTGCAGCTATTGTTCTGAAGTTCATTGTAATGTCAGCGTTTTGCACACCTGTCTCTTTGGTGTGCTATATACAGTAGATTATTGTTGAAGTTATAAATTTTAAATGATTTTCATAGTGCTGTTGGACAACACTTTTCTGTTCCCTAGAAATGTAATGTTCCTATTTGTAAGCGGTGCATTGCATGTGTGTTCTTCTATTGTAATCACATGTCATAATACAGATCAGGCCATATCAACAGATGTACAGTGGTAATGGAGATGGTCTTCGATGTTATGTCTGTTTATAAAGCCGTGCATTCAGGAAATGGTAATGTGATATGTGGAAGGAAGGCAATAAGTGTTGTCATTTTAGTTTTAAAAGTGTGATTTAAGCAAATAACACCCTCCGTCTCACACTTACACACACATTTTTTTCAGTTCATTAAAACAGTGATAGTTTGACATATAGATTCTCAATGTTAAAAGTCATGAAAGTGATCTTTCTCATGCAAGCAGAATCTCAACGACTAGGAGAAGATGGCCTGGCTGATGACCGAAGTGTGGGAGTGTCAGTTAGTTGGATATTAGCATATTTTCTATATGAGATATGTGTGTTTATTTCCTTTTATATTTGAGGGTTAGGTGTCCAGAGGTGGTGTCTGAAACCTGTAGTGGACATTATGGCTGTGTCCGAAAACTGGGAAAAGCAGTCTTTGGAGGACACATTTCAAGGTAGGAAGGCACGAAGGCAATGTCAGCTTCACTTCATTGGGAAAGGAGTTTTTTGGGGGAAAATTTTAAGGTTGGGAGGGAAGGAGGGCAATGTCAGCTTCACTTCATGTCATTTGAAAAGCTGCATTTGGTGTTCAGTTTTGTGTGTAAATGTATGTTTCTGGACCAACTTTTTGCACTTTTGATGTTATTTCTAGAGACAAATCAGTATTATATTATTTAAATATTCACTTGTTATCACCAAAGCTCAATCTATTTTGTTGCTCTGTAAATCATTAAATCGTTACGCTTGCCTCAGAAGCATGTCCAAATTCACTTTTAGTGAGGTGCCTTGTGCACAAATTGCTGCCTTTAGAAGTATTGCCTGAAAAGGCAGCGAGGGAGTCAGCAAGCAATGTCAGCTTCACTTCATGTCAGCAGCCTATGTTTTCGGTTTCAGCCTATGTGCTCGTTTGATCCCATAATGCACCACCTCACTTTGAGAAAGGGACACCACTTGTAGGGACTTTCCCGAACAAAAGTGAACAACTAAATCCACCTTGATAGCACACATACATCACGAAGATATCAGTTTGACATCTGCATTTACATCAGCAAGACATTTTTTAGAGAGTTTGCTCATCTGCAATACATCTATAGGAAGTTTCCAATCAGTTATCAAAGCTTGTTTGGAAAGATTTCTTTAAGATGTGATTTAGGAGTATGTAAATCTGACATCTTAGAGATGTCTATCAGACGTGATCCTTTCAGATGAGGTGATCTTAAACTACATCTTGCAGACGGTACGTTTAGGATGTATGTGCTATCTGGGCAGTGGCGTTGAAAGTCCCATATGCAAAAACATTTGTACGGGCCCCCCAAACATTATAGATTAATGTGGGCTCCAATGCTCCTCGTTGTCTTTTCTGAGGTAAATAACATTACATGACTGTTTATGGTATAAATAAATGCTTGGAATTAATATTTAACGTTTTCAAGTCTATTCATTATTTGTAGCATGCCAACTACCCAATAATTGCAATAAGCATATTTTGTTATTTTAATATAACACAAATTGTAGCCTTTAAATTCTGTAAATTCTGTATGACGAAATACAAACAATAAATGTGTTTTCCCGCTCTTTAATGTGGCATGAAATCACTGTATTCACCTCAGTTCAAGTGGCATGTGCAGCAATTTATTTATATATTTATTTTTGAGTAGGTGGAATTTTCACATAAATAATTAATGTATTTATTTAATTATTCATGCTATCTAAAAACTTTAATCTGGTAATTTTGACTCTATTCTAAAAATACTATGGCACTAAAACAGCACCATATGCAAACAAACAAAAGAAAGAAAAAGAAAAACCTACTCACTCATTTTAGTTGTAATTAATTTAATTAAATTCGCGGGGCCTTTCTTTCGGCAAATTCAACCACAAAGTCAGTGTTTAATTTAAGGCTTTGCATGTTCTCAGTGGAATTGTGCAATTGTTGCTGAAGCTATGTGATGCAGTTGTGATACAGTCTTTTCAACTAGCTAGGTACCAACCTCACACAGGTTTTTTTTATTACTATTATTATTTTATTTGGTTGTGGCAATGCAGTGTTTGCACTTAGTTTAAAAAAAATGACAGTTCTACAGCAGCAATATACAAAAGCACACAAGAAATTACAGAGCCCTGCACATGACATGCAGACAAAAAACAAAACAATATATTGTGGCCACGAATTAAGAATTTGTTCCCACGTTTTAATTAAAAGGCCCACATACAGACACTTCTCAAATCTGATAAAAAATAAAAAAATAAAAACTCAATATATGTTATATGCGGTTGAACTATTATCAACGTTGTTTTACACTTAAGTTAAACGCAGTTTAAATTATAAATGTAATGCTATCTTTTGACCACTAGGTGGCGTTGTATCACCACTACAGAACCCGGATTTGGAACCTTTACCAACAAGTTGAAGGTAACTTGCTTTTGCTAACAAATCACACTTACAACAGCTATTAGGAATGTAAAATAATTATAAATTATTATGGGACCTCCTTTAAGTTTTTCAGTTTCCAGCATTTTGTAATACCAAGTTATCACAGTTGTATAGTGGCCACCATAAATGTAGGTTACCACAGTACATTTTGTTATTTTTCGTATAATATGATGTCTTTGGCCTATGTGAGCTGTGCATGTGTTTCTGTGTCAGACTGGTCCACACCTCATATCCTCATCAGCTTGTGTCCTACAATGGTTGGAATCTGGAGTTCATTCTATGAACATGATATTTTTCGCCCATTTATCTAGTTTTGCTATATCTATATATAAATTAATATATACAATTTAACCAGCTCATGTAGTTTCAGACATACACATTTAATTGCATTTTGTCCCTCAATCCTATGCATTTTAATCCTTGTCACCATATATCATTAAAAGGCTTTTCAACCTATGTGCTATCTTTCTTGTCTCCAGTTTCCTGGCCTTTTTGTGGATTCTTTCAAAAACCCCTTGCGGCTATCTAGGGCAATTATGCGTCACCTCAGATCCTTCAATTGCAATTTGCTAACTCTTCTCTCATCGCCTTTGTTTGCAGTGACAGCACGCCTGAGCTCACCTGACTATGGTGGGTGTAGTCTGCTAAGATGCCACTGCACCTATAAAAAACACCTAGACTCCGCCTCCAGCAGCAACACAACCAATCATCTGTCAACACTCCATATATGGAAAGGTCCTAACCCTTTAAAAAGCAGGTGAAGCATAAATAGCTTTTATTTTCTCTCGATGTGAGTCTCTCTGTCTGATTTCTGTGCTGTTTTTCTGAATTCATTCCAGCTTAATGAAGCAGTAAAGCGGCTCACAATCGGAGACTCCAGCTCAAACTGCTCCAGGACTAACAGCCCAGGAGGGGTTTGGTTAAATGAAGTGTCTTGCATGGGAACTGAGCCTGTGGGGAGGGGTACCACTACAATATTCTTTATGCATATCAGTAATCAAAGCTGTCAAAGAGCAGTGGAGCAGACGATGGCTTCATGCTGCATTAGAGGGGTGTGTCGAAAGTAGCCCATGCTGAATAGATCTGAGTGTCAGGGCTCAGATCCATTCATAAAGCAGGTTAGAAATGGAGAAAGAGCCCATATAAAACATAGAATGGGAGGAAACCTGCTTTACAACTGCGTTCATGTCATGTGGGGTATTGCAGACAGATGTAGAATGGTTGTGACTGAAGAAAAACTGACTTCCCTTTATTTAAAGCATTTTAACTGCAGGTTAGTAAGAGCAACTAGATGTTCTTGTCTTAGTGTTACAGAATGGAACAGCTTTGAATTTTTTTTGTATTTTTTAAAGTCCTGACACATGCTACACTGTGATAGTAATGGTACAAGGTTATAAACTGGGCAGTCTATAATTAATTATACACAAAATGTTATTGAGAATAATATATGTGATCTCATAAATCATATCTCCAGAAATGTCCATTGAATATTAACCAAAATATATTAATTATAATTTTTGGTTTTAGTTAAAAGGGGTAGTGTACCTAAAAATTATAATCCTGTCATGATTTACTCACTATCATGTCATTCCGAAACTTCTTCTCTGAAATATCACAGAGGATATTTTGATAAAAATGTCTGCAATTTTATTTATTTATTTATTTATTTTTTAATTTGCAGTGTTGGTTGGACTTTTAAAACATTTCAGAATTATTATTTTATTTATTTATTTATTTATTATTATTATTATTATTTTTAAATGTATGTATCCTCTCTATGCAACATAGGTTTGAAGGCATAGTGGAAACATTATGCTATGGTTTGCAACATGGAAAATTTGCAAAAAAGTGTAATTTATAATCTGGGGTTATTCTCTTCCATATTTTACACTGTTCATACCAACACAATCACATGAGAAAGTTTTATTTAGTAGGGAATTTGAGAATTTTTTACTCATTTTACATTTTAGCGATTTGATGGTCAATTTGTATGAATTCATACAATTTGATTTGTATGAAAATGCGTGATTTTTTTTTTCAAAATAAACTAAGCATGAGGTCCACCCTTAACCATAAGTAAGGCATAAGCAGATAAAAAAAAAAAAAATATGAATGAGATTAAATAAATTCAAATTCGCCACCAATTCGCCAAACCGTGAGATAGTTACAAATTGCCTGTGAGAGTATGTTACTTCATATTGGGTTAGTATTTCTCAGTGTACTCATTCTCATTCAGTTCTCTGGAGCAGGGCTTAATAACTCATGGTTAAATGTTACTTAACTCAGTGGGTAAATGTGGCCTTAACCTTGGGTTTCAAAACAAGATGGTATCTAAGGTCTGCATGTAGTGTAAAATATTTGTTTTCTTACTGACTCCTTCAGTTTTTTTCTCCACACGAAGCCTGGTAGCTAGAAATTGTTCGCTAATAACCTAATTTTCAAAAGCCAAAACAAACAGCCACCTGACTGCCAAAGACTGTACTTTGTGGCTGCTTATGGCAGTTTTATAAAAACGGTGGACAGCTGTATCTCTCACTCTGGCTCCTTGTTGCCGTTATGTAAACGGCCATTGCTTATCTCCCACTCAGCTTTGCATAACGTTACACAGAGGTTTCCCACACTGCTTTGCATTTTTACCAGGGTATTTGAGCAGCAGGCTTTTCTGTTTTCTTTTTCTTTTTGGAGATAAGAGCAATAACTCTCTCCTAGTTTTTCTTTCTGCTTTATGTATCTTCTGTTATATTTTTTTTTTGATTGTTTTTGGTTCTTGATTGTTTGTATTCATTGTAGAAGTTGAAGAGTGTTCTTAGTGGTCTGTCACATCTCAGAGTGACTGTTATAGAGATGTAGCTCCACTGCTTCTGTGTGTCACATGATAGATGAGGATGGGGAAGAGGATGGATGGAAACCTTGTTTTATCTCTCCACGGTGTGATTTAAAGGAGGTGGACTCCGCTATCTTGTGAAACATCCCCAGTGTTCATGACACATTTAAAAGAATAGTTCGTCAAAATGAAAAGCCATTATCATAATCTGCTATTAACCGTAGCAACCACTTAAAGTCAGTGAGGTTACCTTGAAAACCGGACCAGTCTGATTTGTGAGCAAATCAAATTTTGTGAACTGGATCAACTGATTCACCAAAACTCTGACTCAGAAGAATAATTAATTTACAAATTCAACAAATACTTCAAGTGAACATGCCAATGAAAGCAAAAAAAAAAAAAAAATGTGCACATCTTCTCAATCCTATTTTTGTTTTTTTTTTGTTTTTTTTTTTTGTATTCTAAGAATGAAAGAAAATCATATTTAGTATTTTGGTTCATTTCTCTCTTCCTAACTCTTTTCATTTCAGAATTCAAAGACTTTTCCAGACTTTTTTAAATCCAAAACTTGTAAACCACACTAAAGCTCTCCAGGTACTGTGCAGAAAGTGTGAATTATGGTAATGGCTCCTGGCAGGGAGGAAAATAAGTCCAGTTATTAAAATGAATAGCTGCCGCTCATCCTGCGGTCTGGACCCCAGGCAGGGGTGGGGAGCCAGGCCTCTCAACTTTCTTCCATCTCATACCTACACCTCCATCACTGTTGTGTGTGTCTTCCCATTACATGTCAAACCCTTTCTCTCCAGACTTTTCCGTAGTTGGTTTGGCTCGGCACGATGGCATAGTTAGGAGGTATGCCAGGCAATTGATGGCCACAGAGTCCTTGGCCCCATTCTAACATCCCTAACAAGCTCCTTAAGGCTGCTAACGACTTAGTTTGTTCCTGAAGAACAAATCCACCCCCAACTTTGGCCTTTGAAGTGGGAATATGAGTATTAGATTCAACCCGACGTCATAGAACCCAAAAGTAAATCTTGCCTCAATAGGCTTAATCTTTGTTTTTGTCTCCATTTTCCGAAACATTTCTCCAAGTCTCTCAAAGTTCCTAATGACAGATTCAAGCCATAATACATTGATCCTAACCCTTTAAGTTGAGCAACTGTGCATGTAAGAGCAGGTAACAGATAGTCAAAAGGTCATGTAGAAAAGATCAGTGTACAACTTATTTTTCCCATATATCCATAGGTCATTTATTAAGGGAACTGCAGGAAGTTGTTAGTTTTCGTTCGGTTCAGTGGAACCAGATAAATATATTACTATAATAAAGATAAAGGTATCGGTTATATCATTAATGAACTATGGATGGGCGTCTACTTCAAAGCAGCTGCTGGCTGTACAAACTTTATGATTAGTAACCAAGTTTTAAGTGTAATGGGTGTGTGTGGTTTTAGAGCATCCAAACCAGCCCTTGACGAGAAATGATTTTCAAGGACTTTAAAGCATTAACTAACATTGGCTGAAGTGATTATTTACTAAAATGTGTGACTGTGTATCAACCATCGCTTGATTTCATTACAGTGGTCTGATCTTGATTTAACACAGATCTTAGTGTACGAGAATGCAGAGCTAGGTGGCAGGCGACAATAAAGCCTGGGGACAGAGTTACGGTGTAGTGGTCTTGGCTGGGGTGTTTGGTGTAAGAGCACACCGCTGAGGTGTACAATACTGTGGGAACCGTGTTATTGCAGGTGTGTGTGTGTGTGTGTGTGCATATTACATCTGATTTTGAAATATGTGAGACATTTCACTACCTCTGTTTTTTCAACTGCTCGGTCTGTGTTAAAGTGGCCATTTGAGGCTTTAAAAAAAGCAGTGAAATTTCCGTTCCTCACACTAGAGCCGCTGAGAGAGCGAGAGAGAGAAAATGTTTCAGAGTATGTCGAGCTGAGAAATAGATGAGGTTTATTTTAAGAAATGTTTGCTGGATGACTGACTGGAGAGGTGCATTATGGACTCTAAAGGTGGGGTCACCTGTGATCTAATCTCCAAGTCATGTGTGTTTGTGTATAAACACTGTCTTTGTCTTTAAGGGTTAATGGGTGTTAATAAAAGTTCATACCTCTTGAACCATACGTGCACAGAGGTTGACCAACTGTTCAGCTAGTTTTAGACCGTATTTATTTGAATTATTTCGTAGCAATGCTTCAATGAGCTTCTTTTAAAGCAAAGTTGGTACAGCCACACACGTGCAGACAGACGTCTTTGGCTATTGCATTGTGATTCGAGCGCTTTGTGCCACATACACAGGTTGCGTTCATGTCACTTTGGAATTCTGAGAAAATATTGAAGGACGTAGAAAGCATACCAAGTATTCATTTCACTGCTCAAGTTACCACAGTTTTGGTTGATTAAATGTGACATCACAGTGGTCAGGTAGCAGAAGTCTCTCTCAAAATTGAGTTTCCAACCTTTAATTACAAAGTTGACACAGGCGCAAATGGGTTTTTACAAGTCAGAAACTTTTAATTACAGTAATTCCAACATGATGTGAACGCATCATTACTACTGATTATACTACGGGGCCGTTGAATGCTTGAACCTGATTGGCTGACGAGCGTTCTGAGGTGTGCAATTATTTTCAGGGAATCGCACAGTGAACATAGTTCCAGGCAGTTCTCTTGACCGCATTACAGTTCCATATCACTTCGCATAGTAAAACTTCAATAATGGAAATAAGCATACAGTACCTATACAGCACACAGGACTAACAAAAACAACTTGACACGATTTTCCGAAAGTAAATACACATGACATTTCTCACTAGCGAGGTAATAACAGCGCTGTTTAGAGACGCTGCTGCAGAACACTGTTAAGGGATGCACAGAGGCAGCCTAATTTACACAAGCTCTCTCTCTCTCTCTCTGTCTTTCTCTTTCTCTGTGTGTCTCTGTCTCTCTTGCTCTCTTTCTATAACTCAGCCCTCATTAAAACTGAACCAGCAAAGAATGCATCACTGCGGAAAGCTATCAACGGCTGCAAAAAACAAAACCGGGCAAAGCCTATTAAATATCCGTTGACCAGCTTTTGAAAATGGCGGCGCATTGACCACCTCAGGTGTGCATTATTTTTCTAATAATTCAACGGCCCGGAGTCAATTATTCCTTACTTACTCAGCTAGTCATTCAGGCAAACCACCAACTAGTTGATTTAAAAAATCTGTCATTTTGTACGTCCCTGCAATAAAATACAACATAAAGCTATTATTTACAAATCCTCTCTACTCATAGAGAGGGATTAGTCTTCATACACTGTTGTACAACTTGTTGGATTTCTTGTGGTCTAGGTGGTTTTCCTCTCTGAACATAGTAGTCCCAGCGGGCTCATTGACTCTCCGTGGACCTGTAAAACGCACTGGAGCCACAGGAGCTCAAGCGAGAGGCTCATTTGGATTTCTATAAAAAGTTTCAGATTGTAAAAAGCATGATTTAGTTTGATAAAAAAAAGTTAATGCTTGCATTTGGCATGTTGTTTTTGGACCAGAAGCGAGTTTGAGTTTGGTTCAACGCTGACTGTTTTCCCTCAGGACAGGGTCTTTCTTGCTGTAACGTTTTCTTTGAGCAGCTTCTTGTTCATCATCATCTCTTTTATCTAATGCATTTTAACTGCTAGCCACAGTTTCTTGCACACTTTTGGTTTTTGGTATCAGTAAGACTCAGTTACCTCTTCATTTATACCAAACACTGATCATCAAAGTTTTTAAAGTGGCCATTATCATGATTATTCCCTTTTGAACTCAAAATAGTCATCATGAGTGGAAAAACACCCAAAGTTATTTATTTAATAAATTTAACAAACATTATTTTAAAAGAAAGCCACGTTTATAAATTTAATCCATATTAAACAAAATGCACTGTATTAAAAAACAAACAAACAAACACATACATTGTAAAAATGGTTAAGAAGACAAAATTGAATGTTTGCACACCAATGTTTATGTGTAAAATCATATATATGTAGGCCTTTATGTGTGTGTGTGTGTGTGTGTGTGTGTGTGCGCGTGCACATGTGACTGATGAGGTTTTGATTTCTTACACGTGAATGAACCACAGCTGTCGATAGGTTCTGAACAGTTTTATTAAAGTGACACAATTAACCCAAGTATAATTATGACTATAACAGAAATCTTGTTTTGTTTTTGTAACTAGGGCTCTGAAACAGGCCTCTATGTTTGCCTGCCAATGGTTGAGAGGCTTAACAGCCAATGAGGTGCTTTCCAGTGTGATTTGATTGGCTGACAGCTCGTCACCAGACAGAGGTAGCAAAGCCCAACTACAGTATGTTATGGTGTAACAATGGGAAAACTCTTTACAGACGGCTCATGCTCACTGTTTTTTGGCCTTTTATTTTGTCATTGATGAATTGACTTGTAAACACACACACACACACACACACACACACACACACACACACACACACACACACACACACACCAACTGACATCTTATGATTAAGCTTGCTACACCACCTCATTCATGTTTGTTCTTGCTTTTTTGAGATGTCAATCATCTTTTCTCACCCCGACGAGAATGAAAGGAAACTAGGCAGGGCAAAGAGCTACAGTATATACATGAAAAATCATTTTCTTAATCAGAATTGTGTCATGTTTTCCATACTAAACATCCATAAAACAAAATAAATAAAAGGTGTAGAATAATTTTTAGAAGATTTTTAAAATAATTTTTAATTATTAGTGAAGTTTATGCTCAAAATAAAAATAAATAAATAAAAATAATAGGGTAAAAAAAAAAAAGAGAGAAAGGTACTGGAGAGGTGCATTATGGACTCTAAAGCTGGGGTCACCTGATAATACTAATAAAGAAAAATATTTTTACTGGTCTTAATGCTGTGTGTGATTTTTTTTTTTGTGTGAACAGAAGAAGGGGAAAGGGGTAAGTGTGAATATGAAAAGTTTTAAAGAGATCAATGAGACAACAACCAAACTACAACAAAAATGTTTTAGACAAATGTAGCTACACGCTAAAGCAGCTAGCTCTAAGAATTAGGCCTGACTCTACGCTAGCCTAGTATGTGAACAGCAAAGCCTGTAGCTGCTTAAGCTTGATTTCACATGTCACTGTCTTTCAAAATGTGTCTCTGTGTAACCACAAGGAGCGCTATAGTTGACATTAGCATATTTCGTCTTTTTTAATGTCAACTGTCATGTCAGAGCAACCTTTCAAAAAATCTTGCTGAGCAAGTAAGTTATGTTATGGACACCTATCTGCTAGCACAGACATTTAGAGAAACTTTATTGGTGGTCATATGTTTGCACTTAAGAAGATAGCGGGTTGATGCTCTTGACAGTGGCACTGAGGGTGGGTGGCTTGTTCTTCCCGTGGGACCCTGTAACAGATCTGAGAATGGCTGCTGTGATCCAACCCACAGCAGCTTGAGCAGCGTGCGACCGACATATTCTCGGTGATACACACAGACGCACACATGCTGTATCGGGTCACCTCTACATTCGGCCCGCCTGGTCATCACATTTGATGTGGGCTCCTCAGTTTTCCTTAGCGTCTGTTCTTCCTGCGATCTTCACATTCCTCAGCCACATAACAGACCACCCGGTTTTCAGATTGCTCAGGTCTGCGTATCTCTACCGTGTCTTTCCCTCGACCCCCCGCCCCCAACCCTCAGGCCCATCTGGATTCACGGTAACCTGCCCGCTCGCACAGTCTGCATCGTGTTCAAAGTTTATGTGACCAGACTAACACTAGACATTGAATCTGTCCTATCTAATATCTACGGTCTGCACAACGAGGGTCTGTCGCCTCTATTAAAAGGGATCAAGACCTTTTCAGTTCTGTTTGGGGTTTTTAGGGTCAGATTTGAGATGTTTGTTTCTGTGGTCAGCGTAGCAAAAGCGGCTGCGATGATGAATCATCAAATTTTTTATAAGGTTTGTAGGAACGCAACTGCAAAAGATAAAGATGCGCACATCATTTTGTAACAAGCAAATCCAAACAATGTCATTCTCGAGCCAAAAGCATTTTGATAACTTGATAATCTCTTTAACAAAATGTCTTCAGTTTTGGTGCTTGAGATGTTTTCGTAGTCTCAACTTTGACTCAAGCCAGAGTTTATTTCCTTGTATTGTGGACCAGCGATCTCATCCAAATGGATGAAAAACATCTAGTACACTCTCAAAAGTTACATGTATACATAACATGACTCTAAATTTTCTGTATTTAGATCAACAGTGTCCAGGAGATTCCAGGAGGCCTGTGTTTTGTTACTTAGCATTCATAAGGACGCTGTTTCCTTTTACACAAAGCAGAGTAGCTGAGCTGTATATGGGAGAATTTATGGATGTCTGGAGCAGGTGTGAGATCAGAGGAGTTGTAATGAGGGTGGTATAACCATTCCCGTGTTTGGTCAGATAAGACTGTGGCCATTATCTCATCTGTGCGCCCTTTCAACATGACTGAAGTATAACTCGCTTTTGCGTAGGTCTGGTGATTACATAGTATAGTGAAATGTGAGGTCAGATCTTCATTGGTTAAGTAGGATTTGTGGTTAAGTAACTCGAAAGTTTCAGACCGTACGTCAGCCTGGTGTACATGCTGGATCATTGCACAGTGTTTGTCCCTGTCGCTTTCTTTCGCCAGCCTTGTGTGTTTTGTTGTGGCTGTTTGCCTGACACAAACTTTGTCTCAGTTCTGAGCACTTGATGAGTCACCACACCTGAATGGGACGTACTCCGAGCACGCTGGGAAAAACAAATCACAGCAGTGCCTCTCACTTCCTTTTCAGGTAGTGTTCTCTTCTACCTATTGTTCTCTTGCCAATCAGGCCATCACACCAGTAAGCACAAGCCTTCTTCAAACCACTGGGGAATCTCCAGTCAATTCTTTACAGCTCATCCATTATTTTGTCAGAACGACTCGATGATTGACAAGTGAACAAGCCAGAATGTTTGCTTGTAACAAAGGCTTTTTTCCACTATGCTTGCCAGTGATACTGTTTCTTTATGAAAGCAAGAAAAAGATTTGGAATCTTTATATGTTCAAAGGTCTTTACTCAACAGTTTCATGCTGAAGTGCATGTAAAACTTGGTGTGAGATCTGTCTTTAACTGAACGTAATTTGGAACTTTAAAATATTTTACAATAAGATTACCTTCAGCGGCTGCACAGAACTGGCTGTAGAGATTTACGAGCT